>NC_056525.1:177104663-177171603 GCF_019175285.1 Sceloporus undulatus
ACATATGTCCTCAGTGGGGAAAAATGTGCCAACAAAAAGAGCTATGCTTCTACTGTAATGTGCCCCTACCTCTTAGGAATCTGAATCTGTCATCAGAATGCATAATCCTCATATAGAAAGCCCGTGTTTTCACAGTTCCAGATCTGGAGCACTTGCACTGATTTAAATAAAAAACAGCACTTCCGAAACATGACATCAAGCTTGGAACGCGATATTATGCCATCTGCATTTTCACTCAATTGTCCATGGCTTTGTTTGTATTTCTGATTAAGCCTCAGTTAAAGAATTGGGGGGGGGGAATTCCCCATGTTTGTACACTAGAATAATGAAAAGCTTTATAGCAGTAATAAGAATGCCTACTTCCAAACAATGTTTGTATGGTGCACTTGTCCTGCCACATTCACACAAATTATTGAGAGGAAGGAAATACAGATGCCATTGACTTTCACTTACACTCCCATGGTCTCCAGAGTTGTAGTCCAATATTCAAACTACTACAGGTACGTTAAACTAGACAGGCAGAAGCAGACTTCCATGTTCTCTTCTTATTGCAATTCCTCTAGTTTAGCCTTTCACAAATGCTACAAAGGGGTGCAGCCAGGGGACCCTAAATAACTGAAGTGAGGTGTAGCGTGTAGGTGAATAAAGAAGTTCCTCAGTACCAGACAGAAAGCAGATGTTTGGTCCAACCTGTACGAGATGGGAGTTTACCAAACACTATTCTAAGAAAAACATCATTGTTAGTTGAAAGGAACGTTTATGCTGTTTGAGTTCAACACTAAAGAATTCACCTCAGTCTACAATAAAACAATGTTATTTGTTTCTTTCGCTTCTTTTACAGTGAAAATAATATTTTGTTCTCTGGTGTCAAGGTAATCTTGCTTTGAGAAAACAGTGAGCAAGGTAGCAAGGAGGATAGGGGATGCAGTTAACCCCGCCTGCTATTTCTTTGCTGTTCAGTGCCACTTTTCAAGGTCATGTTTATGCTTTTTCTTCTCTTTTTTAAAATGTTATTTTCATAATGTATGAGTGGCCAACAATACTTTTTTTAAAAAAAAATTAAGGAGCAGTAAATTGCCATTCATAAATATTAACTGTAATTGAAATTACCTTTTAAATCAATATAATAGTGGTGTATAGGCTTGTGACTTTAAAAAAAGAAGCATATTATGCTGTCTACAAAATGTGTTTTCGAAAAACATTCAGATTGAATGATGTTATACTTGGGTTTTCAGCATGGCACCTTGGACTTTAGATTGCAATTCTAAAAACATCTAACTCCTGACTCCATGTTTCTGAAGTGGAGAAGCAGAACTTGATGCTGTTTACTGGCTATAATTCTTTCAGGAAATTGTAATAAAGATCTGAATGCTGTATATACAGTGGGAGCAAAAGCATCTGAATTTCTCCTGACAGAGACTGTCCTTGACCCAATCCGTGCTGCAAAAATAATGCAGTCTGACACTGCTTTAACTGCCATGGCTCAGTGATATGGAACTTGTTTTGTAAGCAATTTATCCTTCTCTGTCAGAGAGTTCTGGTGCCACAACAAACTACATATCCCAGTATTCCATAGCATTTGAACCATGACAGTTAGAGCAGTGTCAAACATCATTATTTCTGCTATGCAAATGCATCCCTTAACCTCTCTCTCAGCTGGCCTCTCCTGCCCCCCTGCCTGTTAGCCAACTTCGGAGCAGTATTTTGAAGCCTCTGAGGTTGCAATGGCTGTGGTCCCTTCTGCATTGGCTGCTACTAGTCACCTCAGTGATATGGAAGGTGGCTTCCATATCAATGTGAAAACCAATGAATGAAGTCCATCCTTTACAGAAACTATCCATGGTTCTGAATTCTGGATCCAAAATGGGTTCAGTGCTTTGGACAACTGCTTTAGACAACTGTTGCAAAGTTTGGATTCAAACCCCAAGGGAATTCACCACCACCCTAATAAGGAAGATACCATCTGCCACTTACTGACCTCTCCTCTGGTTTTCTTTTCAAAATCACACTCTGTGCCTAGTGAGCATGCTTAGTTCTCATGAGACTCTTGTGTGTGTGTGTGTGGGGGGGGGGGGTGTTTGCCCCTTTGTGTAAGATTTTTAAGACTTCATTCATACCTCTTCCAACCTTGGAGTCTTCCCCAAGTATGCTGATACCTGCCCCATGGTTTCCTAGTGGCCATATTTCGGTTAACAATTCTATCAGCAGTGGTAAAGTGGTACAAAGACTGGTACAAAAACCTCTATGCAAAATCCAAAAATACAGGAGGCTCCCTTGATCTACCAGAAACAGATCTCTCTCTTTGGGAGGGTGTGTGTGGAGGGGTTAAAGTCAGTGGATCTTGCTTACTTATAAATCACCCACAAATATTTTGGTTTACAACAAGCACAGCCCAAAACAATCTAAATTCAAACCAAACTGGGAATCCAAGGTGGCAGGCAGATGATATCATAGTCCTTGATAACCAAGACGTCTTGAGGTTTTGACTCTGTGAGATCTGTCTCCATTATACCACTGCCTGTTAGCGTTCACCAGCTATGTTTGCTATTGGAAGGAGAAATCTGGGATGGGATTTGTTACATGAAATAGAAATTATCACATTAATCCTCGCTGGCTTACTTCTAAAATGTTAACCTTTCTCTGATGGAGCTATTAATCTAGATTGGGACCTGCTGATCTCTGAGAAACTTAAAAGGATCTAAATACTTGAATCAAGATAAAAGAAAAGGAAAATGCATGAAGCTTTATTTGCTCTTAAGCAGGGGTAGGCAACCTGCGGCCCGCGGGCCGGATGCGGCCCGTCAAGGCCTTGGGACCGGCCCCAGCCCGGTCCTGCCGCCGATTGCCGCCGGAGCCTTTGGCCTATCAAGAGGAGGCGGGCAAGGGGGGGCAAGCGGCAGGGAAGGGGAACAAGCGGCAGGCAAGGGGGGCAATTGTCTATAGAAGCCTCCGAAACATGCATTTATATTAACATTTTTTTAATAAAATCAGCAATTTTTTAGCGTGTCCTCCATATTTTAAAAAAAGTGTACACCGTTTGAAATTTTTGTCCTACATTTGTCCCGGTTTATTTATTTATTTAAAGTTTTTTTAAAAAATGTTTAATTATTTATTTTTTTGCTTCGGCCCCCCAGTTGTCTGAGGGACAGCAACCTGGCCCCCGGCTCAAAAAGGTTGCCTACCCCTGCTCTTAAGTATAGCAGTAATGTTGAGGTATACATATTTCATTAGATAAAGAAAACAACTGTATTGTTTTGACAAAACTACATTGCAAAATTTCTACTTGTTTTAGTGAGAGGATGCAAATGCTACACTGGACTACCGTATCTTGTTCTCTGTGCATATAGCTTTCTCTTCTTTTTAAAAGCAGATTCTACATAATCTTTTCTTCTATAAAATCACAGTGAGCTAGTTCAGATGTAATGTTAACCCAGCATATAGCACAGAGGTTTTCAACCTTTGGTTCTCCAGATGTTTTAGAGTTCCAACTCCAACATTCCTGGACATTTGCCAGGCTGGCTAGGGTTTCTGGGAGTTGAAGTTCTCAACATCTGGAGGATCAAAGCTGAGAAATGCTGATTTACCATTACATGCATGAGTGAAAGTAGATGTTCAACTAGAATGCCCTGGAAAGCATCTGCTTCCAGTTTTAAAACAACCAGTTAGGTCTGAACACAAGGAACACTGATTAGTCAAACTCTTATTTGTGAACAAGCCAGGTCCATAAACAAAAGTCTGGTCCTGGACTTATTATGAGCGTGAACTTGAAGCTACATAGCTACATGTGTTCAGAGGAATTTCCATATAATTCAGCATTCCACACTCACATGAGAAAATTATGTAGTCTCACTTTCTTCTAACATTACTCTGCTCATTTGAGTAATGTAAACTGTTACAAAAGTAAACAAAATAGAGGAGTTGTCTTCAAGTGTCATCTGGAATGAAGGCCTATCCGAAATGCACTGACCAAATATTTAAGAAGTATACCCTTACATTTCGTACATCTTTCAGCATCTAAGCTAGAACACTGTATTGGGTAAACATGTTTTCTTACATGCATGGTTAATTCTCTGTTCTTTAATGTTTCCTTGAATAACAGTTCCTTTGATTATTTCCTTTCATTAAACTTTGTCTTAAGATATTGAAAAGGCCTAGTCTAAACCTATGTCAGCATAAAACCCTGGACTCTACACTTCTAAGACACTCTTTAGAAACAATAGGGAGTGACCTGGAAAAGATTTTAGTCTAATAAGAAAGAACATACAGATCAAATTTATCTTAGGCACTTTTCTGTTGGGTGTTAGCCAGCTATTCTTATCTAAGTAGAAATTTCTGAGAAAGCAATGGCTACCCTAAATTAGGCTTCAGTGGGACTGGCAGCCAGTTTAGCCAGTTTTAACACAGGAAGCCACTGTGGTCTGATCTACACTGTAGAAAATAATGCAGTTAGACACTGCTTTAACTGCCATGCTCAATGCTATGGAATTCTGGGATTTGTAGTTTTGTGAGAGACTACAAATCCCAGAATTCCACAGCACTGAGCCATGATAGTTAAAGCGGTGTCAAATTACATTATTTCTGCAGTGAAGATTAGACCCTAGATACCTACAACTGATTCCAACTATGAGAAGTATATAGACTCAGTCATATAACTCGCAAAAAGAATTAAAAGCCAACCCTCTGTAATACCAAGTCTTCAAATTATTGACAACTGGTGATTTCCACATTGTGTGTGTGTGTGTGTGTCTTCAAGTCATTGCTGACTTATCGTGATCCTAACCTATCATGTTTTTTTATTGGCAACATTTGTTCAGAGGTGTTCCATTGCCTTCCCCTGAAGCTGAGAGAGTGTTACTTGCCCAAAGAATCAAATCCTGGTCTCCAGAATCATATTCCAACACTCAGACTATGACACCATGTTGACTCCCACTTCCACATTAGTCGGGTGGAAAATATTCTCTGGAGTGTAGTCTGAAATTTAAAGGTGCTATCCAAGATGCTGAATTTAGTTTTGAGATATTCCCAAAACAGGCCAGGGAACCACCAGCTGCCACTGATTCCAATTAAACCAGCCTACCGCAACCCCTCACGTATCAGAAAATCCTTCTGTAGATGAAAGAAGATGAGAAGCCCCAAATTATATCAGAGAATGAACAAAGGCAGCCAGTGTAGCTACACCAGAGCAACTTTAGTCTCCTCAGGCATCTGAAACTCCTAGCCTACTAAACAGATGCTGTTTATAGCACAGCTGAAAATTGCTGAAAGTTTATAGGACTGGAAGTTAAGATTCCAAACCTCCAACTTGGAATGCAAGATATTTCAACCACTGGAGAAGGCAGTCATTCCATCAACCTCAGATATTCATTGCACCATATATATACTGGAGAGAAAGGGGGGAAAGTGTTGGATGAGAAAAGCAAAGTCCATATTTTGTTATCTATGCTGACTGATAACTTGGCTTTCAACTAGAAAGGCTAGCAGATGGCTTTAGAAAAAGGGATGGTGATAGCAAACCATCTGTAGGAACAAAAATAAACTATCATTTGGAAAATAATATTAGTTAAGCCAACTTTTCTAGAGAAAATACTCATTTTCACAATAAATGATAAAGAAGAAAAGAGAATCCCTGGCAATGGTGCTGGGGATTCTCTTTCATAGCCCAAAGGAACAAGCAGAGATGGGTTATTGTTAAAATCTCTTCAATCTAAGAGAATTATTATGGCCTGTTACAGACAGCCAAAATAAAGCTGCTTCGAGTCACAGTGGAGATATGGTGTTTCAATGATGCATGCGTCCTAAGAGTCCAGAAGCCACACCAAAGCCATGCTCCAGCTGGAGCGTGGCTTTGGTGTGACTTCTGGACTCTTAGGACGCACGCATCATTGAAACACCATACCTCCACTGTGACTCGAAGCAGCTTTATTTTGGCTGTCTGTAACAGGCCTAAGTATTTTATACAAACAGGCAGCCAAGTTTCAAATAATTTTATCCTAAAAAGAAAGAAAGAAAGAAAGAAAGAGCTACCAGCCATCAGTGGAGGGCATAACAAACTTTGGACATGCTAACAATAGATAAGATCTCAAAATGATGATCATGTTGAATCTTAAACATATTGCTAAAGCAACAGAAAAATGGATCCTGTTCTTAATGTACACAGGCTATTTGACAACTTTTTTGTAAACAATATTTAAAAATTAATTGTGCACTATTTATTAGGTATTAATGAAACACTATTTTTTCCCTTTTGTAAAATAAGATTTTAGCCAGACTTTGAGAAACACAGGGTATTAAAAATATTAACTGTTTTCCTAACAAAAATATCCAGGTATATGGTACACGGCATATTTCTGCTGCCAAATGCTGAATATGAACAAGGGTAACCATTTTGAATATCTCTATTTTTAATTTCTCAAGTCTTCTTCTTCTTCTCTGTCTTATAAATGGTTTATAAAACAAAATCTTTTCTTTAAAAAAAGATGGGTCATTTCTTAAAGTTGTGTCAAACTGGATTATTTCTACAGTGTAGATGCATCCATAGGCTTTGTTTGTAGGGGATCATGCGAAAGTGGTCATAAAGTGGTGAAGCCCTACCACTTCATTGAGTTTCTTCTGCAACTCAGGTCCTCTCTAAAAGCAGTGCTCTCATCACTTGTCACCAGTAACCCTGGAACTCAAGGTGTGGGGCTGGTTAACTTGTTTGTTTTATACCACAAAACTCATTAAAAGCCACTAAGATCTGAAAAAAAATCTGTTGTTCACAGTGGAGTCCTTTCACCACACAGCTCCACTCTGGGCTCTGATACTTGATCACATGTTAGCATAACAGTACCCAGGAATAGGACACTGATTTAAACTGAGTCTAACCACTGGTCCATCTAACCCTACACTGTCAACTCTGACTTGAAGGTTGTCTAATGTTCTCCCATCCAAATACTAATCAAAATGCTTATGTTCCAAAATGAGGTAAATTCAGGATAGCGTGACAGAAATTTCTGATGATGATGATGATAATAATAATAATAATTATTATTTATATACCACTTTTCCAAAACTGATCAAAGTGGTGCACAACAAAGAATACAAAATACAATAATCAAAAATAACAACATGATATATACATAACATTAAAACTTGACAATAAAAATTCAATCGCAATTTAAAACCATAAAAACCATATCAAAGCCAGCTGAGTTGATAATTAATGGTACAAGATACATATCAGGGGGGAAACCACACATATCAAGGCACATGGGGGAAAGCTTGATGGAAAAAGAAGGTCTTGAGTCTCTTTTTAAAGAGATCCAGGGAGGTGATGGAGCGGAGCTCATTGCGAAGGGTGTTCCAAATTTGTGGGGCCAAGATGGAAAAGGCACTTTGCGAGGTCGACGCATATCTCGCAGTTGGCACCCTCAGCAAATTCTTCCCGGCCGACCTGAGTGTGCGGGGCGGATTATATGGGGAGAGGCGGTCCTCCAAGTAACCTGGGCCCAAGCCATTATGGCTTGTGTTGGTTAATTCTATCTATGTGTATAATGCAGAAACAGACAGAAAAATAGCTGAAGATATGTTGGATGCTAGGAATTGCCTTTATGTATGTTTTAGTATTATCTAATAATTCTGCTTCAATTTTTCTGTGTATTTATGGAACGCAAACAAAGTGAACAGAAGACAAAATTAGGTTCAAGAGTGGCCTTTGTCTTACTGATTTCATTTGCTTTGGATCATTTAAGTTAAGAAGATACTTCATGGGCATGCTGAGCATACATTTTCTACCGATCTTTCAAGGCATATCAGTGTTCAGCAGTGAAACAGCTGGTTTGATGGTAAATAAGTATATCCAAGTCTCATATTTTATTGGAATTCCCATATCACTTTCATCTTTCACAGTTAATACAGATCTTGAAGCTGTAATATCCAGGAGGAATACCTAAAACCATGTAAAAAATCAGGAGATGCTGCCTGAGGGATAATATCATAATTCTGCAGCACAGCACCAATTTTCCTTTAACAGCACACAGAGACAGGTTTTACAGAGCACAACTTTAGAGCTTCCACAAAGAGAAGAAAGCTCGCACTCTATAAAAATAAGAGATTGTTAAGGAAACCAGAAATCTATATACCTGTTGCCTGAATATTTTCCACCCAGAACTTGTAAGCTACTGTGCTGGCACCCAGATATTAGAGACATTTATGTACAATGAGGTTTGTGTTAGTGAAGCTTCTGTGTTGTCCTTGGGAAAGAAAACTGGAACAACTAGCAATACAGTACTGTCTATTAAATGAAAGGCTATTATAACCTGATACTATTACGTTTCGAGAGTGTAGGGTTGCACCACCATATATGGCTCTGATGCAGACAAAAGCTACTTGAGATAGTATGCAATTGGATCATATTGAGTCTTGACCCCCCCCCCCATGCTTCTTCTCTCTCCACATTTCAGTATTGCATGTGGTACAAGTTATCACAGAGCCTACTTGGTAGTACTGATATGTGTTGCCTTCCTAGTCCCCTTGAATGCTAGTGTAGCAATCATCCTGTTTGATCCTAGGCTCCATCTTGCCCAGTACAAGGCTCAGGCTTAAAGAATGCTTATTATCTGTCTCATGAGTCATGACCCCCTCAGCATAGTGGGAACTCTGCTATAGTGCAATTGTCCTGCACCTATTAATTGTATAAGTAGTGCCATTATAGTGCAGTTTCTTTTTTGTTAGGAACACAGACCTATTTCTTTTTAAAACGGGATCACGACACAGCAGGTAATTGTTCACACCATGACAGGAGAGCAATGGCCATGGTCACACATCTTTCATTGCTAATTATCCACACAGTATAAGGAACAGAGGAGTCAGGTGTGGAGTAGTGGTTTGGGTGTTGGACTACAATCCTGGAAACTAGGGTTTGATTCTCTGCTCAACCATGAAACCCACTGGGTGAACATAAGCAAATCACATGCTCTCAGCCTCAGAGGAAGGCAATGGTAAACCTCCTCTGTAAAAATACTGCAAAGAAAACCCCATAGTAGGTTCACCTTAGATTGGAAACGAAGGGACACAACAACAATGAGGAACTGAATACTCATACTATTATGTACTCAGAAAGATTTATTGTGTTAAAGGAAGAATGCCTGCTTCATGGTGACTTTTGCTCACCACAAAATGAATGTGAACAAAGCAAAATAAAAAACATGGAAACCTAGTGAAAGAAGAGTCATGCTGTAGTAGGCCTTGTATGTCTTCAGGCAATGCTCTGCCAGCCTAATACACTTGGAAGGTCCTTGACTAAGGAAAGTTGCCTAAGGCTTACCTCTGATCTTCATGAGGAGATCCATTTTTTAATGTTTTAATATAATATACAGGGTATATTCATTTTTAAATCATTTCTCTCATCTTTTCTATTCCTTTTCCTGTTTCTCTTCTCCCTTCTCCAACTTTTTCTTTATCACATACACACAGGAAACAATAGCATCAAGGTGTAACCCCACTTCAGATTAAAGTACAATCCAGTTATGGGTTGTTGGACACATAGCTGATGGCAAATGTTCCATAGCATTACAGAAAAAAATATAAAAGCCTGATTTTAAATAAAGGTTATGCATGATTATCACAACTTCACCCCGCCCTATCCAACCCAGTCATACTGTCACTTTGTTGACATATGGTGATAATACTACCTTGAGGCATAAGTTGTGGGCATGGTCAGCGCTTGCCTGTTGAATGTTAACTTTGCATTCAAAATTTGTGTTTGGAACTTTGTATTAAAAAAAATAAATCTTTGGCATATACAGTATAGGAGCACCACATTCTTACTTACACCCTAAGGCTGGAAAGATATTAAATCTTTCATTCAATGGTTGGAACTTACTGCTTTAGTTTATGTACAGTGATTGAACCATCATAAAGCAAAGGTGCCACTACCTCAGCCACTCATGTAGACAATTTTGGGTTTTGCAATATTTTGGACTTTGGAATTCTGGATAAGGGAGTATATTCAAGGCCACATTCGTATTCTATGTATTCTTCCTGCTTCTTTCTGTCTTTCTTTTCTTTTCTTTTCTTTCTTTCTTTCTTTCTTTCTTTTCTTTTCTTTTCTTTTTCTGTTTTTTTTTTTTTTTTGCTTTCCCTTTCCTCTTTCTGTCCTCCCACTTTCTTTGTATACTTTTCAATAATCCATTTTAAAAAGAGCACTGCCATTTTGTGGACAACATAGACAAGAAAGATAAAATGAATGTTTCTCTCTCACAGACACACAGAAAATTGTACTCTCTGTCAACATATACATATCATTATTCACTCCAATTACATGAAACAGTGCTGTGAATTATTTTGCCACCAAGTTTAAAAATATTTTTAATTGTGTATTTCTAAATGCTGCAAAGAAACTACTTAATTCATAATGACTTTTCTTTGGGCAATTTACTCCATCACATAGTAGCATGTGCTAAAGTACATGTGAGCAGTAAGGAGACCACCATATCATCTTGGACCACCATCCAGATGATTTCTAGATATGGCTTGGAAAAACCGTGCCTAAATCCCTGGTGTATCACTGCCAGTCAGTTCGTAACACTGAGGGTGCATCTTCACCGTAAAAATAATGTTTTTGACACCATTTTAAGTGCGTGTAGCTCCATCTGATGGAATGCTGGGATCTGTAGTTTTACAAGATTTTTAGCCTTCTCTGCCAAAGAGTACTGGTGTCTCACAAAACTACAAATCCCAGGATTCTATAAGATGAACCCATGGCAGTTAAAGTGGAGATGGACTCTGAGCTAAATATCCAATAAGAAGGCAGCTTCTTATGTTCATAAGATATCAGCTTCTGCTTCTGTCTTTTACTGTTAAGCAATCTATTGCCCTGCTCAGCCTTTACCATAGCACTCTCTTTTCTGCAGCTTTTATCAATTGGATCATCTAAGTCCACTTGTATAAAAAGAACATGAAGACATGAGGATCCACACTAGCACAATAACATGGTTATGTCAGCATTACATTTCAGCACTGTAGCTATAGTGCCAGCAAAACTCTTCTTGCACAAGGTTTCAAGATGTGTAACAGCAATATGGTCATGAAAGAGCAAAAGTTAAATTGTGCGCTAGGACCATTGGTCTGCCAGATGTTTTGGATGACAACTCCCATCATTCCTTACCATTGGCCATACTGCCTGAAGTTTCTAGGAATTCTAGTCCAAGACATCTGGAGAGGCAAAGGTTTACCAGCTCTGTGCTATGCTCATGCAATCCTGCCTCCCAACAATGGCATAGCATGACATAAGCAAAAGAGGCAGCACATGTTACAACATTCCTATTAAATTAAATGAATAGCAGCAAATAATTTCCTCTGTACCTACATAACCTACATCTACCTACATAACCAAGATGGATGACAGAAACCTGACTATCTCCTCAGCCAATCACTGCACACCAGTAGAGTGTGCATTAGAGCTGGAGAACCATCGGAGTACCGATAGGCAGATACACATCTCAGTTAACATAAATGGCAGCAGCTTGGGTGAAAACCAAGCTCTCCAGTACATTCATGAACCATTCTTCATATTCCAAGCCTTGGCATATGGAAGAGAAAAAAACAGGAGATGCATCTGCATCATGATCATCTAAAGTTTGAATAAAGTGACTTGCCTAAACTACAGCTCCTAGCATACATTTTGGAGCTGTAGTCCAAAACAGAACTTTATCCAAGCTGTTATTATCTTCCACAGATAGGGAGCATCCAAATGCAAACCCCCTCTGAAGAAATTTGCCATGAAAACCTTGTGATAGATTCACCTTAGGGTCAGCATTACGTTGGAAACACATACACAATGGGGGAGAGAGAGGAGGCAGGAAAACTGAAAGAACATCTGGATGACAGCCCTGGCTGTCTCTTTTTCAGTCAATCACTCATCCAATTCCACTCACCATCTAAGCATGAATGCCATCTACTGAAGCTGTTGAGAACTACTCACAATTGTTTCTGTGGCTGTTTTGGCCCAATAAATGTATCACTGTTTTGTGGATTTTGGGTGTTATTGTACTTTGCTTAATAGCCAACATGGTTACCCCTGAATATGTTTTCTTGGTTCTCCACAGGCAATGTGACAGCCTTCCAACAGTTGAAGGAGAAATATTTCCACGCTTGGTGTGATTCCCTTTGCACTATTGTCCTCCTTGTCTCATTGATAAACATCTTGTGTCAGAGACTTTTTATCTGTGGAGCAGAAATGTCATAGCAATTGATAGAAGTGTAGCTATTTGCAAATTCATTTGTGGAGCAAAGAGATCCATCTCACATTGGCAGGGTGTCCTAGTTGTCAGTAACCAGTGGCCTGCTGTAGCTGTGAGAATGTGTCTGTGTTAGTATGGTAACATCAGAGGACAGTTCTGCCATCATCAGGTGATGTTCCTTAGTTCCTTTTATGTAAGAATTTTGTGGGAGCATAGTCAGTGTGTAACACCAATAGCAACAGCAATAGCCATAACATTTCTATACTGCTTATAAAGTGAACTAGCACTCCCAAAGTGGTTTACCATTGTAAGCCAATTACCACCAACAAGCTGGGTACTCATTTTACTAACCTAAGAAAGGATGGAAGGCTGAGTCAATCTTGGAGCCCTCCTCTAGGATCAAACTTACAGTACAATGTTGTGGCTGGAGTACCAACATTTAACCACTGAGCCACCAGGGCACCGTGAATGGTAGGCATTACTATAACCTTTTCAGGAGGATCTCTGTGCTTCTGTAATTTCTTGTTTGAACTAGTTTCATTCTGCTGTTGACTTTACTGTTGGAATAGCACAGGAGCCTGATGTTAGTGGCCATATATATATCAAAAGCACAGGATTGCTCTGTAGTATATTTTATATTAATGGATTTCAATAGGTTTCCTGTTTGAATTTCCATTATTATTTGCTTTCTGAATGTCTCTATTGAACATTTCTGGATATGCAACTTAAGTGCATACAACCATCTTTATATAGCTGGCTCAATTCCTACCACACTGTATATGATATACACAACATGAAAGCTTGTCCCGTTTCTTTCTTTTCCCCTGATGTGAATTTAATCTACTTAACTGGGTCATATATAGATGGCATAAAAACATGTCACCCACATTACAGAAGAATGCTCTTACAAGTGAAATTTCCATCTAAAAGCAAATGTCACACTATCCAGTAGACTAGGTTAGAAAGCATCGGATCTGCTTACATACTCCTCTTTTCATTTGTTTCATAAAGATATTAAAATAAATTAGCAATATATTTCCCAAGTTTTCATTCACAGAGGCACTACATTAAAAGCATAAACCTAAAATTTAAGTGACAGCTGGTTAAACCTCGCAGTGCCCCAATAATTAAAATTTTAATATATGATCTGAATGTAAGATAGAAGCCTTACTGATGCACAGATGCAGAAAGAGATACTAATGATAATTTCTTCTTCATCATAACACTGACCTCATGTGTAACATGATAAAACAGGATAATAGATGTGATTTAAAATGAAGTATGATGATCATCTGAATTCAAAATGCTATGAGTTTTTTGTTGTGTTTTTTTTTAACTACAGATGGTTTCTCTAGAGTTTCATTCCACCTCATTTGTAATGGAGCCACTAACTAATTTAAACCCCTAGACCCAACTTCAGCTAATACTACATCACTGGTTAATTTTCTCTTTGCTGGATATTGAAATCTAATGTCCTATTTGTTTCTATAGTACATTAAATTTGTTGTGTTAAAACACCATCTCAGATATAACCTCCCAGCTGGGCATTGTAGTATATATAAACATCTGACAGATGTCAAAGAGGGGGGACCAACGCATACCAAACAAAGAAAGGGGAGGTCTCTTTTTTAGCAGAGGAAACTGTCTTATGCTAGTTCATATAACAATATTCACTTCTCACAACAATATTAAACATTTCAGATTAAAATAGATGTCAACTCACCGTAAATAAATAAAATATCAATGAATTAAGAGGATAATTTTGCCTTTCAATTTGGTAAGCCTGAAGCTTTCCAAAAAATGAACAGCTGAACAAGTTGACAAGGGGCATAAGACAAGAGAAATGGCACAACACAACACTACAGGCCCACCAGTGCTGAATGGTAAGAACGTAGGTTCTTTGAAGCCAATCTTCTAGGACATTTCCCCCAAGAATTACTGGGATTCCATGAATTACTAGGCCCTCAAAATCAACTCCAGAAGGCTATCACAGGCAAAGGTATCAAGCCACTGAAACTAACACACACACACTTTCCCTGTCTGTCCCCTGGTATAGACTATCTACCAGAGCAGCCAAGAATGTCTGGGATGGGATGGGTCTGTCCCAGAGAAGGAAAAGATTTTTTTAAACTGTGACTCTCAGAATCACCCAGCCAGCATGACTGTTGAGAGCTGTTGACCACAAACATATCTTTTCCAAGTTTTGGTTTCCACTATCTCATAAATGCAATCAAGACTGTGTTAAAATTAGTGGCAATTGCCTGCAACTACTATCTAGTGTCTAAGAAATATTTTTGATTTTGTCATTGTTCTTGCTATTGGGTAATTATGTTCCGCAGCATAAAGTTTGGAGTATCTTTCACAAGAGTCACAGATTTATAATTTAAAGATTACATTTGTACTCAAAAGATTATGACTCTTTTAAATCAGGGATGAACAACACAATGACCACTACCATTTTTGTTCCAATTTGGCAGTCTAGTGGTTGTTAAAATAACATGTGCCCTAAAACAAGGCTCATGGATAACATTAAACTCATTTTAAATTAGATTCTTGCTCACAGAAGCATGTTTCTCCTGTAAAACAATGCGTGTACCCAGCACATGCATACATACACAAGCAGACCACTTTGAATAATCTACAGCAGCCTCCACAATATCTATTTGCTATGTGTTAGTTTAGAGTAGACCATTTCTTGGCCTGGCTGTGAACCAACCCCTACTATCTTCTTGAGTTGATTCCACTTCTAAGACTGGGAACAAGCACTGCAGCACAGTCAAGGCCATACAGACTTTCACATTTTGTTTTCAGTGGTATTCGAGGACCCATGAAACCGACTGGGTGACCTTGAGCAAGTCACATGCTCTCAGCTTCAGGGGAAGGTAATGGCAAACCTCCTCTGAACAAATCTTGTCAAGAAAACCCCATGATACGTGTGCATTAGGGTCTCCATAAGTCGGAAACGACCTGAAGGCACACAACAATAGGACCTTTTGCTCTCTAAAACCACCTTAATACTGTGGTTAGAAAAGTAATAGGAAAAGATGTTGGGAGTTGTAGAAGTAGAAGGGAAGAAAGCAAGGGCAAATTGGAAGAGCTCAGGAAGGTAGGGAACATGACGGCTTGCTTATTTGGAGTCTCCTAGTGGGTGTTGCTGTTATTTGTTTAAATGCACCGGGAAATGAAATACAAACACATGAGAACATGAAACATTTAACACCTGTGGTAAGACATAAGCCTAAAATGATGGATAATTTAGCTGTGCTATTTAGCCAATTCCCCCGCCCCATTAGATGAAGAGTTTATAGAATATTATGAGAGGATGTTACTGGGCTGCTGCTCTTGTAAATGACTTTCTCTTTTCCCATACAGTGCATCTATGCTATCAGCTACCCAAGGGGTGGTGAGAGCTGTAGTCTGATCTGTCATAGCAACCAGCATATACACTACTTGAGGTTCAAGAGAATGCAAAGTAACAAAGACTATTCAGTGGAGGAGGCCAAACACAACATGCAGGTTTGTCAGACAAAGGAATGCTTTTGTAGAAGAGAATGACTGTACAAGCACAGTTTAAATAATCCTAGCACAGCTTGTGGATTGAACATAACTTGGAAAGGTTTTTTTCTAAGACTACAACACCCAGAATCCACAGGCATCATGACCAGTGGTAGCTGGAGGATTCTGGTATCACTAGTCCAAAAATGAGTTAACCATAACCCACCAATCAGGCACAGAATATCAGCAGATGCTTGTTGTCCTGCAGACGTTTATGAAACCTAGGTTTTATAGTCCTAAGTTAATAGATAGGAAATATGTCAGTTCTGCTTTTTCTTGCATTTGAATTTTGCCTGTTTCTTTACCTACATACATGTTCTTTCTCCCTTCTCCTCTTTCCCTTCTCCCTTCTTATGAGGGACTTTTCTGGCGGGGAAGGAGGCAAGTATGAGAATTTTTGGGAGCCAGCTATGGTATCATGGAAAACAACCAAGACTGTACTGGAAATAGAAGGGCCCAAAGAGGCAATCACAAAAAGAATTCAAAGAAAGGGAAAAATAAATCCTCAAGGTGTTAGTATTTGGGGAACTTTGGCCTCACATTCAATACATGAAAGAAGAATAAAGTGCCTTATGTATCAACATTCACATCAAAGAACCCATACAGAGGAATGACCATATAAATGCATGAAATGTGGAAAGACCTTTAGTCACAATGGAGATCTTCTTTCACACTAAAAAAAAAAAACACCTCGCACAGTGGAGAAACCATATAAATGCATAAGATATAAAAGAGTGTCAGTGGTAGTGGACAGTTACGTTTACATCCAGGAACCCACACAAGAGAAAAACCATGTAAGTGCATAGGATGTGAAGAGAACTTCTGTCATAATTTACACATTTCCATCATCATTTCCATCACTACATTCACATCAAGAGAACTCACAGAAGGGAGATACCATATGAATGACTGGAGTGTGGAAAGAAATTCAGTTGGAGTGGTAGCTACCTCCACATCAAAGAACTTACAAAGGGGACAAACCATATATTGTAGATTCACAGAATATGGTTAGAACTTCAGTAGAAGGCATGGTCTTATTGTGCAGGAAAGAACCCACACAGGGAAGAAACTATATAATTGTGTGGAATGTGGAAAGTACTTCAGTGACAGGGCATTATGCACTAGACATCAAAGAACCCACAGTGGGGAAACCATATAAATACATGGAATGTGGAAAGAACTTCAGTCAAGTGGACATCCCAAACAACATCAGGGGACTCACACAAGTGAGAAACCATATAAATGCACAGAATGTGGAAAGAGCTACAGTCAGAAGGGAAATCTCAATCATCATCAGAGAACTCACACAAGGGATAAAGCATATATATGCATGAAATGTGAAAAGAGCTTCAGTCACCATCGAAATCTACATTCGTATTAAAGAACCCACACATGGGAGAAACCATATAAATGCATAAAATGTGGAAAGAGCTTCACTCAAGAGTGGAAATCTCAATTGGAGAACTCAAACAGAAATGCAAGGAGTGTGGAAAGAACTTCTGTCATCTTTGAATATTGACTAAACATCAAATAATTCATTCAAGAGTTTTCAAAATTTGGGAGAAAGAAATTTCGAAATATATTTGGCAAGGGAAAAAAACCTAGAATTAAATGGAAAATTATGAAAGAAGCCAAGGAAAAGTGGGACTTGGATTCCAGACTTGAGGTTATATTACTATGGTGTACTATGATAGGCTAATTCGGATTAGTATCAGAAAAACACTGTTAAACCTAGAGGATTTAATAAATTATATGGATGGCATGGATATCTATGGTATAGAGAGTCAGGTGAACGTCAGTTTGAATACCATCATCAGGAAATCATAATGAATGTTTGGAAAAACAAGTAAACAAATATTCTATAATCAAATCCCTTTGGTTGTCACCAGGAGGCTGGAAATAACTTCTTCCCTAGAATCCACCACTCCTCTAAATATAAAAGATTAATAAATGGCAGAACAACAGACCTTTTTGAATCTAGCATGGCGTTGGTGAGGAAGTTTATTGCCCATGGTTCCCTATTTGCAATTAAAGATAAAGTTCTTGGCGGATGGAAAACATATGGTTATGATCAAAACAATAATGGATGAAATTATTTTAAACCAGAGAAAGGTAGATTTCTAAATTAATAACTATTTTTTAGGAGATGGAACAAGAAACTATTAAGGAATGCACATAACATGGGCAAGAAACAAGGTCACACTAAATTTAAATGATGGGAAAGAGTATGGGGAAGAGATCTTAAAAAATCTGTCTATGGACATGAAGTGTGCACGCTGGTATTACCCATGTAAAGCAGATCAACAAAGGAAAGGAAGGAAGATGCTGGAAGTAGGCTAACAAGGACATTTTCTTTGTGGTGGTATGTCCCAAAGCAAAAATATTTTGGAGGAAAATACATATAATTTCAAATGCTTTAAAGACAAATAAAAATTGACCTGAATTATTTCTTTGAATGGTTGGAAGTAAAGGGACAGAAAAAACTTAAAATTTATCTCTTATTTAGTAAACAGCAGCAAGGATGTTTACGCGCAGAATGGAAAGATAAGAGTCCTTCCATGATGAGTGCTTATGAAAAGTCTGAAATGTTGAATTGGATAAAACAATGTATTTAAGAGGGAATGGATAGACGACTCTGGGATGATTGGACGCGCTTAAAGAATTTGTAACAAAATTTGATTAGATCTTGTATTAGCCCTTTGGATCTTCAGAAAGAATATATGAAAAACGCTGTAGGCTTTAATAACAACAAAATTTTATTTATATATGGACCTTTCTTGTTATAAGTTGATCTATTTGTTCCAATTATAAACAACAACTCCAAGTATTGTAGTAAAGATGTAAGAGAGGATAATCACATACTGTAACAAATCACAAACCCATATTAACCAAAAGTCGGTCTGGTAACGACCAACCCGTTAGTAATAGCATACAAATTATAATATTGAGATACAAGTCAAGCAAAAAATAATAATAATAATTGTTTAAGGGTGGGAGGGAGGGAAGGGAAAGGGTAAGGTGATTTGGGATGTAATAAAAAAGATTAAAATTGTAAGGTACATAGAAAACTTGTTAGCAATCGGAGAAGTAATTATATATGAAAATGCATTATGACTAGGATCTTAGTATATAGTTTAGGTAATATTAGAATTAACTTCAAGCCCTGTAAATAACAATGGATTACTATTGTATCTTTAAAAAATAATAATAATTCATTCTCAAATACAATATTAATTATTTTAAAAACTTTGGGAACAGCTGAACAAATGGAACTCAAAACTTCCTAGTCCGCAGGAGGAAGGTCTGAGTACATTCAATGCTGATTTTGAAGAAGAACAAAAGAGAGAGAGAGAGAGGAGGAGGAGGAAGTTTTTGAAAGATAAAATCTGGCGGGATAAAGATCGCCCCTTTGGGGTGGCCTGCACCCGCCCCTTTCCCCAACGGATTGGGGCCTGAGCTACCACAGCGGCTTTTCCAGGCCTTGGGGAAGCGCCAAAACACCGCTTCCCCATGGCCTGGAAAGGGGTGTCCTTGGGGCTTCATGCCCCAAGGACACCCCGACAGTGGCGGAAAGGGGCCGCTTGGCCCCTTTCTCTTCAGTATCGCTGGTACAGCCATGTAAAGGCTGCACCAGCAATACGCAGCGCAAAAAGAGCTCTGTTTTGGAGCTCTTTTCGGCGCTGCTGAAAGGGCGCCACAAGTGCCCTTCAGTGGCACCAGTACGTAACAGCCGCACCACGCCATTTGGACGCAGCACGGCTGTTACATCAAAATGGTGGGGCCCATGTAGAGAGGGTGCCGCCATTTTGACGTACTGAGTATGTACTAGGGTTAGAGAGTGTCTGAAAAGGATGCTCCCAGGCAACCCTAGCACGTACTGAGAACGTGCTTTTTGGCCATCTGTACAGGGCCTCTGTGGCTTAACCTTCAGTAGTTTTGCATCTATTGTTTAATCTCCTCATCCTTGTAGTGGGATTTCTGTTTTTACTGGATTTGCAGTAGATTAAGAGGAATATGCAGCTTGTGCTTTGCTAGTAGCATATCTTAAATCATGATTCTTTTTTCTGAGGTATTACTATTCCTCCCACTTTGCAGGCGTCACTGAGACTTAATCCAGACAAGATGAAAGTGCTGCTGGTCAGTAGGAAAACTAACCTGGGGTTGGGAACACAGCCTGTTCTGGATGGGGTTACTCTCTCTCTCGCTCTCTCTCTGAAAGATCAAGTTAGTAGTTTAGGGTTGCTCTTGGACCCAGCACTTCTCCTGGAAAGCCAGTTTCCTATAGGAGTCAAACATGCCTCTGCCCAGTTTCAGCTGGTACACCAGCTGCACCCTTTCTTGTGGAAGGCAGATTTGACAGTGACTCATGACTTTATTACCTCTCAATTAGACTAATGTAATATGCTCTAAATGGGACTGACCTTGAAAAGTGTTTGTAAACTGCAGCTAGTGCAAAACACAACAACCCCAATAGTGTCCGATGTGCATTTTTGAGACTGTATAACACTGGTCTTGTAAGAACTGCACTGGCCTCCAATTTCTTTCTGGGCTCCATTCAAAAGTTCCTTGACTGTGGAACTCCCTACCCAAGGACGTTAGGCTGGCCCGATCTTTTTAAGCCTCCAATGGGCAGCCAAAACAGTGCTGTTCTGCATGGCATTCAGTGTTGGAAATTATTTTTTTACCTTTTTCAAAACTGGATCCTAGAATTGTTTTAGACTGGTTTTAGGAATTTTTTAAATAGTATTTTAATGTGTTATTAAATGTTTTTATCTTTGCATTGTTTTAATTGGTTTTTATTTGTTCAGCACCTTAGGAACACTTGTGTGTGTAGAGGCAATATTGAAATACCTTTTAAAAAAATAAATCTTCCCTTTTGGAAAACAGCTTAGACAAAGTGCACCACCATTATTGCTGACCTTGGTTACTGCATACCACAGCTTGAAGATTCATTTCTCAGCATTGTTGCAAAATATGACATGGAACTAAGATGGGAAATACTGCCGGGCCTTTTCATCCCCCCAGGGATTTAATCTGGAGGGGGAAAAGTGAGGATTTATCCCAGTTTTGAGAGAGAAATCCAGATATTTGTATGTGTGTGTGGACTGCACTTCATAGTGACATTGGCATGAAGCCCAAGAGCCAGGATTTCAAAAATATGTACACATGGTGGGGGAAGACACACATATATCCAGAACAGCCACAGCCATGTGGTCATACATACTGCAATTTATTGGACTGGGATGTGTTCAAAAGGGAGAACTGTGTGGACAGTCCTCCTGAACTTGCCTCGGTGTGTGGAGATACAGTTGCTGCATGCTTGGGTAAGCAGAATTTTCCTGTTAGTGTAGACACACCCATAGTATTGTCTTCTTACAATTAGCAAATCTTTAGGTTATCAACCAGAAAAAGACTCTTTCTCATCACCCAGTGTCTGGTCCTTCTGACAAGTAGGGACTGAATCTACAATCTGAATCTGAAACTGCATGGGAAAAATGTGCTCTGCTACTAGGATATGGTCCCTGCCCAGCCTAGCTTTGTCACAAGTGTACAAAGCAAAGTAGCAATTACACCTGAAGCACAATCTCAGACGCTTTCTATTATAGGTCCTGCCATTTCTGGGTTATATGTTTGGGCGTCAATAAACTATAGCCTGCATAAAAAGTCCAAATAATTATTTGTTTAAAAAGCAGCTAATTCACACCCATCCTGTTGTCTTTCTATCTCAAGTTTTGCAAGGCCTGAAAGTCTTTTCAGCCCCACATTCAACCACAGGTAAGTGGTTCTCTCTGGCAATTAAACTATACAGGCTTACATCAGTTAACAAAGCCTTAGCTCCTCCCAGTTCTCCTTTCCCCCCTTATCCTTTGATAAGATGGAGGTACTTGCTATAGGGATCCCTAATCCGGGAATGGAGATATGTTATCCAGTTCTGAATGGGGTCACACTTCTCCTGAAGGGCTGTGTGCGCAGTTTGGAGGTGCTCCTAGACTCGTCACTTCAGTTGACAGCACAGGTAGACACGATGGTCAGAAGCACCTGTTATCAACTTTGGCTGATACGCCAACTACGGCCCTTCCTGGATCCGGGTGACTTAGAAACAGCGGTACATGCACTGGTAACTTTTCAACTTGAGTTCTGCAACATACTCTACATGGGGCAACCCTCATGCCAAGTTCAGAAACTGCAATTGGTACAAAATATGGCAGCCAGATTGGTCGCCGGTACACCTAAAACTGACCACATAACACATGTTCTGACTTTTATTTATATTATAATTCATTTTATATTGTTTACTTTGTTATAATTGGGATGAGGGTGGGGGAGAGGGGGTTAGGGTATTATTTTAAATCTACATTTCACTTATATTGTATTTTATGGTTTTTCTCTTGTAACCTGCCTTGATTCCTTCAGGAAAAGGTGGGATATAGATAAAATTATATATCATCATCATCATCATCATCATCCTCTATCTGGCTGGAAGTTTTTCATAATATTAGCAATGGGGAGATGAAGGGGACTTGGAGAAACACCAACTTTTAGTATCAGATTGCAGCAGCAAGTCTCCAGTAAACAATGCAATAAAAGCTTGAGCTGGGTGATAATGGGATTCTGTTCTAGCAGATCCTACTGCACCTATGTGTTCCTGCCTACAACAGGCATAGTACACAGCAGGTGCCTCCAAAATCCCTTATGGAGCATGCTAAATACCAAAACAGAGAGAAAAACAGGAAAGCAGATAATCCTGTATCACTAGCTCCCCCCAGCATGTTAAAGAAGCTTGGATCTGTAAATCAGGCCACAAAATAGACATCACAAGAAGTGGAGTATAACAAAAGGGAAAAAACCACCACACATTACTGGATGTATTTTGGAAGAAGCTTTCAAGGGGTCTCTTAAGGATTCAGAATGTTTTTCTTCATTTATAAGTCTTACCTGATCTAGTTGTTTTGTTTCACATGAGCATGTAATTAGTTTTGGATGCAAAGTTTGCTGAAACATGTTGAACTTGTCTTTTTCTTTTCTTTTCTTTTCTTTTCTTTTGGTGGTGTGAGAACCTATCCCTCTTCATCCCACATAATTTCTGCCTTTGGTACCAAATTTTCTGTTAAAGACGTAATGCCTAGGAATACATCTACTTTGTACAGTATACAGTACCTGTATTTCAGAGTTTCAGTCCAAATTGTAACCTCAGACTTAAATCAGGCTGTCATAGCAAATAACGTGTGTTCACCCATATACTTCTGCCTCATTAACAGTTTCCTCTTTTTCCTTCTATTATCCAAATCCTCATGGCAGCGGTTATTCCAAAAATAATCTCTCTACAAAACCTGCTCTAATCTTTAAGGCAATTACTCCCCACAACCCCGTTTTCCTCATCAAGGTCCAATTTTAGCCTGAAGATTTCTAACTTGTATATAAACTGATCTAAAACAGCACGTTAAATTGTACAGCACATGCTAACACTATCTCTTTGCCACAGAATCAAAAAAGAGAGAGAAAGGAATAGATTAAGAAAGGTATGGACTGCCCTACATTAATCCATCTAATCCTATTTTAAAGCCATCAATTTAGTGCCCATTACTATTTTGTAACAAAAAAACACACACCTTAATTGTGTGTTGTATAAATTAGTAATTTTTTTGTCAGTCATAACAATACTAGCAATACATTTCATTGGCTGATCTAAAGGTCAAGCCTAATGAAGGAAGGTGGGAAAATCTCTATATCCACTTTCTCTACATCATGCCTAACATCATAAACTTATTTCATTCCCCATCTCTAGTCATATATTTTTCTTAAACCAAAAACACGCAATGTGTCATAGCCACTCTCTCTCTCTCTCTCTCTATATATATATATATATATATATATACACACACACACACACACACACTAAATGGCAAAGCTTGATTTTACCATTTTATATAAGGGATAACATTTTACTGTGCCACTGTATTTAATGGGACTTGAACATCCACAGACTTTGGTATCCATGGGGGGTCCGGGAACCAAACCTCAATGGATAGCAGGGGCCCACTGTATTATCATGAACATTTTGTTTTTACAGTACTTTCTCTATTTGTGCTGTATCCTTTATGAGATGGGACAAAGAACTTTGCTACACTAACTGTGTCTGAATTATGCTGTGAAAGACAGGTTTCCTCAGTTAAGTATCCATACTGGGCAACTGTGATTAGCACTAAATCACAAGTCATGGTTTGCAAACAAGAGCAGTCATACCATTAGGCAAAATGAGGTGGCCACACCAGGCAGTTGAACAAGAATGTCCTGAAAGAGCAGAACATCATAATTTATTTAGTTTTTTGTAATTTTACTGCAGTTGGAGAAAAAGGTACTTGGGTTCTATGTAATTTGAATGGGGCAGGACGATTTATTGTTTCACCTTAGGCAGCAGCAGCAGATAGTTTCAGGCCAACCATTATAGTTGGTGCAGTATCCATACTGGGGAACTATGGTTAGCACTAATATTCTAATATCAAGGTTTTAATAATTTTGAGGCCAGAGATAACAGTCCTGATAACAGTCTTTTGCCTGACTTGGAGTGCATCTACACTGTAAAAATAATGAAGTTTGTTACCACTTTAACGGATTTGTAGTTTTGTGAGGCACCAGCACTCTCTGGCAGAGTAGGCTAACAACCTTAAAAATAGAAATCCCATGATTCCACAGGATGGAGCTACAGCACTTAAAGTAAGCTGCATTATTTCTACAGTGCGCATGCATCCTTGAACATCACAGGAAACCAAATTTCTTAGAGCAAGCCCATAAATTATGGAGCAAGTTAATACACAAAAGGGAATGTCAGTCCTTAGGCTGAATGAATGTTAAACACAAGGAATCAGACACAGCTAAAATACTGTTATTGAAGGAAATTCAAGTTTTGTGAGACATTTGGCCTTCTGTGTCAGAGAGCTCTAGGGCCACAACAAACTACAATTCCCAGGATTCCCTAGCAGTGAGACAGGGCAGTTAAAGTGGTGTCAAACTGGATTATTTCTGCAGTGCAGATTCAGTCTGTTTGTATGACCCTAATGGCTCAATGTCTGGAGCAGCAGTATATGAATTCCCATGACAAGAAAGACAGAAGGGGTGCATGTTATATCCTCAGTCCTACAAAATCTGGTTGGGAAGTTCAGAATGTGATGTGCAAACCATGCTTGTATTTCTTTCACTCCTTGCTTTGATAAAAGGGCAAGCAGTGTAAGTAAATCAATCATCTTATCCTGAAAGAAGTACAACCATGAGACCAAACACCTGACTAGTCCCACACTCGTTGTCCATGTAACATAGATTGTCCATAGGGATTTACAGTTATCAGGATGGAGTCAGGAGAACAGCAGGTGTCAAGAGCACTCATTCACTGTGCCAAATAGTCCCAAAACCCTTTTTCTAGAATACTCACTCTCACATACAGAGGCATTGTACTTCATCCCATACTGACTCCCCAGTCATCCAGATAGTTATCCTTGCATCAATCCTACAAATGGCTTACTCTAAAGAAGGTTTCATACCCAGCAGGGTGAGTTACAACATGGAATGGAGGTCAAGTGGTCTTCAGTCACAATAGGTGCCAAATGAGTGGTGCAAAAATCTGTTTTATTACCATCAGCCCTCCAGTGATTATCAAAGGTGGCTGCAAATTTTGGAAGAAAAAAGATGAGGTGCAAAAAATTTTGTTTGTAAATTTGCTGAGAAATTAGTACTTGGGCTGAATTAACATAAAAAAATAGGCACTGTGGTTATCAAAGTAGTCAAAGCAACTTGTATAGTCCTGTCCAAGGTACTTTGATGCTAATTATATTTGCTTGATAACCATGAGCATAACCAGCTCAAAATAGTTACATATATAATAAGTAATATAATGTATTTTTAGCAACATCTCTATATTTATAGATAGGCAAAGCTTTTAAACATTCTGATTACTATGATTGTTATATTGAAAACTGGTGAGGGTTTCTCTACCTTTAAAGATGGTATAGAAGAGGACATTTCAGCAGGTGTGGCTTGTTATGCAACCAGGTAAGAAGCAAATCCTACTGAAATACTTCTAGACATCTGTACCACTGAATGGTGCAGAGGTCTTCTCTTGTTTTCACTTTGGTGTCCTTAGAAAACATGCCTTCCCATGTCTTTGGTGTGAATTTCCCCTTCCTTCCAGCATTAGCCATGGAATAATCATGTAACTGTAATCCTACATTTGTTCTTCATACACAATTCCAGTTTTTCTGGAATGTCCTACAGTTTTGCAGTTGTTTGTCCTCCTTTGTTATTATGACACCTATCATTGCAGCCAGCAACAAAAGACTGGCAAGCCTACACAGTCAATTTTAAACCATGACTTTTAATTGGTATATTTTAAAGAATGGGGCAGAAGGGGCAGCGTGTCTCATTCAATTGAATGGGTGCACGCACCCGTTACGCCCCATGCGCTGCTGTGCACGAGCCCCATTGTTTACAATGGGGCTTGAGCATAGGCGGAATTCGCCTTATGCGGCGGGATCCGGAACGGATCCCCGCGTAAGTCGAGGACCCACTGTAGTTTTATAGTATTGTATTTTACCTGTTGATTTTCTGTATTTCCTTTTTTATTGTGTTTTGTGTTTTAACATTTTGTACTCCGTCTCAAGCCTTGAGGAGAGGAAAGAATAATAATAATAATAATAATAATAATTATTATTATTATTATTATTATTATTATTATTATTATTATTTGGCCACCCCATCTTCCCCCAGCTATTAAATAGCTGAGGGAGTACATGTCTGCCCTTTGAACCAGGTTTTTGTAGGGGGCAAATGCTGGATTCCTTCTAGCACAAGAAACCCAACATACACACCTGCAACCCCATTTTGCATGTGTATATGTTACCAAGATGATTCTGGACTTTTTCTGTATCTGTGCTAAAACAGCTGGCTTTAAGGTCAGTCCTTGGAAAAGTTACACTTTAAACCACAACTCCTAGAATCTTCCAGATAGCCAGACTATGGGCCGAAACAGATGGCACTGAAGGGGCAGCTTGAAGCCCGTGAATAAAAAGCGGCACTATAATTCCTCTTTATTCACAGGATAATTGTGGGATATTTGTGATGTCGCATGACATCATGTGATAATCTTTGCCAAAGCATGCAATATTGATGGGAGCATCTCACTATGCTCCTGTCTTTCCCTCCAGTGTGATAAACTCCATAGACTTGTATTACCAATGCAGCTTTTTTTAAACCATCACCAATACCAGATGTCATCTTATACAAACTAAGTAGAAGAAAGCAGAAGGATTTTCCTTCCTTATTAACATTCTCATCCAGTTAAAACTCTGTCATGGCAACACTAGCAAAGCCCGTTAACAAGGATGAAGTTGATCTGTTGGGCCCAGGAGATGGCAAAGACTCCATAAGGCTTGCAAACCTTGGACTATCCATTGTTCAGGAAGCTGTTCCTCCGGTACAGAAAAGCAGAGAAAGGTAATGGACCCTCTCCCAGACCACAAGATGTATACGACCATCAAAATGAGTATTTGGCTTCAGGGATGGTCTCCCCGTGAGCAGTGGTTTTCTTGGGAGCAAGTGGTCTCATCGAGAGTAAGCTTCTGCTTACAGAGAAACCGAATTTGGCAACCATAACATAAACTTCAGTTAAACAGGACTTGGTGCTGAGCATAATCATCAGACAAAGAGCATATGTATCTGCTTCTTTTTGGCCTTCTTGCTATGTTTGATCCTGGATTCTATCTTGTTTTGTCATGTGATTATTTCTATTTGGTGTTGTTTGTATTTTGTTTTACTTTGAAATAGGGCTCTTCTAAAGAAGTATGACTTCTTGCAATACAGCTTGTTGGGTTTTGCCATTCTATGGTTCCAAAGGCAAACTTTCTCCTCCTTTCTTATTTTAATTTTTTTTAGAGCTGGAGTGAAAAAATGTTATTTCATTGATGCACTACAACTCTAAGACAAGGAAATGTTTTTAAAGAACAAATGGAGACTTTTTTTACTGTGATATGTCACAGAATCAAGGCTTTGGAACTCCCTCTTTAAAACAGATTTGCAGGAATAGGCTTTGATGTTGTTGTTTCCCAGGCTCTGTCCTGGCTTGTGATCTGGGACAAGAACTGAGTAGACTATGGGCTCATACAGACAGGCCAAAATAAAGCTGCTTCGGATCACTTGGAGGTATGCTGTTTAAGTGATGCATGCATCCTAAGAGTTTGGAAGCTGCACCAAAGCCAAACTTCAGTACTTAGGACTTTGGCATGGCTTCCGGCTCTTAGGACGCATGCATCCTTTAAACAGCATACCTCCAAAGTGATTTGAAGCAGCTTTATTTTGGCCTGTCTGTATAGGGCCTATGTTACAGACTACATCATAGAGATTTGCCTTTCTTCTTTATTTCAGACAGCTGTTCTTCAATCATCCCCTAGTTCCCACTGAGTGGAAACATTTGCACTTATCACATTGGGGTGGGGAAGTTTTCCTATGGAACCAGCTGTTTGAAAAGATCTGATACAATATGATTATTATATTTCCAGGAACATGTGTTTCTGATGTTTGGCTAGCACTGGTGGAGCACAGCAAGCTCATATCTTCAGCCTTGTTCTGGAAAATCATCGCAAGTTAGATGTGGAGAGATGATACATGAATTGGTATTTAACTTTGGGGACTTTAAACCTATCCCATCACTCAGTAAAGGTGTCAACCTAATTCATCATAAATTCAACCTCAAGTAGAATGTTTTATTTCTGTAGAGAAAGCTAGTGGAAGTGTTCGAATGTAATCACTAATTTGTGTTTAATAAATTGTATTGAGACCCAAATGACTGAATACAGAGACACTCGGGACCATTTCTGTGGTGTTTGAAAGCACTTGCTCCCTTGGCAATCTGGTAAAAAAGATTACTGGGTTATTTTTTGACAACACTACTAAAGAGAGTTTGTTCAGCCTAGCAGATGTTCAATATTTATCAAGAGAAAGCTGCTCCTTCCCAGGATCTACTACTGCCCAGTGGGAGAAGGCAGGAGATTAACTGCCCACCTTCTCTTAACCTGTAGGCTGGGCAGTGGTTACTATTCTAGCCAAACAGAGAAAGTGACGGTAATTCTGTGGCTTCTTCCTCACCTTCACTGATGTCTTTGATGCTCACTGCTAATCTATCTCAGAGTGGGTGAGACATCAGGCCCATAAGGAACAATCTTCATGACTGCATCACCAAGAGAAATTGTGCAGATGAGCAAACTAAGCTTATGTGGCATAGAACACCAAGAAGGGACTGCTGAGACTCACTTACATGTTGAAATGACTAGGACAGAGTCAGCTCACAAAACCACAGTGAGATCTCACTATGCTGTCAGAGAAAGAAGTGAGTTTGGACAAGTTATCTTTTTGTACTACAGCTGCCAGAATCCTTCAGCCAGTCTGTCCACCATTCTGGAAGTTGTAGCCCCAAACTAACTTTTCCACAGTCCAAATCTAACTTTTTCGTGCTTAATCCTTGCAACTGCAGCCACTTGTGCTCAATCAGGTCTGCCTGTTCACCTCCTGGCTGTTGGACAAGTTTTGGTCTGCTGGGGCCAGTCTTAACTGCCCTACTGCCAAGAGAGCCAGCAGCCTAGCAAGGGTGCAAAAGTTGTGGCTGGAGCATGCAGTTGTATCTGTTGGCATGATAAGGCAGCCCAGGTGAGTGGAAGCAGGCTGTGGCTACTCCTTGCCTGCACCACCTCAGGTTCACAGGGAAGAAGAGGTAAACACAAAACAATGCTGCAAAACAGTCACTACTTTCACTTGGTGGTGAAAGTGAAGGTGACTCTTTCTAGACAATCCAAAAATTGAAATTGGCTCAGAATGCAATTAATTCTGTAAGACATGAGTATGCTGTATTTAGAGGGAGTCTAGAGTTGGTGGCAGCCTAAGGATTTCATCAAGAGGACCTCCTGAATTTTTTCCCCCCCTAATTTTCTCACAACTGACTTCAAAAGCTGGCTAATATAATTGTCTTTAATCTGTTTTTAGAGGACAGCTGTCCCTAATGGCGGCACAGCCACATGCATGCACTGCCATTGGGGACAACAGGACTTGAGGTCCCACGAATTTTGGTATCCGCGGGGAAGGGATCCGGAATGAGTCCCCCACACATACTGAGGTCCCACTGTACCTTTAATCTACAATACACACAGCTTATACATCATTTCATCTTGCAGAATTAAAAAATATAGCCATGTTAGTCTGCAGAATCAGTATGTAGAGAGATCTTGGAGCACCTTTGAGACTTATTGAAAGAAAGAAGTTGGTAGCATGAGCTTTCCTAGACTTAAGTCTGGGCCGGTACAGGCGGCCCTTTAAGATGCCCTTGTCACATACTAGGGTTGCTTCAGGGTAGCACTTCCAGATGCCCCTCAACCCTAGTACGTGATGAGGGTGTCAAAATGGTGGTGCCCTGTACACATGGATGCCGCCATTGTTACGCAAGTACTGTGCAGCATCCATGTGGCACTTGCGTAACAAGTACGCCAGTGGCGCACTTGTTATGCTGCAGCTCTGGCATAAGAAGAACCCACTTTTTGCGGGTTCTTTTTACCCTGCAGGGAAGCCACACGGTTTGGGGGCTGCGGCTTCCCTGCGGAGAGAAAACAGGTGCTGGCAAGGCACCGTTTTTAAGGCGCTCTGTACTGTGCCTGTATTTCCTCAGCTGCAACAACTGTCTTTAATTAGTCTCAAAGATGCTCCAAGATCTCTCTACATATCATTTCATGTGGTCAAAGTGAAATTTGGTCTACTGTGATGGTTTTAAAGAAAAAGTGAAAATAAGTTTTTTTTTAAAAATTAATTTTTAAAAAATAGGATTAGAAATTTACATTAAAAAAAACTGAGTTATTTTTTTAACTCTCTCTCTCTCCTCTCCACTCCTCCCATCTCTTCAGCATTTTAATGAGACACAGGCGAAGGCAGACTTCTGGGGAGCAGTGGTGTTACCATTCTCCTTAAGGCAGTCTGCATCCCTGGCAGCCCCTACTGCTGTCACTGCTCCTCCGCAGGGAGAGGTGGGAAACAGAAATAAATTTTACTATTATTATTATTAGTAGTAGTAGTACTATCACTAGTGCTCCTCCAGAGGGGAAGACTTGCCCATACAGAATCACTGGAGAATACTTGCCCATAGGGAAACATAGGGGAACACTTGCCCATAGGGAATCATTGGGGAATATTTGCCCATACTGAAGCCATACTTGCCCATAGGAAATCATTGAGGAATACCTGCCCATAGGGCAACATTGGCACACACTTGCCCATAGGGAAACATAGGGCAAGTATTCAAAGATTCCCTCTGGGCAAGTATTCTCCAATGATTCTTTATGGGGTGAGTATGGTTTCTCTATGGGCAAGTGCTGTCATTTTGTTTTAGTCTGTCCCGCCAAAAAGCAGACGTCTGGGGAGCAGTGGTGCCACCATCCATCCCCCTTAAGGCAGTCTGCACCCCTTGCCCCCCCCCCCCCCCCTGCAATCCCTAGTGCTCCTCCATAGGGAAGACTTGCCCATACAGAATCACTGGAGAATCCCTGCCCAGAGGGAAACCATAGAGCATCATTGAAGAACACTTGCCCATATATTTGCCCATAGGGAAGCATTGGAGAATACCTGCCCCCAGGTGGTGACTATGCCCTGTTTCCCTCTGGGCCAGGGCTGCCCTCCCTCCTCCTCCTCCGGGGGGGGGGTGGAGGGCCCACTTACTGCCGAGGGCCCAGGGCCGGGGGCTGCTCCTGCTCCTCCTCCGGGTCCTGCGGGTCCTCCTGCTCCTCCCGGGGGGTCCACTCCTGGGCAGGCGCGGGGAGAAGAAGGCCATGCTGCCTCCGGGGAGCCTGGAGCGGAGGCGCTGGCCGAAGGAGCCTCCTCCTGGGGCCCAGCGGGTCCTCCTCGGGGGCCAGGGGGGCATAGAGCCCCTCCAGAGGGCGCTCTCCTGGGGAACGGCGGGAGGCTGGGGCTCCTGACCCCCAGCTGCCTGGCTCAGGCCCTTTCCTCCTCCTTCTCCTCCTTCTGTTGCTGCTGCTGCTGCTGCTGCTTCTGCCCATGTTTTATGCATGAGGGAGAGAAAGAGAGGCGCGTAATTTCATCCAGCCCCGGGGTGTTGGGTGTGTGTTGTGTTGTTTGTGTTGGGTGTTGTGGGTTTGAAGTGCCGTCTCCAGGTTACAAGGGCCTCCCTTTATGGCAACCCATGTTGAGCTTTGTCCTACATTTTTATTCTTCAGCGTCCTCCATTTTGTGCCTGACCAAGAAGCATGGATCTATCTTTAGATGGGTGTGTCTAACTTTTGTTTGGTCGTGTCCTACATTTTTCTGAAATGTCCTACACTTCGGGGTGCCTTGTCCTCCTCTGCAGTGAGGACATCTGGTCACGTTGAGAAGGTGCACTGCTCTTTTGGACTTTTCACCTCAAATATACACACACACAATAATAATAATAATAATTTATATTCCACTTAATCACTTGGAATCCAAGTGAATTACAACAATAAAATGATATATGTGTGTGTGTATGTATATATATATATATACTCATACATATATGTATGTGTACACATTAAAAATCTTTCTACATATGTCCACTATAAGAAACAGACCTAAGTTAGATGGCTATTTTGTTATTATTCAATATACAAGAAAGAGGAAGGGGTGGTGAATCCAGTGCTTAATATTTGGTTTTAGGGGGGAAATGGCAGCGTGGTGTAGTGGTTTGGACTACAGCACTGGAGACCAGGGTTCGATTCCCAGCTCGACCAAGAAACTCGCTGGGTGATCTTGGGCAAGTCACACTCTCTCAGCCTCAGGGGAAAGCAATGGGAAACCTCCTCTGAACAAATCTTGCCAAGAAAACTCTATGATAGGCTCGCCATAAGTCCAAAAGGCACACAACACCAAAAAAATAATCAGTCCCTCTTTTTAAAAAATGACATAAGGGTTCATGGATACAGTTTATCAATGGGTGGCAGGGCACAAAGTAGCCTATAGTTTTTCGTGGGGTTTTGGTGCTATGTGGCCATGTTGTAGAAGAGTCTTCTAGAACATGGCCTCATAGCCCCCAAAACACAAAAAGCTAAGGATGCAGCCATGAAATCCTTTGCGTTTTGACTTCCCTTTAGTCTGCAAGGAGCTGTTGCTGTTGTTGTGCACCTTCAAGTCATTTCCAATTTATGGATCATGGGGTCTTCTCAAGTTTTGGTAAGAGCGTGTTTGCCATTGCCTTCCTCTGAGGCTGAGAGAGTGTGACTTGCCCAAGGTGGGTTTCATAGCCAAGTGGGGAATTGAACCCTGATCTCCAGAGTCCTAATCTAACACTCAAACCACTACAACACATTGGCTTTCTGCAAGGAGCTACAAGACTATCTCTAACAGTTATCCTCCCTGTTGTTAAAATATGCTTATACTTGCTTAACTAAGCTTTTTAAAACATCTGAATCATAAGGCCTGTAGACAGACTGAAGTACACACTGGTTTAAGCACTGCATGCAGAAATGTCTCTGGTCAGTATAAAATCTATACATCCACATTGTTGGGTGAGTTAAACTACCATTTGCTCTCTATAAGTGATCCTCCCTCAGAATCATGCATAGAAAAGATCTGCCAAACCGTGCAGGTGAACATTCCTATTTGGGTCCTCCGAAATTGGTTCATTGTGGTGTTGGTTTTGCTGGGTGACAAATACATTTCATCACAGGAATTAAGGGCTGAGAAGGGGTCTGATCCACACAGGATGAAGTTCAATGGAGAATAAACTAAGGTAATCATTCAGCATGTATACACAGTGCACATTTATAGCAGTTTGACTGACATGGGTTCCTCGTATGGAATCCTGGAATTTGTACTTCACTGAAGTCCTTGGAATTCCCTGCTAAAAAACTCTACTTCAGTCCCTTGAACTATAGCAGTAGAGATCACTGGAAGAAAACCCTAAGTACTTCCAAAAACTACATATGCCAGAATTCATTGAGATAAACAATGGTAGTTAGAGTGGTATCAAAGTGCTAAAATTGTGCAGTATGGCTACACAAGTCTCATTATTATCTGACTGCAAGATCCCTGGGGTAGAGGTGTCCATTTTTCAGATGCATACAAAGCACTCGTGCGTGCCTACTCAGATACAAGTTTAACTGATTTTAATGGGGCTTATCGTAGCTGCCTGTATATAGTGTGGAACCTTAGTTGTATATTTAGAATCATACAATTGCAGAGTTGGAAGAGACCACAAGGGCCATCCAGTCCAATCCCCTGCCATGCAGAGACTCTTAATCAAAGCAGCCTTGACAGATGGCCATTCAGCCTCTGTTTAAAGACCTCCAGGGAAGGGGACTCCACTATACTCGGAGGAAGGAGTGTGTTCCACTGTCAAACAGCCCTTACTGTCAGGAAGTTCCTCCTAATGTTCAGGTGGAATCTCTTTTCCTGCAGCTTGCATCCATTGTTCCAGGTCCTATTCTCTGGAGCAGCAGAAAACAAGCTTTCTCCCTCCTCAGTATGACATCCTTTCAAATATTTAAACAGGGCTATCATATCACCTCTTAACCTTCTCTTCTCCAGGCTAAACATCTCCAGCTCCCTAAGTTGTTCCTCATAGGACATGGTTTCCAGACCCTTCACCATTTTAGTCGCCCTCCTTTGGACACGCTCCAGTTTCTCAACATCTTTTTTAAATTGTGGTGCCCAGAACTGGACACATTATTCCAGGTGGGGCCTGACCAAAGCAGAATAGAGTGGCACTATTACTTCCCTTGATCTAGACACTATACTTTTATTAATGCAACCTAAAATTGCATTGGCCTTGTTAGCTGCTGCATTGCACTGTTGACTCATGATTTAATGCCTAAGAGAGTCAACCTTGTGTACACTACTGTGAAACCCATAGTTTGAAGCCTAAGAGGCCTTACATAAGCCCTTCTCATTTCATTACTCCTTTCACAGAGGGCTTTCTTGGTGGTTGCTTCCAGATTGTGGAATCCTTCCATGGGAAGCTGATCCCCCTCTACTTCTCTGTCAGCAGAGAACATAGCAGGGGGAAAATAGGGGAAAAGATGGTTTGAAGTTAGAGGAGCATATATTTTGACTGAATATGGCCTCTTCCAACTTTATGATTCTATATGATTCCATGACTTATGACTCTATCCTGCTCTGGCTTAGCTACTGAAGAAAGTTCTTTTTCCTTTTAAATTTCTTTTTCAAAAGTTTCTTTCATTTTCATGTATAAGAAGAAGAGAGACCTTTCAAAACCCATCATGTGTAAAACTCTTCCCTGTTTCTCAGTCACTTAAAACTGCAGGGTAAACTGCTGAGCTGAGCCAAGTGTTCCTAGTGAAACTTGAGAACCCCATACTCCTGACTGGCTTAAGTTTTCATTTCAAGAAACTCATACCTCGTTCAGTAAAAGGTCCATTGTCCAATTGTTTCTGTATCAAAATCAACTACACTTTGTATTTTCAGCATTAGGTCACATGAGATATCCTGTACTTTCAGTTCTATCCAAAACTATGTGGTCAAAAAAAATAATTTACCTTTCTTGTTGTTCAGAACATATGGCACCCCCTTTTCTGTACCTTATTTGTCATTACTTTTGAAGCAATCCAGACCTGAGCCCATACAGTCATATTCAAGTTCTACAGGAGACACTTGTCAAAAATGAAATGACTGGTAAAGAGGATGTTGAAAAAGGAGGTGTGTATCTATAGGACCAAATATTTCCAAAACTACTGAAGAATCTGGAATGTATTCTGCAGATCAGGCAAAGTATCACTGAGTCCAAGAGGATGCTAGCATGTTAGACAAAAGGATTCACAGAAGCTGTCCTGTATCTTGGATCAAATATTGACCATAATGGAGACTGCAATCAAGAAATCAGAAGACTGGAAATGGGAAAGACAGCTATACAAGAACTAGATAAGATCCTAAAATGTAAAGATATATATTTGAACACTAAAGTTAGAATTGTCCAAGCCATTTTATTCCCCATCACCATTTACACCATGACAGCTGGACACTGAAGAAGGTGAACAGGAGGAAAATCAACTCATTTGAGAGGTGGAGAAGAATGCTGATGATATCATGGACAGCCAAAAAGACAAACAAATGGGTCCTAGAACAGACCTCAACTCAACTTTCACTGGAAGTCAAGATGACAAAACTAAGGCCCAGAAGAGACCGCCTGTTTTTGGCGGCCTGGGCCCAATTTAAGGGTTCCGGAGGGTGCAGCATCCACACGCTCCAGAACCCTAACATGTATGGCCAGTTCCATCTTTACGTGTGGCGTGTGTGCATGATGCTAGCGTGGTGCCGCTTCCACACCTCTGCGGTCATGCTTGAGTCTTGGATGTGTCACAGTGTGCCAATGACAAACTGATAACATTGTCCCCATGTGCCAAAAAGTACCTGTTTTTTTCCAGGTTCGTTTTGGTCCGGAGAGACTCCGCGCCATTTGGCTGCAGTGGTGTCCCTCTGGAGGGAAACAGGCCGCTGCCAAACCGGACTAAGAGAGAGGTATGTACTGGGCCAATACATGTCATACTTTGGCCATATCGTGAGAAGGCATGGCTCTTTAGAAAAGACAATAATGCTAGGGAAGGTGGGAGGCAGTAGAAAGACAGGAAGACTACATAGTAGATGGCTAGACGCAATCAAGGAGATTAAGGTCTGCAGAACCTGAGCAGAGTAGAGAAGCATAGGGGGTCTTGGAGACGTCTCATTCATAGGGTCACCATGAGTTGAGGTCTACTTCAAGGCAGTAACAATACCAATCAGAGGTAAAGAGCTTTTTCTAAAAAATTGAAAGTATTGCCCAAATGAGAAAAACAAAAGGGAACACAAACTTCAACCAAAAAATGTAAGCAAACCACTACAGTCATCCTTCTCATGAAAGCAGATGACTGAAAAAATTAAGAAGCAACTATTTGTTTTAAAAAGCAAGAGTAGGAAACTAAAGACATAGTTAATCTGCTGAACAGCAAAGGAATTAAATGTGTGCCTTTAGTTCAAAAGAAACGGAAGAAAAACTGAAACAATTATTTGCAACTTTATTCACTGTGGAAAGTGCAGGGCAGACACCTGTTCTTGGACATTCTTTTTTATGAAGGGGTTAAGTGAAGAACTGAGCTGAAAAGAAGTGGCTAGAAAGTAAGTTCATGGGGGAAATGACAACAGCATTTGTAGAATTCTACTGCACCACCACTTTTCAAAGCCTTGCCTAAATATCCTAAAAGCAACAGATCCTGGTTGATCTTGGAAACTAAGCAAGGTCATCTGTTAAGTACCTGACTGGGATACTGTCAATGAATACCAGGTGCTGCAGGCTATATTTCAGAGGAAGGAACTGACAAAACCACCTCTGAGGAGGATTCCTGGCCTAAGAAAACCCTATGAAATTAATGGGAGCACCATAAGTCAACAGGTGAATTGAAGGCACATATAGAAACATCACTTTTCAGATGAGTTTCTCTAACTGTCAGCTTTCTTTGCTGTCCAGTCCTCACAGCCATACGGAAAAAAACAGAAATGCTGAGGCTTGGATGATTTTGACTTTGTGGTTTAATGAGACCTATATATAAAACATGCTCAAAAGACCTTCACTGAAAGGCAAAAGGAACTTCACATGAATGAAATGTCATTTCTCTAATTAGAACTGTGAGCTACCACTGTCTCTTTCATAAGTCACTCACATTTGTTTCAGAATATAAAATTTACATTCATACATGAGACCCAGCAGCAGGTGTGTGTGTATGTGGGTGGGTTGGGGATAAAAATGGATATGTTGATTAGGCTTGTTGATAGGTATACTTCCTTTTTTCATGTCATCATAAATATTGCCTGTCAGGTTTCTTTTTTCACATCCTTAGTCACAGGGGAAGGGGAGGTAAGAACAATAAAACAGGTTAAAACAAAATCTAGGTACAGCTCGTGTAGTTATATGGAATTTTAGTGCAAGATTTCAGCTGCTAGAGACTACCGATGCTATATGCTTGTCATGAATATAACTTTATGTAATTTTTATATTTATAATACATATATTCTTGTCATCTCCCAGCTTGACCATCAATTTTTTTTCCTGAGAAAAAGGTATTTCTCCGTTTTACTCTCTTTCCATTCTTAACTTCTGTTTTTGTTTTTTACATATTATTTGGGCCATGTTTCTCCTTTGTAGCTATCTTGTCATTGGCTTACATGAATCTTCATGCTTTAATATATCTTCCCTGTTTAAAAATGTATATGTGTGCCTTCAAGTTGCCTATTGACTTATGGAGGAGGGGGTATGAATTTCATAAGGTTTTCTTAGCCTGCTGTTTCATGTTGTCTTTTTCTTTCTTTGCTGACTCTTGACTAAACTTTAAGTTATTTATCTCTTCCTCATCTCTATTCTTTCTTGCTTGGTCTCACTTCCTTTTTTGGAGATGCCTTCTCTTGATTCTTGCACCCATCTGTCCTTGCAATTGTTTTCAAACAGTGTTTCAAATAGTGTTTGAAAACATACTATATACCCAATATCTTTGATCTCTAGTTACTTTACACTCTGTCCTTCTGTTTGTGTTCTTTTCTCTTTCCTCTTTGTCTACATCTGTACAAAAGCTTGTTTTCTCTTTTAGATTTAAGCCTCTGGGCAACACACATGTCTTTTAAATGGAATGACTGTACAATGCCTACCTGTTAAGATAGTTGTGTGATGGCAATGACACATTATTATGTTTGTTAGTGGGGCAATAATACAATACTTGGGTGGGAGAGTAAAAAAAAAAAGCCAGATTTTGCTCTGCAACTAGTTTAAGATATGTCAGGATGTTTTGCTAGTCACAAAGAGTTAGCAGGTGGCTTCCATGTCAATGGAGTGGCAAATCCATTCTAGGCTTTAATGTTAAATGTTTTAAATTGTTAGTTGTTACATTTGTTTGTTACATTTGAATTGTATAAAACTTTAATAACAGATGTTTTTGCATGATGTGAAAGATTTTATTCCATTGTTTTATAATTGTAAGAGTCTGTGTAATTTTAATCATTCTTTTTTATTTTCTTTTGTAAAATTTTATTAAATTTCTTAATTAAAAAAATTGTTACATTTGAATGTTAAAGGGGGTATCCAAGAAGCTAAACCCAATGTCTGCAATAGGTTTAACATCTTTGATTGCTCCTTTTACGTTTGGTCTAAAAGCCAGAGCAGATTTATTATCCCACTGACACGGGAGTCGCCAGTGTAAATGCATGTTCTTTGCAACATAGAGGTAGCTTTGTACAGTAGCGACACTAGGGTTGGTGTCAACCAAGGGCAGTAATTCATGCTGTCACTCCCAGGCTTCCTGGCAACACCCATCTGCCCCACTTCAGCAGCCAGGCCATCTCTGCTGTGCTGGTTGGGATGCTGCCACCACCCAGCAGCTCCTTCCAAATTTGGTGGGGCTGCTGGATAGGCAGGAAAGGAAAGCAATGGTGGGGTCACAGACGTCCTTCCTTTTGCAGAAGGGGAGGAGCCTATAGCTGCCATTGCTGCTGTTGCTGCCGGTGGCAGCATCTCACTTTCCAAGCCCAGCTAGCAACTCAAAAGACCACCACTAGCAGTTGCAGCTAGTGGTCATTAGAAGGGGATATCTGGGGGATCTTGGGACAGATGGTGAGTGACTGACCCAACAGGTGTTCACCCTCTTCTGAGGTGCACCCAGTGCAGTCCTCATCCCTACATCCCCTACTGATGCCCCTGGTTTACATCTACACTACAGCTCTCCTTTTCTAATGTATATAGTTTTGTTCCATGAAAAACATAAGCCATCCAAGATAGGCTGGACACCAATTACTGGACAAGTGAACCAGTCACTAATATGTCTTGTTTGAGCTTTAGTGTATTGGCCCACCCAAACTATTACTCTGCTCAAAGACTGATTCAAGACATCCACTTCTGCTCCTGGGTTATCTAAGGAGGAGATAACGCTGAATCTCAAGTGAATCTCACTGCCACAGCACCTCACATGCTTAAATAACATTTCATATTGGTTTCATGTAAATGTTAGAAAGCACAGGGATAAAATCAAGCCCCAGGGAACCCCCATACGGTCATTGCCCCTAAACAGAGCAATAGTTTCCTAGCATCACCTTCAGGAAACAGCTATTTAAGCAGGAATGAAATGATGATAAAGTGGTGATCCCATCTCAGAACACTGATGCAGAAAAAAACAGATGGTAAAATGCAATGGAATTGGACCCCTCTTGCAACTCCAAGAGAACCATCAAAATTGCACTCTCTTTTACCCCTCCCCCTCTGAAAAAGGTGACCCCACGGAGAAGCCAAGAGAGTTCCTGCCTAAAAATCAGGTCTAAAGCTGGACTGCAATTTTTCCAGATAAGTGAACTGCGAACATTTCCTCTCTAAAACAGTGGGAAACTGATATCAACCACTGTAGACAATGCTTAGCTGGGTGGACCAACGGGTCTGATATAGCATGGCAGCTTTTTGTGTTCCTATGGCTGCATTGCTAAGTATCAAGTATCCCCCGGCAATCTTCTAAGCAAAGTCAGATAGCATCACTTCTGCTTTCTTCTGAGTGAATTTTGTCAGACCTTCTTTTTGGTGTTTTGGCATTCTTGAACGGGAAAAACTGTCATACCTTTTCAGTGGTTTTTAGCTTTTCAGAAAAGTGTTTGCAAATCACCCAGGATTTATTTTAAATGGAAGGGGTATCCTAGAGGCTTTCAAGGGCCACCAGCCACTTTTCTCCCACCTCTGCTGTTCAGTCACCTTGATAATGCCCAAGTCATGCAACTCATGCAGGGCAATACAGCACAACAGCACAACAGATGTATTCTGCTTGACAGCGGCAGAAATGGAGTTGCATATACATTGTGGTTATGCACTGCACATTGTGGTTGTGCTTTGTACATGGTACCCTGCATGTTGTGCACTGCTGCATTGTAAAACAGACTCCAGTCATTGACATATGTTGTGCAGTTCTGCTGTCCATAGCTCCGCAAGTGGATATTTATGCTATTTGCAAAGTCCCTAAGACAGACACTACTTTCCTTTTATCAAGGGGAGATTCCCTTTAAAGGTGTAAAAGCAGTCTCCTCCCTTTGCAGGGGACAATATCCTGAATCATTTGAAGTTTTCCCTAACTATGGTCTAATTTATATAAGCCTCTAATGCCAAGACTGTGACTGGAAATTGCTTTTACACACACACACACACACACACAGAGTTAAATGGCCAGATGGATAGCCCTGTTAGTCTGTTGCCACAAAGCTCTTGGCTGTTCACAATTAGACAGTGTTACCATTGTTACCAAGGGAGATATTTCTGATTGAAAAGTTCAGCTTGTGTTCAGAGAAACTGTCAAGGGCTTTGTTAAAGAAAAATTTGGAGCAGCACATTTGTAATTATAGCACATTTCAGTACCACATACCATGCACATTCCTCTTGTGTTTGATTTCAAATTATAAGAAAAGAGGTTTTGACTAAATAGTGGAACCTCTTCACCCTAAACAGTGGAACAGGCTATCTCAAAGGTGGGAACTGGTGAGCTCTGCTTTTGCTAGAAGCAAAACAAAACAAGTTGGAGGACTTTCTGTTAGGGATGCTTTAGTTATGAATTCCTGAATTAGCAAGGAGTTGGGCTATTTAATGTCCTATCCAGCTCCACATCTATGATGCAGTGATTACCATATAATTAACAATTTAGGTAGAAGATTTCTCTCTTCTAGAACCTTTGAAATTTTGTCCTTGAACACAATCTTTTTGTCTTTGGCTGAATTTTTTGAGGAGGCTATTTCTCTAGAAACCAAACTGGCTTCTATGCTGTAAACCATAAGTTTCATGTAGATTTTGCCCACGTTAAGACCCCTGTTGAACATCATACCATATTCATATTTGGTTGGTCGTTAAAGGCATCACTCTTTTGTCGATTTTGGATTTTGTGGTATTTTGCTGCCTGTCCAACACATCTACACCTCAATATGTTTCCTGGATTTGAAGATAATAAATTTTGTGGCAACAAGGGAAACTTTAAGAAGAGGGAATTAATGGACTGGAACCTAATTGTTTGAGGTTTTTAAACGCCAACAAAAGGTTAAATTCTTTCATTTGGACAACAAGTTTTGCTGGTGTATGTGTGTATGTGCCTTCAAGTCACGTGTTGATTTACAATAACCCCTTTAATTTCATAGCGTTTTCTTTGGCAAGGAATACTCAGAGGTGGTTTTGCCAGGTCCTTCCTCTGAAATAAAGCCTACAGCATTTGGTATTTGTTGGTGGTTTCTCATCCAAGTACTAACCAGAACTGAGCCTGCTTAAATTCAAAGATCAGATGGGATCTGATGCCTTTAGGGTACTTAGGTCCTTGTTTTACCTACACAAAAGTTCTTTCCAGATGTAACAGTACATGTACTTCTTCAGAACTTCAGAGGGCAATTAGATTTACACAGGACAGGGACAGCCTGGATATCAAAGGAAGTTGGGGCTGTGCAGACCACCCCTAAGGAGTGGCCTCCAGCCGCCCCTTTTACAGCCAGATCAGGGCCACGGCAACCGCACGTTGCAGCCTCAATCTGGCTTGCAAAGGGTGTGATAGCTGAGGCATTGCAGATTTATGGTGCTCCTTTGCCACTGTGTCATTCAGTCGCAGCACCAGAGGAGTGCCGTGACGCCGCCCTGGGGCAGAGATGGGGCGTGCGTCATATGGATGCTATGCCCCGACTCCACCCCAAACCAGCCTTTCCCGCCGGTGTGCACAGCACCTTGCCTTTCTGTTGCTTATGGAGCTGAAATGTTATTACCTGCCTTTTATTGTCCTTTGTCCCTGTTCCCACTTGGCTAAGAAGGGAAGTGGACAGTGTCTGCATTGATGTTCTTCTAGAGAATATCTTGACTGACAACAGAAATAACATCTGAGACAAAATGTAAGACTTTAACATTGATACCTTTCTCCTCCTGTATGATTTTTAACATCTTTGCCTGGTGAAGAATCCAGTGAAGTTCAAAAGCTTACATGCTGTATTTTATGCAGTTTGATTGATCAAATTTTTTATAGATTTGGGGGTTTGTTGTATTTTGCTGCTTGGCCAACATGGCTAGCTCTGAATATATATTCTTTATTTTTCAGGCATCATTGTCCTTACCATACGACTGACAGCTTTACATGTATATTCTAAAATTATTTCCTTCACCTTGGGACACTGGTGAATATTCTTTAGAGTGCAGTGTTTGGGTCTGCTGTTGGAGGCCATGGAGCAAATTGTACCCTTTCCTCACCCATGAAAAAAGTATATGGTTCTTTTTGCATCTCTAGTAGAAAAGCCCATAAAGATGTCTCCCCACCCTGATGGTAAAAATACAATTATAACAAATCAAATAATTAAGAGTGTATGGCTTTTTCGTGAATCTTAAAACCTGGTGCTTCAGGCAGTGTCTAATGGCAGGGATGGCCTTGACATGATCAGGGCTGTGGGTTTTAGAGTAGGCCAGGCTATACATTTAATTTTTCATCAATTCCTTTTTACATTAGCTGAAATAATATAACATTATTGACACATTTGACATTCAGTTTTTCTACAGCAAAGATGTTCTTTTGAAAGTAGTCTTTTTATCCTATTGGAAAGGTGCATGTTGTGCCTGTTTGAAAAGTCATGGGAACTGTAGGCAAATTGTGATACCTTCTTGCAATACCCATTCAAGAATATAGTTCAAGAGGATCTGGCAATTGTTCTTCTCCTGCCCACACTGACCTAGAATATTTTCTAGTGAAGGTGATAAAAATGACAGAGAATATAGGCCATTTTGCTATGATCAGAAAATTGGTAATTTATTTTTGTTTATTTTTTCACTTGTTCATTTGTTTCCCTTCCAGTACAGCTAAACCAAATTGTGGAATAAGCACTTTGAACAAATGTTATATTCTTTGTGGGCAGAAAATCCTGGTTTTATATGCAGTTGGTTCCAAGCTCTCTCTGTTCACCTTCTCTTTCAGACTCTCTGATCATAAAGGATTTTGACTGGTGATTTCCATGAAATAATTGAGTTCCATAATGTAAAAAGTAATTTCAGAAAAGCTTACTTATGTGAGGCTATTTTTATTACAACAAATTTAAAACAGTACAAGTTAAAAGCAATACAGAGGCATTACTGTGTAGATATAATATTTAAAAAAACAATTAAACAATTTTAAAAGTTAAAAACATTGCATAATAAAAATTAAAATGTATTTAAAACTCTGCACAAGCCTTATTTCCCCTTTCCAGGCTGTCACTAACTCATTTTTTTCTTAAAAAGAATGCAGTGTCAGAATAAAAAGAGAGAACACCTGAATGTTCTTTCACCACATGAATTGACAAAAAGGCCAGTTTTGATAGATGGTCTTAACTCCAGATTAACAAAATGGTGATTGAATATGGGATAGCCCCAAAATAGATTGATAGGGAGGTTGGCTGGGAACACAGAAGGGGTAGATATGAGCTAACTTGCTTTAGTGCAATGGAACCACTTCTGTTTCCAGTACAAGAGAATATGTGGAAAGCATGGGGGGAGGAAGGAGCGACCAGCAAACCCATTTAACTTTTATTTATTGCTATCTAAATCCTCCACATGTCTTCGGATCAACATGCCTTTAACATGAGAAACTTCCTAGTATTCTAAAGGTCACTGTGTCCTCTTAAAAACATGTCTGGCTCTAGATATTAAAAAATGAAAATATGAAGCCCCATATACAGCAGTGAGGGAGGTGTATGTGTTAGTATGCTAACAATTGTATTAACTGGATGTGTATTATATAGCAGACATTATGTGTTTAGTTATTGCATTCTATCCCACTCAGTGGTCAAAGGGCCAGGGCCATTCTCAATACAAAGCTTAAGACTATTAGATACATACATGTACTAAAACAATGTAAAATCTAAATTAAAATGAACATATAATAATTGAAACATCTTGAATCACTTATTATTAAACATCTACAGTGGGTCCTTGGTATCTGCTGGGGTTTGGTTCCAGGACCCCCCATGGATACCAAAATCTGTGGATGCTCAAGTCCCATTAACTACAATGGCATAACATAATAATGTTCCTTATATAAAATAGCAAAATCAGGGTTTGCTGTTTGGAATATAGGGATGCTTGAATCAGTGGATAAAAAAAAATCTGTGGATGCAGAGGGTTGACTGTATATGATTTTGATAGATAACTCCCTCTATCGGATCCTGTTCAGCATGTATGTTCTCTAGGTTCATACGACATATTTCTTCTGCCACCTATTGACCAACCTCCATATTGCTTTTTTAAGTATAATAGCAAATTAGTCTTTCTGTGTTAATTATCTTGATGCAATATTATTAAAATAACCAGGAAAAATTGTATGAGGAATGTATAATTTCGTTGTTGCATTGTTGACGTTCAGTATTCAGTAACCCTTGTGAATGTAACTAATAAACATATCCTGTGCATTGTTAACTTGCAGCTTCACAAAAATGAAAAATACCCATAGTCCCCATCCCAGTGTTCTTTCTCTCCCTCAGCCTTTTCTGTTCTCTCCTCTCCTCCCCTCCACTCTTTCTCTTTTCTGTTTTCTCCCTTTTCCTTGTTCATTCAATCTTTCCTTTCTTCTATGTCTGCCACTTAAAGGCAGCAGAACAGGCTGTTCTCCCTTTCACTGTATGACTTTTAGCTATCTCAAGATACTATCCAGGCATGCCTTCAGCATTGTCTGTGTTGGCTAGGTTTGCCACCTGGTGACTGAAGATGATACTGCAAGTAAAATGGAGTAATCTACTACTACTACTAATAATAATAATGACGTGTCTCATGTATCCATGCTGAGGACGTAGCATATCTTGATTTCAGTAAGGCCTTTGACAAAGTCCCCTTGATATTCTCGCAAACAAGCTAGTAAAATGTAGGCTAGACAACAATGCAGTTGTCAGGTGGATTTGTAATTGGTTGCTACAAACATGTCTAAGCTATTAGCCATCATGGCCCACCAACTGGTTGATCAGCTGAACCCAAAGGGAGCTCAGCAATAGCTCCTCTTCATCCTGGAGAGAAGTGACCAGCGGGGTGTCACAGGGTTCTGTCCTGGGCCCAGTGTTATTCATCTTTATCAATGACTTGGATGAAAGAATTGGGCCATACCTATGAAGCATGCAGATGACACCAAATTAGGAGGAGTAGCTAATACCCCAGAGGACAGGACCAAAATTCAAAATGACCTGAATAGATTAGAAAGCTGGGCCAAAACTGGAAAAAAAGTATTTCAACATGGAGAAATACAAGGTACTACACTTGGGGGGGGGGGGATGAAATGCATGGGCACCACAATTCAAAAAGGATGTTGAGAAGCTGGAGCCTGCCAGAGGAGAGTGACCAAAATGGTGAAGTGTCTGGAAACCATGCCTTATGAGGAGAGACTTAGGGAGTTGGGTATGTTTTGCCTGAAGAGGAGACAGTTAAGAGGTGATATGATAACCCTGTTGAGGTATTTGAGGGGGTGTCATACTGAGGGTGAAGCAAGCTTATTTTCTGCTGCTCTAGAAAATAGGGCATGGAGAAATGGATTCAAACTACAGGAAAAAAAGATTCAACCTAAACATTAGGAAGAACTTCGTGACAAAAAAGAGTTGTCCAACAGTGGAATATGCTACTTCAGAGTGTGGTGGAGTATCTTTCTTTGGAGGTTTTAAACAGAAGCTGGATGGCCATTGGGGGTGCTTTGATTGTATATTTCTGCATGGCAGAGGTTGGATAATCATTGAGGTCTCTTCCAGCTCTATCATTTTATGATCCTAGGACCTAGAGGAAGTAAGCCATAGTGGCAGTTAAGGAAATAAAGAACCATAGTACCATCCTTGCTTCTGAAAAGTCTGAAAACTGAACCTAGAGTTGTGAGCAGTTAGAATATCCAGCTAGGAACAATTAGAGTATTTTTCTTTGGGCAGGTGATGGTGGTGGTAGTTAGAAACTCTTTTGGTCAGCACATGAATATTTATTTTCTGTAACTCATAGATGGTGATCAAGACAATAATTTATTGTACTTTCTTATTGTATTGTTGCTTATAACATGCAGCAAATTGTACAAAATGTATTTTCTTCATTTTTAATAAAGCAACACTTCTAAAGGCTGGAAAAAAGAGAAGGAATAGAATTTGGGAGACAATTTGAGTATATGTGCCTTCAAGTCATCTGTTAACTTATGGCAACCCAATGAATTTCATAGGGTTTTCTTGGGTAAAGCATACTTAGAGGTGGTTTGTCATTGCCTTCCTCTGAAATATAGCCTAAAGTACTTTGAATTTTTTGGTGGTCCCCCACTCAGGTACTAGCCAAGCCTGAACCTACATAGCTTAGGAAGAAAAGACTCCAATGCATCACTCTAAAATTGAGGGAGAAAGAGGAATCCACAGGAGCTGGTGACAGCAAACAATCCAGGGACAGACAAAATATTTCTGTGGAAGGAGAGTGAAATCCAATTCCCATGAACCAAGGATGTGCATTGGAATATTTTATGAGCCATATTTCTATATTTACAGCACAGTGTGGGGATTCAGCCTTGATAATTTGCCCAAATAGCTTGTAAGCTATCTATTGCTGGCATGGATATTGCTGAACTGGAGGTCCCATCAACCTCAGCCAGCAGAGGCAGGGATGAGGAATGGTGGGAGTTGCAGCATTTGAACAATAACTGGAGATGGGGGTTGGTCAGTCTTTGCTCACCTCTGGTCTATACATTATCTTCCTAAAAATGTCCTGATCAGATTGTAAGAATAGTCCTTAGAGCCTATATTTACTGTAGATCCTATATTTAGTTGTCAAACGAAATGTTCCCATGAACATCAGTTACAAAGGGTACACCTTTCAGACTAAAAGAAGACTAATAATTATTTTAAAATGAGCTCTGTTGGATTTGACGTCAAACACACTTTAGTGAATTAAATAGGCACCTCAGGGGTTTAGGAATGGTCAGAGATTTCATATTGTACTCAGCTATACATAATAACTGAACTATTTTTACAAAGTTAAAAGGGTGACCATTATGTGAATCATACTTAGCTTGACTCCATAAAGAATGTAATCACATGTACCTATCAATCTATGTTTTTTATGTATTATGTAGAAGTTAACGAATTAGAGATCATTCATAAAACCTCACTGGAGTTATCTCTGCAGCTGAGCAGTGTGAATGGCAAGGTTGGATTCAGTTAACGGATGAGGGTGCAGATGAAAGACCGACATGTTGTTTTATAACTTGTTTATCACTTGTACCCATCTTCATATTTTACCTTCTTGTTTTCATTGCAGTTGATAATATTGCCTAATCAATGTAAATACTTTAATACTGGCAGATTTGGCCTGGGAGCCAATCCTGCAGGAATGTCAATAGAATGGAAGAATTTGCAAAACCACAGCTTGTTTCTATATAAATAGTTTTCAGGATGATATGGTTTGCTTCAAAGCTCTCGTTTTGTGTGCTCCATGACTCTCCCTTTCCTTTGCAGATCCAATTTTATACTAAAAGCACATTGGCAACTAAAGAAGCTTCACTCATAAATTGTATTGAGGTTGAAATGAGAAAAGAGCAATGGATCTTTGTTGTACAGAGAAACACACTTCAGCGATCAGACTTGGAAGGAAATTAAGCAAGTTATACTATTAAGGACAATCCCATACTAGTAGAAACAAATATATTTTCACCACTTGAGGGAGTACATCTTCTAAATAGGTGTATAGTACAGTAAGTACAGCTGGCCCTCCATAACCACGGATTCTTTAGCCATGGATTCAACCGTTCACAGTAGGCTTTCAGTCTCACTGTTATTCCATTAATGTCTTCATGCAACAGGTCCCTTCTGCTGCAGTTCCACTTAGGCAGCTATGTGATGTGAGTGGGCATAATTCTACTCTGCTCTGCTCCTCTCCCTCTCAGTGATCGTGCCAGGAGGCCCGATGCCGTCGCCGGAGCCCTCGAATAGGCCTCCAGGAGGCCCGATGCAGCCATCAGAGCCCTATTCGAGGGCTCCCTCGGCCGCATCGGGCCTCCTGGAGGCCGAAGTCTCGCGCGACCTTGTTTGAGGTCGCGCGAGACTTCGCCTCTGGGCGCCGCCATTTTTTTGCTCAAAAGGGCGCCGAACTCTCGCACGACCTCAAAGAAGGTCACGCGAGAGTTCAGCGCCATTTTGGGCGAAAAATGGCGGTGCCCAGCGCGGCTTTTTGCCACTATGGGCACCATTATTTTTTCGCGCGGCGGTGGCGGCGGCAACCGCCCCTGGGGGCCGCAACGAAGGCCTCCGGGGGCCGGATCTGGCCCGCGGGCTGGAGGTTGCCGACCCCTGCTTTACAGTTTTGGACACCTCAACCCTAGCTCAAATGCTTTCAGTCACTGCTGCTGCTACTTTTATTTATATAGCTCTGCAAGGGAAGAACATCTGAGATTTTAAATACCATTATTTAAACAGAAAGAGCTGTTCGACAGTGGAACACACTCCCTCAGAGTGTGGCAGTCTCCTTCTTTGGAGGTCTTTAAACAAAGGTTGGATGGCCATCTGTTAGGGGTGCTTTGATTTGTATTCCTGCATGGCAGGGGATTGGACTCAATGGCCCTTGAGGTCTCTTCCAACTCTGTGGGTCTATGATAATTATGTAGTTATTGTGTATTGTTGTTGTTGTTATTATTATTATTATTATTATTATTACGACTACTAAAAAGACAAATGGATGGGTCCTAGAGCAAATCAAGCCTGAATTCTGCCTAGAAGCAAAGATGAGGAAACTGATGTATGATCATAACGTGAGAAGAAAGGATTCACTAAAAATATGATAATTGAGGGCAATAGGAAATAGTGGAGAGCAACAGGAAAAGAAGAAGGCCACATATCAGATTGATAGATTCAATCAGAGAAGCCATGGACATTAGTCTGCAAGACCTGAGCAGGGTGGATAGGCTAACTTGGAGGTTTCTCGTTCATAGGGTCACCATGAGTCACAGGCAACATGAAGGCAGTCAACACACACACACGTTATGTGACACTGTGAGTCCCATATGGCACTTCCTACCAGCCCTTAGTCCCTTGCAACCTTAAACTGGATAGTAAGCCTTAAACTGGATAGCACCATGGCTCAATGCTATGGAAATCCGGGATTTGTAGTTTGTTGTGGCACCAGAGCTCTCTGACAGAAAAGGCTAAATGTATCACAAAATTACGATACTGAGAATTCCATAGGATTGAGCCGTGGTAGTTAAAGTGGTGTCAAACTGGATTATTTCTGCAGTGTGGATGTCTAGGTGGTACTAGGCAAGGATGCTGGTTTTTGGAGTGTTTGCATAAAGCTTAGCTTAATTTTTACCTCAACATGTGGACGGTTTCCATTTTGTCTCTCACCTGGGAATAATACCCCCCCCCCAAACCCCTAACTACTAAATAATTGTAGTCTCCAGGGGAAAAAAACCCTGAAATCATCACTGGTGTGGGAGGGGGATGTCAGGGGGCAACCAAAAGGGAGTGCTTGGCCCTCTTTTTTACTATCCTAGCCTCCTCATGAGGAGATCAGCAGCATGACAGTGAAGTCAGGAGGGTCCCACTTGGCCCTTCTCACATTGTAATGGGAGGAGGGCCTGATCAGGTGTCACCCCTCTTCTGGGGTGACATTCAGTCCAGGCAACACACCCCTGCACTCTGCTAGTGATTCTAATGTTTCTATTACTGAGATATGGGATATAAAAGGCAAGGGGGAAAATGAAAGAAACAACATAATACAGTAGTTTCTACTAGACTATAAGTTAAAGAACACACTGAAGATTTATTATACTGCCTCCAGAACTTTCCTGTCTTTTAAGATTTTCCCATTTACTTTCAGTGGCTTCCTTTTTTTTAATATCTTGTATCATTACATATTTGTTTGACTTTTAGTTGTTTGATATTTTGACGAAACTTTTGATAAACTTCAAATTTTAGGTGAGAAATCTGACCTGCCAGCTTTTTACCAGCAGCAGTTTGATTCTGTTTATTTGTAGTCAGCTTTAGGAATCAAACAAGTGGATTAGACCATTAATTCTTCTAGAAGAGTTCCCCCCCCCCCACAGACAGTGAGAAATTTCCACAGTAGGAAAATCTCTCCCAAACAATGGCAAACAATACTCATTACATGCAAAAGGTCCTGTGTTCAGTCCCTAACAGAACTGGTAGCACAGTTGAAAAAAAATATTAACTACGAATTTGGAAAGCTGGTGCTTGACCAAGTAAAAAATAACTAAGTTAGATGAGTTAATGCCTTGATACAGTGTAAGGAAACCAAAAAGGCATCTATAAGAATTTTTGGAGTGGTGACGGATGAGACAAGTGTGTGTGTGCGTGTGTGTGTGTGACAAAGAGAAAGAGAGAGAGAGTGACTAGTGTCAGACAACAGAGATCTACCATTTCTTGTAGATCTGGTGTTTGTTTGTTGTTATGTGTCTTCAAATCATTTCCGACTTATGACAACCCTAAGGCGAATCTATCGTGGAGTTTCCTTGGCAAGATTTGTTCAGAGGAGGTTTCCCATTGCTTTCCCCTAGAGGTTGAAAGCATGTGACTTGCCCAAGGTCACCTAGTGGGTTTTATGGCCAAGCCATAACACTCAAACCACTACACCACACTGGTTCTTAGTAGATCTGTGTCACTGTGCTAAAATAGAAAGAATGAAATGATTACTGTACAAGGAATCCTTGTTTTTTAAGTGCAAGTAAGTACTCAGGTACTTCTCTGGATTGGATCCATTATGGGCAAATAAAAGAGATCAAACTTTCCCTCTCATTTATGTAGTGGGCTTTAAACATGTAATTAAAAATGCTATCTCAGTGAACAATCTGCTTGCTTACACTGGAGGCATGCATTTTTACAACACCATTCTTGTGCCACCTACTGGCTATTCAGCATATTATAATACTGTATATTATATTAAATTTTCGTTTAATAGTACTCTGTGAGATGACTATGCCCCCATACAGACAGGCCAAAATAAACCTGGTTCGGGTCACTTTGGAGGTATGCTGTTTAAATGATACAAGCATCCTAAGATTCCAGAAGCCACACCAAAGCCACACTCCAGTCCTTAGGACTGGAGTGTGGCTCTGACATGGCTTCTGGTCTCTTGGGACACATGCATCATTTAAACAGCATACCTCCAAAGTGGCTCTAAGCAGCTTTATTTTGGCTTGTCTGTATGGGGTCAATAATTTTGTTCTACTTTTCAGGTGTTCAGTGAGCATTGGTAACATTCTGCACTCCATTAATATGTGAAAGCCATTTAATTGTGTTGAAGTAGTTGTCTGAATTGGAGAAACCATCAATGTGAAATAATCATGGAAAAAGTTTAGCCTGTACCTTTAGTTCATTTCAGCCCACAGACAAGACAATAATGTGTCATATACTGAGCCTGTATTTTGGCATGCCCGTTGATTTAAAGGGGTGTGGAATTTATCCCACATATATATGGGAGATGGCAGCAAATACATGGAGCTAGTCTACCATCAGCCTGAAGCAGGTATAACACTTTGAGTCTGTGTGGCCTATATTTTTTTTGGTGTGGTTTTCAAATGCTCATTTTTGAGGAGAAATAAACTCTGATATTTGTCTCTTGCCATTACTTTGTTTCAAATTGCTCATCTTTCTATCTAAGGATCAGATGGGTTTTGGAATACTTTTTCATAACCAGAAGAATGTTTCCAGGGAATAATACTGTCCTAAATGCCATGCCTTCTAAAATAACTGACTATCCAAAATCGGCTTTTGGTTTAGCCTCCATTTAAGATCCCAAAGTGGAATGAATTCTTATTAAATTGTAACAGATATGGTTTGTCACAAATGTTGGCATCCACTCACCATTGTCGACTGTCTATAGATTGCCCCTAAGAGTCAACAAGATCTCAAGGATGGTTTCTGAAATCAAGTCAGTTGCAGAGTAAATTATACAGAACAAGACATCTGGAAATTGTAAGGGTTTGCTTTAATGTTTGGTTATTTTAGATAACTCTGTGGTCTTTGACATCAAAAAAGGTAAATGAATTAAACAAAGTTTCTCAAGACAGAATATGCAGAGGACTCTTCCATCCTTCCATCATTATGCACAATACTTACTGACTCCAATATTTTTTTTTTACAAAATCAGTGACCATTATATAAATCATACTTAGGTTGATTTCAAAAACAATGTGATCACACTAATCCTACCAATATGCATTTGTATATACCTGTATAAACTGGAAATAATAACACTTTGGTTATTCCAGCAGCTGAGCAATAATGAATGACATGATTAAACTTGAATAGCTGATTTGTAAAATAAATAAAGATAGTCTTGTAACATCTAACTGCCTTATTATAATTTCATTTCCCCCAGTTTTTGCTTCAGTAGCAATTGTAATGCATTAAGTCATTCTATTGTGATGGCAGAACTGACCTTCTGAGTCTGCTTGTCTCTATGGTAGGCCTAGCAGAAACAGAACATTTATCTTCTAAACGTTTAAGCTTACCTGATAAGGACTCTGATAAATATGCTTGTAAATAGTTACTGACTGCCATGTATTTTGTTTGCTTTCAACAGTGCAAGAGAGACTGATCTGAAGCCCTGTTTAATTGAAACCACGAGCCATACTACTAAACTGGTTGCCTTTAACTGCATTAAATTAAATTTCATTAAAATAACTAGCTGATTTTAACATTTCCATAATATTAATATCTACCACAGGAAGCAATGAAAACAGACAACCGTCATGAAATCTGAATTCTTCATATGGGCAAAGATAGTTACCAGGTTATATAGGATAACAAAAAATAAGAGGCACATAGATATTGACGTCATAGACAGTACTCTCTTTTCATTGGATACAGAACCCATCCTTTTAGATAGTACTAATAGAAAAACTGATAACTAAATAGGGCTGCCAAAATGAAAACTGGTGTGAGCTTCTATAGCCTTAATGGTTAGAGAATCGTATAACTGGAAGAAACCATAAGGACCATCCAATCCAATTCTCTGCCATGCAGAAACAGGGAATTTCAACTAATGTTTTATTTTTGATCATGCTACCAGGTAAAAAGGAATACCGGCTGAAATCCCCTCTTCTGTACAGCCATTAAAGGGTACAGGAGCCCTCTCCAATTTTTACTCTGACAAGCCTATACAGTGCGCCCACATCATACATGGGTGCAACATATGCGGCATGCCCCGGAAGAAGTAATGGGGTGTGCGCTCATGGCACGCATGCTACGCTGTGCCATGGGCATGAGCCCCCGTTATTTTTAATGGGGCTCCAGTATACGCATTATTTCCCTTACGCCGGAGGAGGAGGTCTGGAACGGATATCCTGCATAAAGGAAGGGCCCACTGTATATGTTCTCTTCTTCTGTGTCCTAAATTATTATTATTGGAAAATATATCAATTATTTTATAACTACGACAGAATATATATTGAATGTACATTCCCACAAAGAATACAAGAACAAATTAAACTTTAGTAGACTGTGTTTTGTTTTGTTTTTAAATCACCAACACTCCTTGTCATTTTTAGTTCAGATTCTCTTGTGCTGCACCAAGAAAGACTTCCAGTCAGGTGGTGTCAGAGGTAGTTTTATTTGGAAATGATTCCAAAACCTTTTTAAAATATAAGAAATTAAACAGAGTTAAATACAGAAAGATAGTAGTAGCTAAATGCAACTTGGATTCATGTGATAGCTTCCATAGTTTATTTGCTTATACTGTTCCAAAGTGAAAAGTTCAAGATAAAGTTCACTTATAAACTGTGGAAAAATTATTTCCCTGAGAGGTTCAAGGTTTGAATATTTTCACTCCCACTAAAACAATGGGAGGTATTTTTTAAAAAGTCAATAAAGAATCAGCAGAAAAAAAGAAAAGGTGAGAGAGTGTTGTCTTGTGCAGAACAAGCTGGCAAGGCTTTGGAAGTGATGAACACTCTACCATTTTACTTCCCCATCTGCCACACTTTTCAAAGTCAAACAATTATGAATTTAATTATTACAAATGATTAAGTAAATTGTTGCAACACAGGCTTTTAGTCATAAGAAAATCCATTTCATATACAGCAAGTTTGGGAACAGCAATACTATAGCAAGTGGTCTATACCAAGGTGCATCAGTTTATTACACACAGAGATGCACATTCAGGAGAAATTCAAAGACATAGACACATTAGTCTGGATTAGTATGCTCAGTGATCTTGTAGTATCTTTGAGGCTGAGAGAAAGAAAGAAGTTAATAGCATAAGTGTTTGTAGACTTAAGTCTAGCCTGTGTCACAATAGTCCATTTTGGTCCATGGGCAAGCAGGTAATGTGCCATGAGATTAACTTGAGTAGACTTATGTGTACAAAAGCTTATGCTACCAACTTTTTTCTTTCTCTTAGGCGCGTTACAGAGCACCCAAAAATGGCGCTCTGCCGGCACCGCTGGTTGCTGTGTCTAGGAACCGCAGCGGACAAACCGTGTGATTCCCGGACGCAACAAAAAGAAGCCTCAAAAAGCGGCTTCTTTTTGGGCCCTGGAAGTGGCGCCGCAAGTCACTAGTAGCGCACTTGCGGTGTCACTTCCGCTGTGCGCCGTGCGGACACTAGGCATCCACAACGTCAAGATGGCGGTGCCGCTATTTTGTATGCGCCAAGCGCGTGCTAGGGCTAGGGGCTTCTGGAAAGGACGCCCCTTTCTAACCCTAGTACGCGCTTGGCACGTACTTTTGGCCCATGCGGAACAGGCCTTAGTTAGTTGCAAAGTGCTACAAGATCCCTGTGCATGCTTTCAGGGGAAATGCAGAGAGAGAGAAATTAAGTTCTATGTCAACCAGAACTTCACATGCTAAGAACAGAAATAAAGAGCTTACTGATGATGATATATGTCAGGGTCACGTTGAAGCCGAGTTTGGAATCCTATATACAGATCATCCCAAAGCAATCCGTGCTTCACTACATGCCTCATGACACTGACTCGGGCTTTGATCTGTAGTAAAATATGATGCAAGTACTGTACAATGTACTATACAAAGTAGAACTGGGACCCAGAGACCTAGTTTTGCTCCATTTTGCTTAGAATGGTATCACTTTTGAAAGTCTTCTCAGTTATAAAATGAGAGGGTCTTTTAACTGAATGTCAAATTCAAACACTCTCCTAGTTAGGGAATGTTCAATGCCTGCTGGTGCATGTTGTGCTGAAAAAAGTGCATCTCTCCCCCCTTAAACCAGGAATAGAGTTTATTTTATGGGTAATAGGATCAAAATATTCAGTATGACACCACAAGGAATATAAAGGCAACCCAGTGTAACATAGTGTAACTTATATTGCAAACCACCTTGAATCTCATATTGGGAGAAATGTATGATATAATAAAATAAAATAATTGACAACAGAAACAAAGTACAGTATAAGCTTCAAATAGAAGGATGCTGCTCCCATATTTCCAAAACCTCCCATCACTTTTTCAACTTTCTTTTCCTATACTTGTCCTTCTTAGCTAACCTAACTTCCTAGGCATCCTCCTTCCACTGTCCTCCAACCCGAATGCTCTCACACAGGATTAACTGTTGGTGTGTGCATTCAAATTGTTTCTGGCTTTTGGCAACCCTAAGGTGAACCTATCAAATGATTTTCTTGGCAACATGTGTTCAGAGGGAGTTTGTCTTTGCCTTCCTTTGCCATACAGGAGTAACTGTATGGGCTTAAAAATTAGTGCCAGGAAATTTAAACAATCCTTGAGGAGATGTGGAAGGACAGGCCAAGGAACTTTACCCTTAATATCTTCTGCTTCGGGGTCAATTGGCAGCTGAAACAGCCCGTTGGGTCAGAAAATCAAAGTTAGCTCTTACAACAGCTGCTCCTTCTTTGGCCAGTTCTGAGTCTAGACTGATCCCTCTTTAGTTTGATCATATTCCGGGGGGGGGATTTTTGTGTGTATTACAGTATTTTTTTTTACATAAGTCGGAAATGATGAAGTGACACACCAACAAACCTGTGAACAACTGGTGCAAGTTGTCCCTCAGAATTTGAGGAATTCCACTCAGTTTTAATAACATAACCTGAAATAACCTCCATCTCCCATTCTGAAGGCATTGTTCTTTGTAGGATAGAAATATTTACAAAAACAACAGAATATTAATTCATTTACTTAAAAACAACAAACCAAGGAAGAGGTATGTTTGATCAATACCTTGCACCAGAACTAAGCTCTGAACTACTGCAAAGTTCATTATAACGGAGTGACCTGTGCTTCAGAGACATTAAATATGGACTTATTTTTCTATAATTATAGAGTGTTCATATCTTTAAAATTGGATGGATCCAAACAGAAGAACGCTGGTCAATCACTACAGGTTTTATTTACTGCTACTGGCCCAGGCTCTTTTCTGGAATAGAGAATGGTTTGGGAATTGGATTTTTGGCCTGGAAACATGCTGTTTCTTTCTTACTAGGAATGATCTCAAGAGTTCTGTTTCTAGGGTTCTGGATGATAAAACTCTCATGTTTCCATATTTCAAACCAAATATTTTGGTACATATTCAGAGGGCTGCCCTGCCCATGACCCATTTTCTCAGGCTTTTTATCTATGGAACATATGGGACTACACTTCTTAGTTTGCTACAGAGCTCCTATATGAAAACAAAATGTCTTCTATTGAACTGCAAACAACGTAAAACTTTCCATGTACCTTTTGCCCCCAGTCTGAACATTCTACTAGTGTTCAAAGATATTTTTCCTGCCTCTGTAAATATGTAAAATGTGAGGAGTTGTCCCTTAAGATTTTCCTCTATATGTCAGGGCAATATTTTAGAAGAATACACAAACGTATATGTTATAATTACAAAAACATATTACTTCCTCATATGGAGAGTCACGGTTTGGTCTCTTTCCTGGGAATGTTAAGTCCAAAAAATCCACCAAATAGTTGTAGCCTCCAGGCAAAGGATTGAAATCATCATCAGTTTCTATCACCTAGGTATGGAGTATTAAACATTAAGAGGGTAAAAAATATATATATCACAAAATAGTGTCTACTAGTTCTGGATATGTTAAAGAACATGCTGTTCTCAAAATCAGTCTGTTTTTGCCTGCTCTCATTTATTCTTCATGGTTTATCTTTCAGTATCTTGCATTGGCAATTTTCAACATTTCTTTTAATTGTTTTAAAAAGACAAACTGCTCAACAGAAGCAATAAACATTTGATAACGCTAATTTCATGTAAAAAAAAAAGCTGTGACGTAAAAGGCTTGTTGGCCTCCAGACATCTTGTCACTGTAAAACATTTATAGGCTAACTTACCCTTATGACAAGGTTATAGCCTTTAAATCCAGCCCACACATAATATTCTTTCACCCAGGAAGGGTAGCAAAATATCTCATCATCTATGGCAGCACTGAGATAATCAATGTATGGTTTAAAGTCCCATTTCTCTTTGAAAACTTTTGTCCCTGCAGGAGGGTTCATAATTCCATTGCTAAATGAAAGAAAACAAAAATTACAAGTAATCAAAGGCCATCCATCTGAAGGGAATGATCCTGACTGTTCACTAGCAGCATATGTCTGCTTGAAAAGCATCTTCTATGCTATTATTTCAAGTGTTAGTAATATTTTTACTAGAAATATTCACATGTGGCTAAGAAAGAACCCCACCCGAAGTCCTGGAGAGCTGTTGCTGCCAGTGATTTGACTCAGTATTAAGCAGATTCTTCTACATGCCCCCCACCCCCCCGCCGCCTTGCAACACATCCGTGTTGGGTACCATGGGTCAGAAACTCAGACTATAACGCATCAGGAGGTTGATCATGACTGGTAGCTGCCTAATTAGCAATTCTTATTTAAGAAACCAGTAAAAGAATGTGTCCACCAGAAGGACAATCACCTTGGCTTCCAGACAAGTGGGAAGGAAGAATCAGGAATTATCATCACTTTTAACCCTTTCAGCCAGTATGATGTAGTAGTTTGAGCACTGTATTATGACTCTAGAGACCAGGGTTGAAATTCCTACTTGGCCATGGAAACCCACTGGGTGATCTTAAGCGAGTCACACTCCCACACCCTCAGAGGGAGGCAAATGCAAACCTCCTCTCTATAAATCTTTTTTTTTTAAACTTACTGTATGGCCAGCATGACTATCCCTGAATATGTCTTCTGTCCAAAGAAACACTGTGGATCCCACCCACAGAGTATAAGGATAGTTTAATGTTTAATCCTTTTGATACTTGTAAATTTGTTTCAACAAATTAGTACAACACACTACAAGGATGTTTAAAATCTGCAGCAGAGATAATTCCCATTGGATTTTTGAAATCTATTATTATGGGAGAGGGCAGAAGGAAAATATTGATTTACTGAATGTCACAAAGGTATCAAATTCTTTGTTTCCTTCTCACTCTTCCCAAGGAAATAAGCCATTTGGGAGGTTCTATGTCACATTAAAAATACATTTCCTTTACCTCCTCCTCCCACTCAGGTTTCAGAGGACAAGCTCACTCATATCCAGTAAAGCATTTCACCAGAATCAGTAAAAGTACTTGTTTATATGCAAGTGCCTGAAACATTACAATCTCAGGTTAATAACCATGTATAAAAGTTAGGATTACCTGTCAGTGGGGTCTTTGAGAATCTTTGCTAAATCCAAAGTAACTCCTGGTTTAGGTGTCCATGTAAAAATATCACTACATTTCTTTTTTATTAATCTGTTCAATTCGTCTGGGTCATTTTTGAGGTTGGTTTCCTTGATATAACTAGGTTAAGAAAGAAGGACAATCTGTGTTGGGAAAGAGCAATGAATAGAAAGGTGCAGGTGGAGAGAGCCACCACACGCTTTCCTTGGTAAGATATCAACCAATACTGTGCCATAATAGATTCTATAAAAATTTGCATGTTTCTCTTTATGCATGAGGTGCTGCTGAAACCACTCAGAGTCAGGCTCTTGCTCTGCTTCAAAAAAGGCTCAACGGCTCTCCACACTGGCAAAATAAAGCAGCTTCAAACCAACTTGAAGCTGAGGCATTTAGATGGCATATGACTTCAAACCAGGTAGGAGCCTATATAAAGCCGTGTGGCTGTGTAGCCAGACACACAGTTAACCACACATTCTGCTTACAAAAAACATATTACTAGGGAGTAAATGTAAACTATACATTAAACTGCACAAAGATGAAGTGAATCCCTTGTTTACAAAATAATAAATAAATGAAAACAGCATCAGAAGCTGAAAAAATTAACAAAAGAATGGTACGGGGGGAAATTATTCTGCTATTTTCCAATTCAGAATTTATTTATTTATAATATTTTGTATCCTTTCCAATTCTCCCACTGCAGTTATATGCCCTCTCCCGGACTTTCTGTTCTCTGGAATGAATAGCCAACGTACTGGTTTTGGGGTTATTGTTGTTGTTATAATCTGTCAGATTCATGACCTTCTTTCTTAATTCTTATATTTAATCAAGGTATCAACTCATGGAATAATATTAAAGCACCATGAAATAAGGAACTCATTCAAATAAGCTACAAAGACAGAATCTATGAAAGCAGCATGAAAGCATAAATCAGCCATTTCCTTTACCTCCTCCTCCCACTCAGGTTTCAGAGGAAAATGTCTCATGGCAGACAATGCAGTGGGTATCAGGCAGGCCTTTCCGGGGAGTATTTCCCAAAGCTAGGACTTAAAGACTACACTTTGAAAAGGCCTCTCCTTCAGCCATCCTCTATACCTCTTTTGCTTGTCTGCAGTATTCCTCCTGCTCATCGATAGAACTTTTTTTTTTTACTTACTTACAATTAAATAAAATACCTCTGATCTGGAAGCAGCCCTTATTTCTGCCTTTTATTTCAGCCATTTCTTTGACCTTTGGTATGTGTACAAAATTGAAGTGAATCTGAAGACAGTACCTGTCAGAAGTATGAGCTTCAACAAAATATCCCGCAAAAGGACAATAGACTTTTGGCTTTAGATCGGTAACCAGCTGGGCTTTGTAATTCAGCAATTTCCTTCTTTCAGTTTTAATAAACTCGGCTTTCCATACCTCTGAAAAGTCAAAGTACTTTTTAGGTCTGGAGTGTGCTATTGGAAAAACATCTTGATTTGCTAGAAAGATATTTTGTACTGTTATTATTTTTTTTTCATGCTTAAGCAAGTAAGAAAAATCAGAAAGGACAGTGAAACTGAAAGCCTTCTGCAACATTCCCAATATAGAGTACATTATTGTCTGTTTTATCTGAAAGTCATCAGAGTATGATTAAAAGCAGCTGAGGTCCAAGCCACATATGACACTAAATATGTCATTACAAAACATGTCATAATTACTCTCTCACACACACACTTGTAGATACAAAAGCACTAAGTTTGTTTGTATCCAACAATATACAGAGTAGTTAAACTCAGTCATAATAAAGAACACCTCTTACCCTAACTATTCTTCTATTAGCCTTGGTGGATGAAAGTTTTCCCTGCTAAGATTAATAATCCTCCTGAATCAGACCAAAGACCTATTTATTATTCTGTCATTATAAGCATCCAGGCAGATGCTTAGGATATGTCCACAAGCAAAATATGGGCACCCTCCTTGTCATGTTCTTCAGCATGCTGCTTCTGGTAATGGAGATAATACATAACCATCATAATCTTCCATTTTTAACAAAAAAAATTAGGGGCAAAGAGATAACCTCCTCTCTGTGTTCATTGTAGTTCTACTGACAAAGGAAATAGTAGATAAGGCCAAGTTAAATCCCATTTTGGGAAAAGGCTTTTTAAAAATCATACAGGAGATGAAGGGTGAAATATCAGATGTTTCAGATGTTGTTTCTATTGTATTTCACTTGGTTTAGAGGGGCCTCAATGCAGACAGAGGCTGGATGTAGTTTTCCAGATGTAGTGGTACAAAGACCTCTTGAGAAATTCACTGTCTAAGAAAGGGGCCTGTGATTTCACAAAAAGCAGAGACATCCTGGATCCCAAAAGGTGTTACTTAACTGCTGCTAATTGAATTTAAATTTCACTGTGCTTTGCCTTGGTCCCCATATGTCCAAAAAGGGAATGACTACATTTAGGTAGTTTTTCCTGAATGTTTTTGTGGCTTGTGGCATCTCTTTCACCTGGCTGGTGAACTTAGTGGGCATGGCATTTGTACTCCCTACACCAGATAGCAGGACAGCTTGGGCCTGCACCATCAATGAAAGGCAATGTCAGATAAAACTTACATAATTTTAAGCTACCACAAGACTCTTTTGTCATTTTTCCTGCAATAGATGAACATGGCTAATTCCTCCAAAAGTTTGAGGGGCCATTCAGACCACCTTTTAGCCCGGATCAGGAACCGATTCTTGCATGTGAAGTTCATATTCGCCCCGAATCTCCCACAAGTGAATCAGAGGTTTCCACAACCGTTTTGTAGCAAATGCTCCTTAGTGCAGGTCATTTGGAATCGGGGCAAAAGCTGTATCTTTTTTAAAAAACCAGGTTCGGCGAATATGAACTTGCCCCCGATCATGATCGGGGCAAGTTCATGGGAGGGATTTAGGTCAGAGGGAGGGCAGTGGGCAGAGCATTCCCTCCCCTCATTGGGGCAAAGGAGGAGGAGGAGGAGTAGAAGGAAGGAGCTGGGGGGAAAAGACAGGATGCCAGGCAATCGGGGTGACTGATGGAGCCAAGGAGTCGGAGGAAGAATGCAAAGGGCAGTTGGGGTGAGCAAAGGGCAATCGAGATGCCTGAGAAAGGGTCAATTCAGGGCAGGTCAGAGGGAGGGTACAGAATGGAACAAGCCTCCCTCTCACACCTGGCAGCCCCCTTTTTATTTTTAATTTTTTATATATTTGACAATCTATGCACATAGTTCTACAGATAGATAGATAGATAGATAGATAGATAGATAGATAGTGTCCACGTGCTATTTTCCCTTTCATTTGCTTGCTCCAAAGGCACTTTGCAAAAGGCTTTTTTTCTAATGCTACAATGCGAATGCTACAAATGTTTCTAATTTGGCAAACTGATACAGAATGCTTTTGCTACTATCTATAAGGAACTGTGCTGGTGGGAGGAAAGCAGGAGATGCAGAGATGTTATGGCATTAGATTGCATTTTGGGGTTGAAAACGGAGCCAAGGGAAGATCCATAACCTGCAGTGACGCAAATACCCACAACACACACACACACACACACACACACACAGGAGGTTTTTACATTTGATTGCATTTTGGGGTTAAAAATGGGGCCAAGCGAAGATCCGTAACATGCAGTGACCAAAATCCCCACAACACACACACACACACAGGAGGTTTTTAAATTTGACAGCATCTGCACATCCTGGCACCTGGTTTTTTTTTAAAAAAGGAGGGAGGGGGAAGCACACTTCCGATTGCTCAATGGCTGCAGGAAACATCACCTATGACGAACCCTTGATTGACAGGCAGGTGCCTTCATTTTAACCTGATTTCTCCAAGAGGGCATTCAAGGTTAAAATACCCTGATGAGGTAGTGAGCACTTGTTTCCGGAGAGATTCGGGGGGGGGACCAAATCTTCGCATTTACTTCCAGCACAAAAAGGTCAGTATGAATGGGGCCTGAGAAGTGTTTTTCATAACCTAAGGCAAAAGCAGGCTTGTTTCTCTCACATAAGGTCACCTTTTTTTTACAGTCTCTCTCTGTTTCCAGAAGGGCTAGAGATTTACTTTCTAAAAAATTAAAGAATCCAGGCCTACCAATTTCCCCAAAGCATACTGGCTAGACTGCCTAGAATCATATTAAATCTTGTGAAGAAGTTGAAGGTCCATTGTGGCTATTCTTGCCAACTCTCATAAAGGCATATAGTGGCCATGTCTACCTCCTTTCATGTTTGTAAAGGGCCTCAGTGTGCTGACTGTGATGAGTGACTTGTGTTCTTCCACACAAAGGAGAATTCTGGTTCATTTAAGATACCCTTTCTGATGGGGAACGCAGTGCTTATACATCTACAAAAGTGTAGTATGACCCTTCATATACCAGCCAGAAACATGTATGGTGGAGTGTATGACCACTGCTTGGTCAACATATGAAATGTAGGAAACCCTCAAATAAGTGAGTGATGACAATGCAGTTGTATATCACTCTTTGCCTCTCAAAAAAAGAAAAAAAAAAAGAAAAGAGTTCTAGCTGATGGAGGCTTCAAAATATCCTGAAATATCAACACCTTCCGTCAATTATGCCATTATTTCATTACCAGTGAATTTCCCCCCGCTGAACGTCATTGGGAATCCTGAGGCTCCTCCTGCAAAGTCACCCATCATAAGGTCTACTTTCTCAGGTAGCTTTCCACCATTAGGCCTGGTGCAGTCCACCGTGTTTAGGATTTTATGTCCTTTAAACAAATAAATTCACAATTAAAAATTCAATTGTCATTACGTTGGTCCCACTAACTCTTCATTGGAATGACAGATAGGAATCTTGTCTTCTTGTTTTCCTCCAAATTTCTGGTAGGATGAACCAGAATGAGAGAAAACCCATGGACAGAGAAGAGGACAAGATTCTGGCAATAGCACCTGCAGGATGTAAGGTGAGTTAGTAGTTGCCTATACCACCAGCTCTAGACACAGAGGAGCACTGCTTGAGAAGCCATCATCTGGAGGAATCAGTGCACCTTGGCTGATTCCACATTTCCACTATTGACCTAAAAAAATTACAGAACCCCCCCCCCCCAGTAGAGATAGTGTCCAAGTGGAAACCCAAAACCAGAGGTGCATATCTGCTAAGAAGCTCAAAATATACATTTTTAAAATTATGTTACTTTTTCATTTTAAACTCAATATTTAAAGGTGATACCAAGTCCACTGGTTATGAAAAATGTAATACAGCTAAATCTATATATAGTACCTTTATATTCAACAATTATGCAAGTATCCATTTCTGGATGAACACCATCCATCAGTATCATGAATCTAAGATTCTGGTCCACGTATTGCCAAACTCCAAAAGGAACAATATTAATATTGGTCAGCTTTACACCGCTCTGGTCAAGGTACCAGAAAACAGGCCGTTCCGTGTTTCCAACATAAATGGGCACATCTGGCCTCCGTTCAGCCAGTTTCTTCAATGTAGGGTAACTGGAAAGCAGGGAAAGAGTTAATGAAAAAGTTCAAGTAGGTTACAGCCTCAGCCTCAAGTCACATTACTCACATGGGTAAAGACCACATTCACACTACAAAAATAACCTGGCGTGAGACTGGGTTATTTTCATGGCATTCATATTTTCTGCGACTGCACTCGGTGCACTTTGCAGAGGACTACCAGAAAACCCACTTAATCCCACTTAGCCCAGTATATTTGATACCGGGTTTTTTTCCTGCATGTTTTTTTAAAGACCCACATCAACCCTGGCTCAAAAAGGTTGCCTACCCCTGGTTTTGAATCATTGTTCTACATTCTGCTTTGAAGATATGACAGGTTTATAATATTCATGCTGACATTTATTTATTTCTATAACCATATTGGATTCATTTTTGTATTCCTGAACACCACTGTAAAACACATTCCAGCCTAAGGAAAAGTTTTAATTGGTTATCCAAGTGTTTCCTCCCAATAGCTGATTCACATAACAGTGGCGCAAGAGCATCCTTCATGGTTTCTTCTCACTCCATTCTAGCATGAAATTCTGATGAAACTGTAATAATAACAAGGCCATTTTTGTGTTTTTTCCTTCTTAAATGTCATACAAATAGCAAACCAGTTTGAGGGACCTGTGTTGGTTTGTCATCCATATGGTGGGTTCCCACCTGGGTCACCATAGTGGTGTGAGAGAACCCCTATGGCTTGCACAGCCTAACAGTGTTAAGGACGGCAGCATAAGCCATCCATAGGGCAACCAAATTGTCCAAGTAATGTTTATGAGTTTTCAAGCTCTTGAGACTTCATCAGACTACACAAGATAAACAAGCAAAATGGAGAGACAGGAAGAAAGTTGATGATGAAGCTGTGATGTTTGTAATTAATTTGTCAGGTACGCCCTCCCCTACTTTATCATCTAGCCTGATGAGTCTAAAAACCCTTAGAAATTTGCACACAACATTTTTGGTTTGTCTAAAAAGATATAGTATTGCCCTAATATGGATTCTGGAACATTTACCATGGCCATCACAGCTGCCTTTTGCTCTTGGCATAAGCCATTGTTCTTAATTTTATCATGTGCACAGATGTACCTGAGATGATCAGAATGCATGTGGCTGATGTAGATGAGATCTGCACGACAAAGCCTTTCCATCCAATCACAGGGTGGTTCATGAAGTAGCCACCAGCCACGTGCAAAAGCTGGACCAGTTAGCCATGGATCAAATATAAATCTTTTTCCTCCAAGTACAAGCTCCATACATGCATGAGTTAGATAAGTTACCTAGCAACAGAAAAACAACAACCCAAGATTCAGGCTGATTTGTGTTGTCTAACACTGCACCTGAAAACTTAGAGGTAACAAGGCATCATCATAAAGAATCAGTAGGAGGCAATCGATAGATCGCCACCTGATCTTAACTAAACTGATTCTTCCTTATGCTGAATCTACACAGGCTGTACCCCAGCTCCACTGCATAATATCCCTATCCTAGTTTGACCACTTTACTGCCACATAGCCCTGTTTTAAGCCAAACTGAAATCAGTTAGGAAAGCAACACAATACCCCCTTTATGTAGCCACATAATGCAAATGGCTGTATCTGCTGTGTGTACATGCTTGCTGTATTGGTTTATGTCTGACTGACCAGACATCTGTAGCAGTTGTGGTTTTTTTTTTAAAATTCCCACAAGTGCATATATGCATGTTCACGCCAGTTGGAAGAAATGTTTTTGCCAACAATCTCAAGAATTTGATCAGGAAGGCTTTAAACTGAGTTTCGTGGAGGAGAGAGACAATATTAAGGAAGTCAAAAGGGCTGGAGAAAATAGTCAAACTGACATAGAAGAAACAAGACAAATAGTGCAAGGACCCAACAGTGGTCCTTGCACAGGCAGCAAGTAAGGGGGACCCATGGTCTGTGATATCTCTACACTAATGCACAGAGCATGGGAAATAAGCAAGATGAACTCAAACTCCTAGTACAACAAAGCAAATATGATATAATAGGCATCACTGAAACTTGGTGGGATGAGTCTCATAAGTGGGATGTAGAAATAGAGGGGTATAACCTTTTTAAGAGAACTAGGCCAAACAGGAA
>NC_056525.1:177171628-177234346 GCF_019175285.1 Sceloporus undulatus
CACACAGGAAAGGAGGAGGATAAGCACTATATGTAAGAGATATTTCCCACCAGTGAAGGATCCAGGACATTAATACTGGCCGTCAGGTGGAGAGCACCTAGTCAGGGTCAGCAACCTCCAGCCCGCATGCGGCCGTGGAAGCCTGGCGACGGCCCATGGCTGTTGTGTGCTGCTGCGCCGCCGCCCGTCGCAGCTTTTCGCCGCTCTGGGCGCCGCCATTTGGGCGAAAAAATGGCGGCGCCATAGCCCCAAGGCTGCTATTGGGCGCCACCTTTTTCGCGAAAATGGTGGCACCCAGAGCGGCGAAAAGCTGAAACAGTGGCTGCTGCGGTGGGTAGTGGCATGCGGGCCTCTATGAGGCCCGTGCTGTAAACTGGGGCCCTCAGGAGGGCTCCGGCGACGGCAGGGGGCCTCTGAGTGGCCCTTTTCCGTCGCTGGGGCCCTCCAGGAGGGCTTCTGAAGGCGGCAGGGGGACCCTGGGTGGCCCTTGCCGTCACTGGGGCCTCCAGAGGGCTCCGAAGGCGGGCAGAGGACCTGGGGGGCCCGTTGCTTCGCGGGGGTCCTCCAGGAGGGTCCGGCGGCGGCAGCGGCCCCTGGAGAGACCATTGCCTTCGGCTGGGGTCTCCAGGAGGGCTCGGCGGGCGGGCAGCGGGCCCCTGGGAAGCCCGTTGCCTTCGCGGGGCCTCCAAGAGGGTCCGACAGGGCAGCGGCCCCTGGGAGGCTATTCCCGTCAACTGGGCCCTCCAGGAGGGTCCTGCCGACCAGAGCGGGCTCCCAGAGGCCGTTGTCTTCGCAGGAGTCCTCCAGGAGGGATCAGCGGTGGCAACGCCCCTGGGAGGCCAGCTGCCGTCGCAGGGGCCCTCCAGGAGGGTTCCGATGGCGTGCCGCGGGCCCCTGGGAGGCCAGTTGCCATCACGGGGCCCTCCAGGAGGGCTCCGACGTGGAGCGGGGGGGGGCACCTCGGAGGCCAGTTGCCATCGCTGGGGCCTTCAGGAGGGTCCTGCGGCGGTTCGGGCCTCTGGCATCGGGGCCGGCAAAACAAAGACGGGAGGCCTCCCCTTGCTGCGGTCCCCGCTGGCTCTTCCAGCTCTGGGACAGGGCCTGGGGCCCCCTCAAGGGCCGGCAAAGAGAGGGGCCTGGCCCCTGGGGGTGGAAGCTCCGCCCCCAGGGGGGAAGACCCCGCCGGAGGGGTGGAGGCTCCACCCCTGGCACGCAAGCCCCGCCCCCGGGGGGACGCTCCACTTCCCCAGCTTCGGCCCAGTTGTCTGGGGACAGCAACCCGGCCCCGGCTCAAAAAAGATGCCTACCCCTGAGATAAAATTAAAGGGCAGGGAAACCACAAGATGTTATGGTGGACTTCTACTACAGACCCCCCAGTCAGATGGAGGAACTGGATGACGCCTTTCTAGAACAGATAACTACACACTCAGAAAGGAGAGAGTTAGTAGTGATGGGTGGACTTCAACTATCCTGATATTTTTCGGAATTCAAAACTCTGTTAAATCCTCAAGGTCATAGTCATAAAATCGTAGGTTGGAACGAAGACTGAAAGGGCCATCCAATCCAATCCCCAGGCTCTGTCCTTGGCCCCGTGCTATCAACCTCTTATCAATGATTGGAGGGACAAAATTGGGGCATACTTATCCAATTTGCAGATGACACCAATGGAGGAGTAGCTAATACCCCAGAGGACAGGATCAAAATTCAAATGACCTGAATCAATTAGAAGCTGGGCCAAAGCTAACAAAGGAATCAACATGGAGAAATGTAAGGTACTGCACTTAGGGCGGAAAAAATAAATGCCACAGTATAGGATGGGGGACACCTGGCTGAACGAGACTAATATTAAAAGGGTCAGGAGTCCAAGTAGCCACAAGTGAACCGAGTCAAACAGTTTGATGTGGCAGCTATTGAAGGACCAATGCAATTTTAGGCTGCCCTCAATAAAATGTGTATTTTTAGATCAGAGAAGTAATAGTGCCACTATATTCTGCATGGTCAGGCCCCACCTGGAATATGTGTTCCAGTTTGGGCACCACAATTTAAAAGGGCATGGAAACTGGCATGTCCAAAGAGAGTGACTAAATGGTGAAGGATTTGGAACCCTGCCCTATGAGGAACTACTTAGGGAGGCTGGGGATACTCAGCCTGGAGAAGAGAAGTTTAAGAGGTGATGTAACAGCCCTGTTTAATATTTGAAGGGTGTATTATTGAGGAGGGAGCAAGTGTTTTCTGCTGCTCCAGGGACTAGGACCCAGAACAAGGATGCAAAACTACAGGATAGAGATTCCATCTCACATAGGAGGAACTTCCTGGCAGTAAGGGCTGTCTGACAATGAACCCACTCCCTCGGAGTGTAGTGAGTTCCTTCCTTGGAGGTCTGTAAACAGAGGCTGGATGGCCATCTGTCAGGGGATGTTTGATTCGGTTTCCTGATGGCAGGGGGTTGGACTGGATGGCCATTGTGGTCTCTTCCAACTCCCTATGCTGATTCTATGCTTCTTGAGGATCTAAGCGACTTATACACAAAGTGCCATGCACATTATTCGCAGTGGGCGCGCGAGTGGTCTGGGTTTTCTACTAGAGGGTGAGTGTGCAAAAAAAACAACAACCCGACTACTCTGAACAGCTCTTCTGGACGGGCTCCATGCAGACGCAAAAAATATTTCTTTGCTGTCCGCATTGGACAACAGAGTAGGCCTTCCAACAGGCTCTAGGCCATGTTCGGGCAGATTCACTTTGGGTCTTCACCAACAACCTCTAATCTCTGTCTACTTGCTTCAACACCCCAATTCCTGGAGACCAGGGCTAGTTTGGCTCCACTCCGTAAGAGGGGGGCGCTCAGGAGCAATTGTGCACGAAATGGCCATTTCCCCTAACTAAAGTGGGGCCAGAGCTTGAACAGAATCGCCTGCCAAGGTGCCAGGAAATCTCCAAAGCTATCAGGATCCATCCAGCCGATTCATGAGCCTCCTGTGGCAAACCCATCCCTGAAGAGGTTACTGAGTCCCTGTGGAGTCTAAAATAGACCAGATAATGATCTGTCCATGAGCCTGGAATGTAAGTAGTAATTCTCCACACCATAGCTCATCATACCCCCACCCAGAACCGAGAAAACAAGGGTCAGAGCCTCCCCAGCACATGTGTAGAGCCAGATACCACTTGGGGACAGACCGGTGTCATGGAGGCCATGACGTCCTGAGCCACTCCTAAAAGGGCGTATCAACATGGATGTTGAAGTCCCCAGCACTACTATCCTACTACAATAATAATACTCATAATTATAAAAAGGGGGTGTTTATTTATATCTCCTTTCTCCCATTGGATTTGAGGCTGGATTACCACTAAAAGCATAGTACAATTACAATCAATACGACAATAAAATCCTAACACGAATCCCAAGAATTCCTATGAGTTATCTAAAAAAAATTACAATTCCTTCCATTAACCAACCAACAGAGTCACGGAGAAACGTAATAACCCTTTTTATATGAATTCGAGTGGACAAAGCCACCGGAAGAAATCCGTTTGCGTGCCTTCTTAAAGGCTCTAAAGCGCAGTCCTGAGACGGATTCTTCGGTAGGTCATTCCATTAATCTTGGGCCCGCGGCAGTTGATGCCTTATGTGAAGTTTGCATTAACAGTTATAATATTCTAGTAAGACTTCCCCAGTGTTCTGAGAGTGCAGGGCGTATTAGTCGGGAGAAGACTCCCGCAAAGTCCACTCCGGCGCCCAAGGCCATGTAGGGGCTTTCAAGGTAATTAACCAACACCCTTGTAGCACCCGGAAAGCTTCATGGCAGGCCAGTGAAAAGGATTTTCATTCAGTCTTAGTGTTATTATAGAGTTAACCCAGATATTCCAGGACCAATCGGCTGCTGCATTTTGAACAAACTGAAGCTTCCGGAATTGGTACAAGGGTCGCCCCAAGTAAAGCGGATCGGTTTTATAAACCGAGAGATTACCAGTGCATGTATTACTAGGACAAGGCGAACTCAACACCAACCTTAAGACCACCTAGTAGGCTCCGGACGGGCGGCTGTGAGCAGCCGCGTGGGCAGACACCAACATAATCCCATTTGTCCCAAACTACCCACCTTTCATAAACCACACTCAAAAACCCGGAGGTATGAAAGGAAGCTGGTCAGGGGAAGGACCCCCTGCAAATCCCGCTTCCCCTCCCACCAGCTCTTGCTGCTGGTGAACAGAAGACTCCTGGTGGACACATCTGAGAGAGATTACCCCCCCCCCCAACAAACACACTTACTACAATCAAGTTCTGTAATAGATGCCCAGTCAGGTTGTTCATCCTCAGCATTAGTTCCGACTGGACAGTGTCTTCCATTCACTGATCTGGCATTCATCAGTGGGGGCACCAAGGCATCATGCTATTTGGAATGGAAGACAGTTTGGGGAAACAGCCTCTCTTGTTGCTTTCTTGGTAATTTTATTGACACCCCCCCCCCGGATTGCCCCACTGGCCCTTAATTCTATCTCTCCTTTCTCTCCCTCTCTTTTTTTTCCCTTCTTTCCTTTTTTTTTTTTTGTCTTTTTTTTTGTGTTCTTTTCTTTTTTTTTTTTTTCTCTTTTTTTTTTTTTTTTTTTTTCTCTTGTTTCTTCTTTGTTCCTGATTCTTTGTTTTCTTTTTTTTCCGTTATTTTTTTTTTGTTTATTTTTTTTTTTTTTTCTTTTTTCTTTGTTTTTTGCCTTTTTTATGCTTTTTTTTTTTTTTTTTTTTTTTTTTTTTGCACCCCTGAAACCTTTGTATCACTGCCATTCTTGGAAACACCCTTCATTTATGTAACAACACAGGGACAGGTCTACTAAAAAACCGTCGAAACCACACAGATAGGAGATAATAAAGCAGACTGCTTGGAACTAACAAGCTTGAATCTCTGTAGGTAAAAGACATGCCTTACTAAGTTCCACTAAGGCGCAGATGTCCAAGACAGCAGCAGACACATCAGCCTTTCCCCCTACCGCTCCAGACAGTCTCTGGGGTCTCTCTGTATCCTGTCTGGGGTGTTGTATTAAATAGAGTTCTACGTGTGGAATCAATTTTATTGATCTCCATCATAGTTGATCAATAGGTCTACTTTCGTTCGGACTAGCCCCAGGCTTCTCGTTAATATTATAGAAATTCACACCAAGCAGCTTCCTTTAAATCAATGCGAGCCTCCCTACAAAAACTTCCAACATGAAGGCTGCTCTGAGTATGATTGGCCTACATCCAATGAACAGTAACCTGAGAAAAATGGAATGAGGGGAGAGCGGAGAATGGCTATTGTCCGTGTAATAGGAAAGCTTAGATATGTAGCCATTTCTCAATAGGCACTTAAAACTCTTTGTGTTGAACCAGTTGTACCCAAAGCCATCCCACTACTTTCTTCCCATTCTGCGTACTAAGTAAATACAGTATAGAGCATTTTTGCGTATGTTTTTACATTGTACTTTTCTCACATTTTATCCTCAAACAGAATGCCACATTTGACATTAGGATTTTAAAGAGAGTATACCAAAGCCCTGTTAACAAAAGATGGACTTTCTTCCCTGTACCTTCTCATAAGCCAACTCTTTCTGGTGCTGGGGGTATGAATCCCAGATTGGGGGCTTTGTAGTTCCATACCACCACTCCATTATCTGCGTTCTGTCTCAACACACTAGAGCCAAAGGGGAACAGTACGACAATAACCACTTATTGTATGTTTTGGAATAAGCCAAAGCTTATCAGTGAGCTAAATTGTGACTCGGGTTGCTCAAAATGCTCCTATATAATTCATGCACCTTGAGGTCTGTCCTACTTCTGAAGCTATTTGATGCGATATGGATTAGATGAGAGCAAGAAATGGGAAAATAATGAAAGTGCTTCTTTTTTAGAACTAGCCTGGTACGTTCACATTATTTTAATTGTGGTTGTGTAATGTCAATATGTTTTACCTAAAGGTTGTAGCATTTGATAGTTGAAATTAATTATTTGTTTGTGTTGTCATTTAACATGCGTTTCCCCTTGGTTTTATCCTACTAGTATTTAAAAACATTGTGAAGGTTATTGACATTGAGTGCTGACCATGTTTAACTTGTGATACATCATGGGGGAAACTCATAAAGATGGAGATAGGATATAATTTTAATAAAAAGTACTTTAAAAGAAGATGCTTGAATGATGAACACGATTGATTAACCCAGGTAAGGTACCATTGTGTGTGGTTTGGATCAACCAAAACAGTCTTCTGTAGTTTATTTTAAATTAGCATTTATTGTTAACAAAAGGTAAAACACAAATTTACATCACCACTTACTTTCACATGTGAGCTCAATAAGATTTTACAAAACTGATGTGTCATTCAAAGCCACCTAGACAAAAATCTTCAACTCCTAGTACAACAAAGCAAATATGATATAATAGGCATCACTGAAACTTGGTGGGATGAGTCTCATAAGTGGGATGTAGAAATAGAGGGGTATAACCTTTTTAAGAGAACTAGGCCAAACAGGAAAGGAGGAGGAATAGCACTATATGTAAGAGATATTTACACCAGTGAAGAGATCCAGGACATTAATACTGGCAGTCAGGTGGAGAGCACCTAGATCAGGGGTCAGCAACCTCCAGCCCGCATGCGGCCCGTGGAGGCCTGGCGACCGGCCCCTGGTTGTTGTTGCTGCTGCTGCCGCTGCCGCCTGTCACAGCTTTTCGCCGCTCTGGGCGCCGCCATTTTGGGCGAAAAAATGGCTGCGCCCATAGCCCCAGAGGCTGCTATGGGTGCCGCCATTTTTTCGCAGAAAATGGTGACGCCCAGAGCGGCGAAAAGCTGCAACGGGTGGCCGCTGCGGTAGCGGCGGCGGGCCTCTATGAGGCCCGCTGCTGTAACTGGGGCCCTCCAGGAGGGCTCTGAAGGCGGCAGGGGGCCCCTGGGTGGTCCTTTGCCGTCACTGGGGCCCTCCAGGAAGGCTCCGAAGGCGGCAGGAGGACCCTGGGGGGCCCGTTGCCTTCGCTGGGGTCCTCCAGGAGGGCTCCGGTGGCGGCAGCGGGCCCCTGGGAGACCCATTGCCTTCGCTGGGGTCCTCCAGGAGGGCTCCGGCGGCGGCAGCGGGCCCCTGGGAAGCCCGTTGCCTTCGCTGGGGCCTCCAAGAGGGCTCCAACAGCGGCAGCGGGCCCCTGGGAGGCTATTTGCCATCACTGGGGCCCTCCAGGAGGGCTCCTGCGGCAGTGGCGGGCCTCTGGCGTCAGGGGCCAGCAAAGACGGGGAGGCCTCCATGCTGGCGGTCCCCGCCGGCTCTTTCCCGGCCTCTGACAGGGCCTGGGGCCCCATCAAGGGCCAGCAAAGAGGAGGTGGCCTGGCCCCTGGGGGTGGAAGCTCCACCTCCCCAGCTTCGGCCCCCCAGTTGTCTGAGGGACAGCAACCCGGCCCCCGGCTCAAAAAGGTTGCCTACCCCTGAGATAAAAATTAAAGGGCATGGAAACAACAAGGATGTTATGGTGGAATTCTACTACAGACCCCCCAGTCAGATGGAGGAACTGGATGACGCCTTTCTAGAACAGATAACTACACACTCAGAAAGGAGAGATGTAGTAGTGATGGGTGACTTCAACTATCCTGATATTTTCTGGAATTCAAACTCAGTTAAATCCTCAAGGTCATAGAATCATAAAATCGTAGAGTTGGAAGAGACTGCAAGGGCCATCCAATCCAATCCCCAGGCTCTGTCCTGGGCCCAGTGCTATTCAACATCTTTATCAATGACTTGGAGGACAAAATTGGGGGCATACTTATCAAATTTGCAGATGACACCAAATTAGGAGGAGTAGCTAATACCCCAGAGGACAGGATCAAAATTCAAAATGACCTGAATCAATTAGAAAGCTGGGCCAAAGCTAACAAAAGGAAATTCAACATGGAGAAATGTAAGGTACTGCACTTAGGGCGGAAAAATAAAATGCACAGATATAGGATGGGGGACACCTGGCTGAACGAGACTACATGTAAAAGGGATCTAGGAGTCCAAGTAGACCACAAGTTGAACACGAGTCAACAGTTTGATGTGGCAGCTATAAAGACCAATGCAATTTTAGGCTGCCTCAATAAAAATGTAGTATTTAGATCAAGAGAAGTAATAGTGCCACTATATTCTGCTATGGTCAGGCCCCACCTGGAATATTGTGTCCAGTTTTGGGCACCACAATTTAAAAAGGACATTGAGAAACTGGAGCATGTCCAAAGGAGAGTGACTAAAATGGTGAAGGATTTGGAAACCATGCCCTATGAGGAACTACTTAGGGAGCTGGGGATATTCAGCCTGGAGAAGAGAAGTTTAAGAGGTGATGTAACAGCCCTGTTTAAATATTTGAAGGGATGTCATATTGAGGAGGGAGCAAGCTTGTTTTCTGCTGCTCCAGGGACTAGGACCCAGAACAATGGATGCAAACTACAGGAATAGAGATTCCACCTCAACATTAGGAGGAACTTCCTGGCAGTAAGGGCTGTCTGACAATGGAACACACTCCCTCGGAGTGTAGTGGAGTCTCCTTCCTTGGAGGTCTTTAAACAGAGGCTGGATGGCCATCTATCAGGGATGCTTTGATTCGGATTTCCTGCATGGCAGGGGGTTGGACTGGATGGCCATTGTGGTCTCATCCAACTCTATTATGCTATGATTCTATGCTTCTATGAGGATCTAAGCGACTTTATACACAAAGTGCCATGCAAATTATTCGCAGTGGGCTGCCGAGTGGTCTGGGTTTTCTACTAGAGGGTGAGTGTGCAAAAAAAAAACAACCCTGACTACTCAGAACAGCTCTTCTGGACGGCTCCATGCAGACGCAAAAATAATTTCTTTGCTGTCCGCATTGACACAGAGTAGGCCTTCAAACAGGCTCTAGCCCATGTTCGGTCAGATTCACTTTGGGTCTTTCACCAACATCACTCTAGTCTCTATCTCACTTGCTTCAACACCATCAATTCCCTGGAGAACCAGGGGCTAGTTTGGCTCCACTCCGTAAGAGGGGGGCGCTCAGGAGCAATTGTGCCCACTGCTATGGCCATTTCCCCATACTAAAAGTGGACCAGAGCTTGAATAGAATCGCCTGCCAAGGTGACAGGAAAATCTCCAAAGCTATCAGGAATCCATCCAGATTCATGAGCCTCCTGTGGCAAACCCATCCCTGAAGAGGTTCTGAGTCCCTGTGAGTCTAAATATAGACTCAGATAATGATCTGTCCATGAGACTGGAACTGTAGTAAGTTCCTCCACACCAAGATCATCATCACCCCACCCAGAACAGAAAACAGGGTACAGAGCCTCCCCAGCAACATGTGTAGAGCCAGATACCACTTGGGACAGACCGGCTGTCATGGAGGCCATGAAGTCCTGAGCCACTCCTAAAAGGGCAGTATCAACATGGATGTTGAAGTCCCCCAGCACTACTACTACTACTACTACTAATAATAATAATAATAATAATAATAATATAGTTTATTTATATCTCCTGCCTCTCCCACGGATTGAGGCGGGATTACACCCTTAAAAGACAGTACAATTTACAATCAATACGACAATAAAATACTAACACAGAATTTACCAAGAATTCCTATTAGTTATTAATTACAATTCGTCCATTAACCAACAATCAGAGTCAAGGAAGAACAGTCATAACCCTTTTTATATGCAATTCAGTGGATAAGCCCGCCGGAAGAAATCCGTTTTGAGTGCCTTCTTAAAGGCCTCTAAGGTAGTAATGAGACGGATCTCTTCTGGTAGGTCATTCCATAATCTTGGGGCCGCGGCAGTGAATGCCTTATGTGAAGTTGCCATTAACCTGGTATTATAATATTCTAGTAAGAACTTCCCAGATGTTCTGAGAGTGCAGGGCGGATTATGTAGGGAGAAGCGCTCCCGCAAGTAACTCGGGCCCAAGCCATGTAGGGCTTGAAAGGTAATAACCAACACCTTGTATTGCACCCGGAAGCTAATTGGCAGCCAGTGAAGAGATTTCAGTATTAGTGTTATATAGTTAAACCTAGATGTTCCAGTGACCAATCTGGCTGCTGCATTTTGAACCAACTGAAGCTTCCGAATTTGGTACAAGGGTAGCCCCAAGTAAAGCGTAAACCGAGAGATTACCAGTGCAAGTATTACTAGACAAGGAGACTCCAACACCAACCCTAAGACCACCCTAGCTAGCTCAGGAAGGGAGGCTGTTGAGCAGCAGGGTGGGCAGTACACCAACAGAATCCCTATTCTGTCCCAACTACCCACCTTTAAATAACCACACTCAAAACCAGTAAAGTGTATGAAAGGACAGCTGGTCAGGGGAAGGGACCCCTGCAACTCCAGCTCCCCTCCCACCAGCTCTTGCCTGCTGGTGAACAGAGAATCCTGGTGGACAAATCTGAGAGAGTTTACCCCCCCCCCCGCCCAACACACACACTTAATACAATCAAGTTTCTGTAATAGATGCCCAGTCAGGTTGTTCATCCAGCATTAGTTCCTGAATGACAGCTGTTTTCCATTCACTGATCTGGCATTCAGCAGGGGGGACACCAAGGCTATCCATGCTATTTGGACTGGAAGACAGTTTGGGGACAACAAGCTCTCTCTTGTGCTCTTCCTTGGTAATTTTAATTGACATCCCCCCCCCCCCGGTATTGCCCCCTGCCCTTAATGGCTCCAATGGCTGCTCCCTGAACCTTTGTATCCCCTGCCATCTTGGGAAAATACACCCTTCCTTTATTTAACAAACAGGACAGTGTCTAATAAAAACAGTCGAACACACAGATAGGCAGATAATAAAAGCAGGAATGCTTGCATCTCTGTCAGGTAAAAGGACATGCCTTTGCCCTATATAAAAGAAAAGTCCACTAAGGAAGCAGAGGTCTAAGGCAGCAGCAGAAACAGCAGCCTTTCCCTCCCTACAGTCTCCAGACAGTCTCTGTGGGCCTCTCTGTCTCTTGTCTGGGTGTTGTATAACTAGAGTATAGTTGTGGAATCAATGGTATTGACTCATCATTCAATAGTTGATTCAATAGGTCTACTCTAGTTAGGACTAGCCCACAGGATTCTAGTTAATATATTATAGAAATTCACAACAAGCAGCTCCTTTTAAAGTCAATGAGAGCATCCCCACAAAAACTCACCACACTGAAGGCTGAGTATGCTTGGCATACATCAAATGAACAGTAACTGAGAAAATGGAATGAGGGAGAGAGGAGAATGAATTGTCCTGTTTGGATAGGAGAGCTAGATTATGTTAGCCATTCTCAATAGGCATAAAACTCTACTTTGTGTGAACCAGTTTGTACCCAAAGCATCCCAACTAATTTCTTCCCATTCTGAGTACTAAGTAAATACAGTATAGAGCATTTTTGGTATGTTTTTAAAATGTACTTTCTCACATTTTATTCCTAAACAGAATGTCCACAATCTTGACATTAGGATAGAGACTTTATACCAAAGCCATGTTGACAAAAGATGCTGCCTTTTCTTTACCTGTACCTCTCCATAAGCCAACTCTTCTGGCTGCCTGGGGTCTGAATCCCATGGATTTGGGGGATGTAGTTCCACTACCACCAATCCATTATCTGTGTCTGTCTCAACAACTAGAAGACAAAGGGGAACAGTAAGCAAATAACCACTATTATTGTATTTTTGAATAAGGCAAAGCTTCATCAGTTGAGTTAAATTGTGACTCGGTTGCTCAAAATGCTCCTATATAATTCATTTGCACATGAGGTTGTCCTACTTCTGAAGCAATATCTGATGCAGATATTGGATTAGATGAGAGCAAAGAAATGGAAACTAATGAAAAGTGCTTCTTTTTAGAACTGCCTGGCTACTGTTCACATTATTTTAATTGTGGTTGTAATGTAAATATGTTTTACCTAAAGGTGTAGCATTTGATAGTTGAATATTAATTATTTGTTGTGTTTGTCATTTAAACATGCTGTTTAGCTTTGGTTTTTATCTACTAGTATTTACAATACATGGTGAAGGTGTGATGACATTTATGTTTTACCATGTTTAAACTTGTGATACACATGGTGTGAACACTTCATAAAGACTGGATATAGTATAATATATTTAATAAAAAGTACTTTAAAAGATTGCTTGAATGAACCAGATTTGTATTTTTAACCCATGAATGACACCTTGTGTGTGAAGTTTGGATCAACAACAGTCTTTCTTTATTTTATTTTTAAATTTAGCATTTATTGTTTACAAAAGGTAAAACACAATTACATCACCACTCTACTTTAAAAATGTGAGCTAAAATACAGATTTACAAAACTGAGGTCTCATTCAAAGCCCCAGACCAAAATCTCCTGTGGTGCTGTGGTGGAACATGAGCATGAGAATTGGCGTTAACATATTCTATATGAGGTAACCACTTTTCCTTGAACTGGTTGCAGTTCCTTGCCTCAGAGGTTCTCCTGGCATCATCTGCAAGCTTCTCCATTAACCATCCTTCCCAGAACTTCGTTCACCATTGATCCATTGACAGATGACCTGTTTTCCAGTTTCTGGCAATGATTAATCTAGCTATAGCAACTGAAAAGGATGTAATTTTTTTATGATGGAGAACAGTCTTCCTTTAAATGTTTGATATTGTGATCCATTTTGTGGAGTATGATTCTCCACCACACTTTTTCTTTTGCTGATTTGCATATCATTTACACCCCTACATGCGTTTTTTAATTATTAGTATGACAAAATATATGTGTCAAAAGGATTTTATGTATATTATCCTTTGGGAATTGTCATTCATGTGCTTCCCTGATTTTCCATGTAATTGTGCATACACGGTAGTTTCTTCAAGGTCTGCTTTTTATAGCCTTTTTATGGCCTGTTAAGAAACCTCCTCTCTTCTTTTCTTGTGACACATTGCAGTCCCACTTTGCACTCTCTCTGCCATGTCCTCTCTTAATGGATTTTATTTCTTCCTTCCTTCTTCTCTCTGTGTGTGTGTTGTTGTTAGGCAAACAGTAGAAGAAGTAGTGGAAAATCATGGAAGGATTATTCTGTGCGTCTGTTTCTCTATAAGAAACAAATGCTCAAACAACACCATATTAACAGTCTCTTGCCACACTCTCATGCGCATCTTCATTCCATCCCCACCTCGTCCTTCCCCCTCTTTCCTCCTCCTTTATTTATACTCATTGCAAATAGAACATGTATGGCCTTTCTGCCTGCATTCCATGGGTGAAGCAAGTTAACTACACAATTAAAACCTCTTTTGGAAGCATCCTACGTTTCATGAAATGAGAGCAAGAACCAATAAGAAAGGCACTTCTATCAATTAATACCTTTTAAAAAATCTATAACAGACATCATTTTACCTAGGAGACTTTTTTTCTTCTGTATTTTAGCACCTTTTTAACACCTTTGCCTGATGAAGATGCCAGCGGAGTTTCAAAAGCTTGCCTCTTGTATTTTGTGCATTTTGGTTGACTGAATAAAGGTATAGCTGTTTTGTGGATTTTGGATTTATCATTTTACCTAGTTCATCTTGATTGAAGCTGTCTGGAGGGTTAACGTATTTCATTGTGCTCACATCCAGCCTCCAGTTATGCTTAGTGCAACGTACACATCTAGGTTAGAACAGACACAACATAAACCAAACTAGTTTTTGAATGCAAATTTTTAGAGCAGAATTTAGTATTACAAAGTTAGCCAGTCAATCTGAGTACCACTGTGCTAAGAGAAAAAAAAGTCATGCAAGATTGGACACTGTTTCCGAAAAGAGAATTTAAATAAGAATGCTGGGCAGATGGATATAAGGGAAGTTTAGAGCATGGGGCATGCACAAAGTGTTAAGCTGTTCTGGAAAAAGAAAGTCCAATAGGCAGCATTGGGAAGATCTTAAAATTGAGATTTTAAGTAAACATTAGGCTTCCTTTCCCATCTTCACCAGGTAGTGATTTTACCGAGCTCTAGATTGGGCAAAACTCCAATATTTCACAGATGAAACAAGAACACATGTGACCATGCAAGAGTAGAATGTGATCAAGATGTTTGAAATAAGGAGGAACACACAATCCAGGAGAGGCTGCCACAGTTTGCTTTTGCCTGAGTCTACAGGGAATGGAAAGATTCCTCTCTCTCCACTCGGCCACCCTCTGATTATGGCCCATTCCGCACGGGCATAAAGTAAGCGCTCCGCGCGTACTAGGGTTAGAAAGGGGTGTCACTTCCTGACGCCCCTAACCCTAATACGGCCTGAGTCCGTACAAAATGGCGATGCCCGTTCCACACGGGTGCCGCCATCTTGACGTAGCGGACGCGTTGCGTCCGTATGTCTCACACCACTTAAGACACTGTGAGTGCGCCATTCGCACCTCACGACGTCATAAGCATGCCACAAAGAGAAGCGCCATTTTGGCACTTCTTATTTGCAGCGCGGAGGACCCGCGCAGTTTGGATGCTGGGACTCCCCCATGCTGCAAATGACGGCGGTGGCAGACCACCCGTTTTGGGCAGTCTGTAACGCGCCTTAACTGAGTTCAAACTACTTCTGCACTTTGAACTCCCTTTGCACCAATGGAAGTAAGCTGAGGACCTAATGGGAGGAGGAGAGAAAAAGTGGGACATTTTAAAATCAGTCGTGGCAGTGAAGACCCCTTTATCAACACTCTGAGAAGGTTCTTGATAAAGAGTGGTTTTGTTTTCTTCATGAACTTCAGGACAAGCAACTGTCCTTCATCCTGCCGTGACTTCTTACTACCAAGACTGGCCTCAAGCCTTCAGACCCATAATTGGAGAAAAGTTCAGATTTAACCAAGAAGCGTAAGCCCCCACCTCTGAACAGATTACCCAATATTTGTCTGTCTACTTTCTTACTCATTTCCATGCTTGTCTCATTTATTACAGTACAGCTACTGCAGATGGGAAAATAAAGGGGGGGAAAGGGTGGAATGGGGCATAAATTGAGCCATACTTTCCTGATAGATCTTCAATATCTGCAATAAACACCCCTCCTTGGTGCTTGCACATGTTCTTGCATGCTCGCACACTGTCTGCATCCTTGTACAAGATGTAACTCTTTCCATCTGTTTTGTTCCTTACAAAATTTATTCCTTCCTTGAGAGCAGCTCTCTCCAACGGTGTGAGAGACAGTAGTATTTTGCTTGTCTGACCTTCACTGTTTGAAACCAAAGCATGAAGGAGGAGGAGGAGAAGAAGAAGAAATATGAGACAGGAGCCTAGATATGGAGAAATGGCTCTTCATATCAGAAAACAGCTTCAGAATCACTTTGCCTAACAAACTGTCCCTAGAAACCAGTATTTATTTTAAAAATATTTTTATTAACACCTACATTTTAATATGGAAAACAACATATAAAGCTACAAAAAGACATATATCAGAACTACATCTATCAACTATGCTCCTACTAACAAAATACACAAACAAATACAATATCAAAAGGGAGGGGGATAAGTGAGTTCCAGTTTACAAGCTTGTAAGATGGTTGTAATTATAAAATTATTCTACTTCCTTTAAATATATCTATACAATTTATTTCTACAGTGGCACAAGACCTCTGTGAAAGTGGAAATACTGCAAACAAGAAAACACATTTTTTAACTTGAGAGAACATCTCTAGGAATCTCAAGGTCTTCCAGCACAACTGTCTGGTCAACATCTGCTGGGAGTTGACCACTGAATTGCACTGGAGGACCCACTTTACCAAGTGAAGGAGCTAGGAATCTCTAGGTCCTCCAGCACAACTTTTGGTGTATGTTGGCCATAGAGTCACACTGAAGGACCTAGAAATTCCTACAGAGAACATAGTAATCAAATCCATGAATGATCAAAGCTGCAAAAGTCAAAGCCACAAATGTGGAGGGTCAACTGTACATTTTAATAATAATAATAATAATAATAATAATAATAATAATAAAATTTATTTATATACCACTATTCCATTCGATCACAGCGGTGTACAACAATTGCAATAACGATACAATACAAGATAAAAATTGCAATACATAATTAAAACTTACAAAACAGTGCACAGTATACATAAAATCAACATTAAACCAAGCCAGCAATATACTCGAAGATGTTAATCATATAGGGGGGGGGGGCACACATATCAAGGAACATCAGGGAAGGCTTGATGAAACAAAAAGGTCTTCATTCTCTTTTTAAAGAGATCCAGGGAGGTGGCGGTGTGGAGCTCCTCAGGGAGGGTGTTCCAGATCCCAGGGGCCAAGATGGAAAATGCCCTTTGAGAGGTTGACCTATATCTTGTAGAAGGGATCCTCAATAAACTCTTCCCAGATGACCTGAGTGTGCGGGGCAGATTATATGGGGAGAGGCAGTCCTCCAAGTACCCTGGGCCCAAGCCATTTAGGGCTTTATAGGTTATAACCAACACCTTGTATTGTGCCCAGATTTATTTAATGATACTTTTCTTCAAAATTCTAAAATTGCCATTTCCTCCTGAATAATTTCCTGGCTAATTCCATTCAAATTTAATCAGTTAATTTATCGATCTTACTAAAATCACATTATTCCACTTTCCTCCTCATCATCCCTCTCCCTTTTCTCAAAATTCTTCATTTACAAATCTTACTTCAGAACGGAAGAATCTCAAAAAACAGTACTTATTATTCCAGAACCATACAAGCTTCAACCAACATTCTAACAGTTACAATTATTTAAATTTCATATAAGATTACTTTCCACATTTCAGTTTTTGACTAAAATTTCCAAACACCATACTTATTATTACAAAACCATGTAGCATCCAATCAGTCTTCTGGCAGTGAAAAAGGTTTAAATTTCACATAAGCTCTGTTTTCATATTCCAACTTTTTCATAAAGTGAGTATAATTACACCCCAACCTGAATTCTTGCAGTAGATTTATTATCTCAGAGATTTTAAACAGTGGATCTTTTCCTCTGTATTCGCCCTTATTAGACTGCTCCCCTTTTGGACTTCATCAACTCTTCAGATTGATCACCACTTCTCTATAATAAAAAGCATTATTTCCATGGGATTCTTTGTTCTTCCATCCAATGTTAATCCTTGTGTCTCAACAGGTTTTCTTAAAATCTTTTCTACCTACTTCTCTTTCACAATACTTCCATTTATCAGATCAATCTCCACTTTTCCATTAGGAGTACTGTTGCTTTGTATAAACTTCTCAAGCGCTTCACATTTCTATCCAATATTGGTTCCTTCTGTCCCAGCAAATTCCAAAGTCATCTGGATTGGACATTTCTTTATCTGCTTAACATCATCCTTTTTCCTCTACCTTCAAGAGGTTTTTAAACCCCATTTTTCAATTTACCTTTAAATCAAGTTTCTCTGTTTCATCTGTAGTCTCATCTGTCTTGAGGTCTAAAACACAAAGCAGAAATAATCCATCTAGAAACCACTTGAACTGCCCCAGTTCAGTGCTAAGGAAACAGTAGTTTATTGTTGCACCAGAGCTCTCTGACAATGAAGACTAAATATCCCACAAAACTACAGTACCCAGGATTCCCTAGCATTGAGCCAGGGCAGTTAAAGTGGTCTCAAACTGGATTTCTTTTTTCTGCTGTGTGTTTTGGACCATAATTCCTCTAGGATCAGTTTATTCAAATTAGTCGACTTAACTGATTGGTGCAGTTTTGTCTTTGATTCTGTATTTGAAAACATTTTGAGAGCTGTCCACCTCTCAAAAGTTAGAAAATAAGAATTCCATTTTTCTTATAGTTAGTCCAGTTCACCAGCAGATATTCCTGTTTCTTTCCACCTTCATCAGGTTAATTTATATAAACTGGAAAGTAATCTCCTCCTTCATTTACTTCCTCAGCCAACTCATAGTGATATCTTAACCTTCATCAGGGAGGATGAATGATAAAATAAACAATATAATCTTTAGTTTTTTGTGGGTTTTTCGGGCTGTGTGGCCATGTTCTAGAAGATTTTCTTCCTGAGGTTTCGCCAGCATCTGTGGCTGGCATCTCTGAAAAACTATGGATGCCGGCCATGAAAGCCTTCGACTTCACAATAAAATCTTTCCCACACTTTAGTGGATTTAACATTTTCTTTACAGCAAACTGTTTCCAAATTAAATTAATTGGGGCTCTAAGTTTCTAAATTTGCAATGTTTTAATTTCTATGTATTGTCCTTTCTTAGTACAATTTATAATTGCTTAGAAGTTTTAAAAAGAGGCTGGATGGCCATCTGTCGGGTGTGCTTTGACTGAGAGTTCCTGCATGGCAGGGAGGGTGGACTGTTGTCTCTTCTAGCTCTATGATTCTATGAAAATAAAAGAGGGGGATAATTTCTTCTATTTTTAAATCTGTTTACATTTGGAATTGATTTACTAACTATTTCAATCATTGAAGTGTCAATGCTGGAAGTAAAATGTCCCCATCAGCTAGTAAGTTTCCTTGGTTCTTCAGTGTAAATAAGGAAGTTAAGAAAGTCGAATGCAAAGTCAAATCCTTTTGTTAGCTTGAATGCAGAGGGATCATGAACTCTTCTCAGTCTTCCCTGTTTCACCCATGTCTTAGTGGCAATAACACTTGTCACCTTTTATGCCCAAAATTTGTTCCACTGCCTTGTGTATTTTAGCCCAATTTTTTTTAAAAAAAAATTTTTTCAGGGCAAGACCACCAAACGTGGTGGTATGACCCAATTTCTTTTTTTTTATTTAAAGATTATATCGTTTAATAAAACATAAAACACAACCAATAATACACATAACTTAATTAACAAAACTTAACTCATATATAACTAAAACATCACACCACAAAAAGAAAAAAGAAAAAAAAACCAACAACATTAACAACAACAACAAAATTTTTCACAACACAATACATTCTCCTACATTCTAAACATTCTAAACATTAATTACGCTAAACATTCTAGACATTTATTACACTTATCTAAAACAATTCTTCCGTTCTTTTGCACTTAGATTATATAATTTATAACTTCTTTTGTGGTCCTTATTTATCATTGTACTATTATCATGTATGACCCAATTTCTGTTTGGCACTTCCAACAGCTTTTATTCTGTAAATTATAAATTTTGGCTATTCTTAAAGGTGTGTAATAACATTGATTAACAACTTTTTAAGATCTTGTGCAGTTGTAAATTTACTTGATTGTTCCTACGCCTTCTCCCAATTCTCAAATAAAATAATATGACCAAATTCTTGTTCCCATTTCACCATTGCATCAGTTATTATCTCTGTTTCTAATTCTCTTTGTAACAGTAATTTATATATTTTTGATACTTTACCTCTATCATTATCCCAAATAATTTTATCCATAGGATTCTGTTGTATCTCAAATTTTTCTTTCATCATATCCTCCTTAAACTTAGATTTAATCTGGTAATATTCTAACCAACTCACTTTCTTACCTATCACTTCCAGCTCTTCTCTAGATCTTATTCGAAACTTTCCCTGTGATTCTATTATCAATAAGTCCTTGTAATCAATCCAGTTTTCTCTATTATATTGTTGCGCCTCCTGGGCTGAGATCCATAATGGAATCCCATTGTTTATCATACCCTTAATTATTTGATTTTTTAATTTCTGAAACTCTTTTAATTAATTGGCCTCTTATTACTACCTTGCATGTGTCCCACAGGTGTCTCATTTTCTTTAAAAACAGTCTTATTTCTTTCTTTAATTTGTATACATATTTATCCTCTTTAACCAGTCTTTCATCCAATTTCCAAGTCCATTCCTTTATCTTTTGTCTCATTTCTATTTCTATCAGATAGTGGTCTGATACCAATTTCAGATCAATCTGCATTGTTTTAATCCATGGTAACATGTATTTTGTTGCTAAGAACATATCAATTCTTGATCTTGGCTGATGTGTTTGAGTAATATGTATACCCTTTCTTCTGACCATATAAATGTGTCCAAACATCTACTATGCCCTGTTCTTCCATCATTTCAAAAGAACTTCTAGGTAATTTACCTTGATTTTTCCTTTTTTTTCATGATTCTCTATCTCTCTCAGGCTTTATTACTCCACTGAAATCACCAACTAATATTGTATTTTTTACATTTATTTCCATTAATTTCTTGTTCAGATTAAAGAAAAAAAGATTCTTTTTGTTCTAAAGGAGCATATAAACAGATAACTTCTAATTTCTCAGTCTTATTGTCAACTTCAATAGCTACATACCTTCCTTTATCATCACAAAATAGCTTTTTTGCATCATATCTTTTATTAACATAAATTGCAACCCCCCTTCTTCTTCTTTTTGGGTCTTCTGAATAAAATAAATTTCCTAATTTGCTATTTTGTAAATATTTTAATTCACCTTCTCTAATTTTTGTTTCTTGCAAACACAAAATGTCAAATTGGTTTTTTTTCCAAATAATGAAATACTGATTTCCTTTTATGTTTCTTATTCAATCCTCTGACATTTAATGATCCTATTTTAAGTTTCATTTCCTCCCCTCCTCCTCTCTAGATCTCTTTCTGACTAGCTCTCTTCTTCTCTATCTATATTACAGTGGATCCTTGTTATACGCGGGGGATCCGTTCTGGACCCCCCTGCGTATAACAAAATCCGCATATGCTCAAAGCATATTTGTCTCAATGACGGCCTCCAGCACTGCCATCATGCCCTTGCACGGCGGCGGTGAGGAAGCCGGGTGGCGGCGGCGGCAGAGACCAAGCCACTCCGAGCGACTTAAGGTAAGTAAGGGAAGGGAAGGGAGGGGGGCAGGGAGGGGAGGGAGGAGAAGGAAATTGTCCCCAATGGCGGCACGTGTGCACGCACGCCGCCATTGGGGACAATTTCCCCATTTGCCATCTGCGGATGCTCAAATCCACGTATGGCAAATCCGCATATGGGGAGATTCGACTGTACTTGTATCCAATCCTTCCCCTTCCCCTGACAGTTCTTCTTCTTCTTCCTCAAGATTCTGCGGAGTTTTCCCTCTCTAAGTCTTCTCCCCTCTTCTCCTCCTCCATCTCCTAAATCTTTTTTCCTACTTTTCAGTTTTCTGAGAAAATCCTTGGCTTTGTCTATGCTGTCTATTTTGAATTTTCTCTGATTATACGTAACTGTCACTACTCTTTCCCATCTGTATCTTATATCACTTTTTGGTAATATTTCTGTGAGAAATTTATATTTTTGTCTTTTTTTCAAAGTTTGGGGGAATATGTCTTTAAAAATTTCAACCTCTTTGTCGTCTGTCATCAAAATGTGTTCATAGCTTTGTTGACATATTTTGTCTCTAATTCTTACATTTGTGAAGCATATAGCAATGTCTCTAGGAATTTTTCTTTCTTTAGCTATCTTGGAATTAATTCTGAAAATTTTTTCTATCTGTAAATCTATCATTTCATCTGGCATATGCATACAGTGGTACCCCGGGATACGAATGCGCCGCCTTACGAAATTTCCGGGTTACGAAAAAAATCAATTGAAAAAAACTGTTCCGGGTTACGAAGGTTATTTCGGGTTACGAAAGAAATTTTGGTGCTTTTCGGCGCTTTTTCGCACCAAATCGCGGCTTTTCCCCATTAGCGCCTATGGGTTTTCGGCTTGCGAAAGCTTTTCGGGTTACGAACGCGGCGGCGGAACGAATTAAATTCGTAACCCGGGGTACCACTGTATATTGTGCCAGTATTGGAACCATCCTTTCTATTAATTGTTCCTTTTGGATCTCCATCACTCATCTTACCTTAATGCATCTGTCTCTATATCTGCTATCTTGTAAAAAGGCATTCTGATTTTCTATCTGCTGTTCTCTTATGATCAATTCTGTTCTACTTTCTAACTCTTTTGTTTTGGTTGATAGCTCTTCTATTTCTCTCTTTATTCCTGTCATTTCGTTAGTTAGTTTATCTATCTTTTTAGAGAGACCTTTCATTTCCTTCTGTAAGTCAGCTCTTATTTCTTTGCTATTGTCTTTGAATTCCCCCCTCATCTCTTCCCTAATTTCTTTCTTAAAATCTTTTTTAAATTGCCTCGATTCTTGTAATATTATGATGTTTATGTCTGTTTGTTTTGATTCTAGTACTAGTTATCCCTTGAGGCTGTGTATGTGATCGTAATTTTGTGCTGTATGCCATTTTCTTTTCCTCCCTGCATCTCTTTCTTTTCTCTCTCCTCCTTCAGTCTCACAGCTGTAATCTATCTCCAAGTCCTCAAGCTGTGAAGTTGTGGAGTTGCTTTCTCTCCGTTTTTATAATTATATTTTATATTTATTCTGTAAAGTATAAATTTCTTTTCTTTGTTGAATGGTTTTAAGGATATCTGGCAAGCTGGTGCCTTTCGTTTACTGCCAGCAGGACTGGCTGCCCTGTGATTTCTTCACCTCTTTCGCCCCCCCCCCCCAAATCTTCAGAATGGTTATTATAAGGGTTCTTCAACCTGCGACAGGCCCCCACAATATTTCACCTTATCTGGTGGAGTAAACCTCAATTTAGTCCCCGAAGGTCCTTTTTTGAGGTGAGCTGCTGGTGGACAAGCAGAGTGGGATGAGCTTGTACTCTGCGCTGCTATTTGCTTGCCTCCGCCCCCGGAAGTTCTGGGGCTTGCTTTTAAAGGCTCCTAGGCATGGGACGCCTCAGAGCTGCTGCTGTTGCTGGCAGCTGCAGGGACCCTTCTCCGCTACACCAGGGACCCTGGGAAAGGATATGGAGCTTGCTGTTAAAGGCTCCTAGGCTTGGGATGCCTCAGAGATGCTGATGTTACTGGCTGCTACAGGGCCTCTTCTACCACACCCAGGGACCCTGGGAAAGGAGCTGAAGCTTGCTTTTAAAGGCTCCCAGGCTTGGGATGCCTCAGAGCTGCTGCTGTTGCTGGCTGCTGCAGGGCCTCCTCTGCCACACCCAGGGACTCTGGGAAAGAAGCTGGAGCTTGCTGTTAAAGGCTCCCAGGCTTGGGATGCCTCAGACATGCTGATGTTGCTGGTTGCTACAGGGCCTCCTCTACCACTCCCAGGTATCCTGGGAAAGGAGCTGAAGCTTGCTTTTAAAGGCTCCCAGGCATGGGATGCCTCAGAGCTGCTGCTGTTGCTGGCTGCTGCAGGGCCTCCTCTGCTACACCAGGGACCTTGGGAAAGGAGCTGGAGGTTGCTGTTAAAGGCTCCTAGGCTTGGGATGCCTCAGAGACAGTGTTGCCAACAAGCCTCGAAGATATTTCCCTGCACGTTTGACCAAAACACACCGAATCCCCCCATATCACACCAAATATTCAGTCAAAATTCCCAGAAAATTCCCGTAATGTTAATATGGTGGATCTTTTGCAAAAAAAGTAACCCTAATTGAATAAAAATAATTGTAACTTATTTCAACTCTCTAAATTACCATTAAAACCAACCAAAGAATCTTTCAGTCCTTCTAATACTTTTAAGATATTTATTTTGACATGAAGGGGGTCCAGGAAGCTTTGTGCCAAATAGAAATGTGTTCAGCTGCAACCGCATTGCAGAAATAATCCAGTTTGACACCCCTTTAACTGCCCTGGCTCAGTGCTATGCAATCCTGGGAATTCTAGTTTTCTGAGACATTTAACCTTCTCTCTCAGCAAACTCTGGTGTGACAACAAACTACAATTTCCATTATTTCATAGCACTGGGCCATGGCAGTTAAAACGGTATGAAATTGGATTGTCTCTGGAGTGAAGATGCAGCCTGAGTTGGGTCCAAGCCACACTGCAGAAATAATCCAGTTCAAGACTGCTTTAACTGCCCAGCCCTGGCTCAGTGCTAGGGAAGTGTAGTTTTGTGAGACATTGAGCCTTCTCTATCAGAAAGAGCTCTGGTGCCACAACAAACTACAATTCCCAGGATTCCCTAGCACTAAGCCAGGAGAGTTGGCTGAGCTTTTCCTGAGGGCAGGGGTGACCACTGTCCTCTCTCTGATTGGCTGTTAGTGTGACTCCCAACAGGATTGGTTGCTCTGTAGCCTGGCTCTCAGAGGGAGTCAGGGGCTGAGAGAGAGAGAGCTTTTTCTGAGGGCGGTGACCCCTCTCCAGTCCTCTCTCTGATTGGCTGAAAACTGTTAGTGTGTGACACTCCAAAGGATTGGTTGCTCTGTAGCCAGCCTCACTCAGGCTGGGGCTGAAATGTGCTAAAGTCACCAGATATGCACTGAAATAGAGCCAGACACCAACATCACACCAAAAGCTCTTTAAAATCCCCATTTTTGTGTGAAAGTCACCAGATGGCAACACTGTGATCAGAGATGCTGATGTTGCTGGCTGCTGCAGGGCCTCCTCTGCCACGCCCACGTTGACTTGTATTTCTTTGATTCACTAGCTAGCAAAACAGGCAGTTCCTGATCTTTGTTTCTGGAAATGAATCTTTCCAAGAGTTGAATCTACCAATAGGCAAAGTGAGGCAAGCACCTAAAGTAGCAAATGCTGGAGGAAAGCATACAACCCCACAAATATTTCTGAGAGAAATGGATTTGAATCAAACACATAGGATTTAATAAGTAACATATGAATAAAGTAGAAATCATATAAGACTATATAAACATATGCTATAATTAGATTACATATATAGATAATATGGAACCACATATATACATGTATACTATTATAATCAATATATCTGTTCTAATAGGACTGAGTAAAGGTCAGCTGAGGCCTTTAAATGAAAGGGAATTTTATAAAAATATATAGGTTAATAAAAGAAAGTTTAGATAATCTTTTTATAACACTGTTATTTATTAAATATATTGTTTTACAAGAATAAAGGGGGTTTATATCTTTGATAATAAACAAGCTAAACTTATAAAATATTCTGGACAGTTATTTTAAATAGTATTTTTTTTGGCTCTATTAAGATGATCAAAGTGTTCTGGTTAAATATATATATATTTAATTCATATAAATTCATATAAATATGAAATTATATATAAATAATGAAATAGACTTGCATTACAAATATAGCAGTTAAATTAGACAAAGACGCTTCAAAGGAAAAAAAACTTTTGTCTGCACCTGTAAATCAAGGACAATGTTACAAGGGAAAAATAAATCAAGAGATATGGGAGTTGTATTCTCACTAATTGCCAAGAATACTTTTTTTATAAAAGGGTGACTTAAAGTTCACAAAAATTTCTAACTGACCATGCGTAATAGGGGGTGATGAATATTAGAACACACCTATGAATCTATAATGACTAATTTAAATGGTCATGAGACGTATGATGAGATATGTTATGGGTGGAGTTTTTACATACTTGGGAAGGTCGTCTTAAAATTGATCACATGTCTAGATCTGGCCAATAAAAAAATGAGATAGAAATATTATAACAGAAAATGTCTTATAAATACTGTGTAAAACCTCAGACGGTGTGCCTACTTGCCTGAGACACCCCTTCTTTGCAAGATTGTAACTAATAAATTGGAAATTGCTGCTTCACTTGTTTTGTCCTGATTAATTTGATTTGGTACTTTGGTACTTAGAAAAATCTATATCTCACAATTTCTCCTGAATCATCTGGCTTCTGTCAAATCTTGGAGGACAGAGCTGAAAATACTGCACTATTTAACCTGCATCCCCTAATGTTGCCTGCTGCTCTCAGATCTCATAAGGACCCTATTGGCAATATTAAAGTAAGTTTTATCTGCCAGGGCACTCATATTCTGTAGATGGACTAGAAGGGACCATGGTCTAGTCCTTTGTCTTTTGCAGCAAAAGGTGTTGGGCCAAACACATTCATAATTTATGGCTACAGAATTATTATGCCGGACTAAATTAGGTAAAGTATCATTTGTTGTTGTCGTTGTGTGACTTCAAGCTGTTTCTGATTTATGGGAACCCTAAGCTGACACTATCATGGGGTTTTCTTGAAAAGAATTGTTCAGAGGAAGTTTGCTATTGCCTTCTCCGGAGGCTGAGAACATGTAATCACCTATTGGATTTCATGGCTGAGGTAGGAATCAAATCTTGGTCTCCAGAGTCAGAGTCCCACACTCAAACTACTAAACTACACTAGCTCACAGTGTCATTATGTAGGACTAAATCAAATAAAGTAGCATTTGAATTTTCATCGCTACACCCAGCTCTTGAAGCCCTCTTTGGCAATAAAAACATACTCCAGGGTTTTCCAGCCTTTAGAATTGGTTTCAGTAAAAGTATAATGACAGCACTAGTTACAATTTACTGTTATACAGTTGTTATATAGATATATTATTATATAGTTTTACAATGTTATATAATTTTATACAGTTATTTATATAGACTACAGTGCATAGTGTATGAACTGACCTGGAGCATCTCATGTTTTGTGACTTATGGAGAGCTACAAGATTTTTATAGCACTAAACTGATAGATGCATGGATGGATGATTTGCTAGCTAGAAAATAGCCTGACCTCCTATTAAATTACAGAACATATGATCATGATTCAAGTAACCTTCAGGGATATACACATGTATATGCATGGCCAAATATGTAGATGTGCCTATATATTTGTACACAGCATCTTTTTTCAAAAGAAAATATTCCTGGGTCTTACTCATGGAAGATAACATACAGGAAATATATATTCTGAAAAATACGGGATCCACTGCTAACCAGACATGGTCCCAAGGAGTTTTACTGACCTTCAGATAGCATTCAATGTGTTACATAGCACACATACATTGCACTTGACACTCACTGAATATTGTGTGCACTGCACTGTGAAAAGTTAGTGTTGTGCGTGCGTCTACTTTAAAGATAATTCAGAGTATATGACTGAGCAAAAGCTCTGTGCATACAGGAGGCATCCTGATCTCTCTGCCATCTTCCCTTGCCATCTTCTGTTGCCTCTCAGTCCATTTTCTGCACAGCTTACTTCCCTTTGGTGCCTGAGTCAAGTTGGAAAAAGCACTGTACATGGCAGAGTATCATGCAGTGGGGAAGGGGCAATTCCACTGCCCTTACCCACATGTCGCATTTTACGTAAAAGTTAACACGACCCTCTATCCCATGTTGTATATGCAAAAAGGGCACACACAAAGAAAAAGCTAACAAACACTGCTGACTTGTTTTAAATACTTTGGCTATGTGAGCTACTAACAATGCTGATATTTTAAAAATCTCAGCAATACTTTTAATATTGAATGCTGCAGTAAGGCAGGGCTTTTTATTCCCTTGCCCCTCACCACCACCACTTTTGGCTTTATTTCCAGTTTATAACTGTGATTGATTTGAAGTGATCACACCTTAGATTTCTGTAGAAATCAAGTTTTTAAAAGTTATTTATTCCTAACCCCAAATAATCTAATCATGGAAACAAACACACAAAATAATTTCCTCTTGCCTCATGTCTTAATATTAATATATGTTACAGAACAATAGTATTTTAATCTTACCTTTTTTCCATGATGTATCAAGAAGTAAATGAGAAAAATGGTGTTAAATTCTCAGCAACAAAAAATTATTAAGTTTTATCCTTTCACACAGATAATAACACAGGATGATCGAACATGAATGTGTAAATGACAAATGTACAAAAAATGTACAAGAAAGTGCAGAATTTTAACAAGTTCAAAAATGGTCAAGATTGGAGAATGCTACCAAATATTATCTAGATATCTGGCTCAGGAAGCATTTATTTTGATAATGCTCACTGTGTCAGTGTCAGCAGGAGTTGGAAACCACAAAGGGGAACATTCAAAGCACAAGGTATAGCCATGGGGTATGACTACAAATATGTATCAGCCAATTAAAACATGCAACGTTCACAGGTGTGGCTGAAGAAAAACTGGCTGTCTATGAGAGTACATGTTAACTAGTAATGGACAATGCTAGTGTAAATAACTTTATAGTTCCTACTCTATAGAGCTATTGCAGCAACGCTAGAACATAAAATGTACTGGGGGTGGGACCTTCATTTGGCACCCATTGAGTTTTTTCCTTCTCTTTTGTAGCTCTGCATGCAGAGTGATCCCAAATCCCTAAATGAAAAATGGCTGGGTGGGGTGAAACTACATGTCCCATAATTAGATGGAGTGGTACAAATCCAGATGAGAGCTACATGTATTTGCTTTTGTTCTTTTTAAAAAAGAAATTTTCAGCTACACATATTTAATGTAATTTACCTTCCAATGAAGCCTATACTGTGAGAATGCTTTGAAACATGATCTGTCAGGCTGTTTATAGCAAATGAAATGAGGGAAGAAGACTGATACAAAATTACAACACCTCCAAATCGCCTCAAAAGAAAGCAAAATACAAAGGAAGGAAAAAGGGGAGAGGAGAAGAGGGAAAATAAGATGGACACTGCTATCATAAATTGCAGCCACTACAGAGAGACTCCGGACAAGATCACACTACACCATTAGTATGCTAGTTTCTACTTTTAACAGCTATGGCTGCCTCCTGTGGAATTCTGGGGTTTGTAGTTTAATGAGGCCTAAGAATTCTCTGGCTGAGAATTCAAAATGCCCCTACCTAAACTACAGGATTCCACAGGAGGCAGACATAGCTGATAAAATGGAATAATAGCACTATAGCAGTGTAGTGTGATATTGTTTTCACACTCTATCTGGAGTCATTTCAAATGATATGGAACAAAGATGTTAATTCTTCTCACTCTGACAGAAAAGACCAAAAATTGCAGAGGGCTGTTTTCAGCAGAGAAGAGCTCCTTGATTCTTTTCAATTCTTTCCTCTCACAATCATCTGAGAGGTCTGACAGCTTGAGCACAGACTAGGTGGGCAGCAAGATAATCAATTTGAAGCTCTTTCCCTTATCAAGGAGGACGAGGAAGAGCAGCATGGATAGACTTCAGGGACAGAGCAGGGGAGCCTGAGAGTTCCACCAGAGGGAACAGTCGCTGCTAAGCCTTGGAGGAGGCGTGTGGTCGTAGTGGGGGACTCCTTGCTGAGGGGTACAGAAGCAGCGATTTGTAGGCCTGACAAGATGTCTTGAGAGGTATGTTGTCTCCCTGGGGCAAAGATCCGTGATGCGACAGGAAGGCTGACAAGACTGGTCAAGCCTACTAACCAATACCCCTTCCTTTTGGTCCATGTGGAAACTAATGACAGTTCAAGACACAGCCTTCAAAACATCAAAAGGGATTACGAGGCTCTTGGTAAGAAGCTGAAAGAAATGGATGCACCAGTTGTCATCTCGTCTCTTCTGCCAGTTGAAGGACATAGTCCAGGAAGGGAGAGGAAAATAGCAGATGTAAACAACTGGCTCTGCAGATGGTGCCACTGAGAACGATTTGGATTCTTTGATCATGGCCTGCGATTCCATGAGGAGAGACTTCTTGCAATGGACAGGTTGCATCTCACGCCAGTTGGAAGAAATGTTTTTGCCAACAGTCTCAAGAATTTGATCAGGAGGGCTTTAAACGGAGTTTCGTGGGGGAGGGACACAATATTAAGGAAGTCAAAAGGGCTGGGGAAAAGAGTTACACTGACATAGAGGAAATAAGACAAATAGTTCAAGGACCCAACAGTGGGAGGAAAAAAACTTGCACAGGCAGCAAGTAAAGAGGAACCATGGCCTGCGATGTCTCTACACTAATTCACGGAGCATGGGAAATAAGCAAGATGAACTCGAACTCCTAGTACAACAAAGCAAATATGATATAATAGGCATCACTGAAACCTGGTGGGATGAGTCTCAGAACTGGAATGTAGAAATAGAGGGGTATAACCTTTTAAGAGAAATAGGCCAAACAGGAAAAGAGGAGGAATAGCCTTATATGTCAGGGACATTTACACCAGTGAAGAGATCCAGTACATCCATACTGGAAGCCAGGTGGAGAGCATCTGGATAAAAATTAAAGGGGAGGGAAACAACAAGGACGTTATGGTGGGAGTCTACTACAGCCCCCAAGTCAGACAGAGGAATTGGATGACGCCTTTCTAGAACAGATGACTACACACTCAGAAAGAGGCCAATGTGATTCTAGACTGCATCAATAGAAGTATAGTGTCTACTGATCAGGCCCCACCTGGAATATTGTGTCCAGTTCTGGGCACCACAATTCAAAAAGGACATTGAGAAACTAGAGCGTGTCCAAAGGAGGGTGACTAAAATGGTGAAGGGTCTGGAAACCATGTCCTATGAGGAAAGACTTAGGGAGCTGGGGATGTTTAGCCTGGAGAAGAGAAGGTTAAGAGGTGACATGATAGCCCTGTTTAAATATTTGAAGGGATATCATGTTGAGGAGGGAGCAAGCTTGTTTTCTGCTGCTCCAGAGACTACAACACAGAACAATGGATGCAAGCTGCAGGAAAAGAGATTCCACCTCAACATTAGGAGGAACTTCCTGACAGTAAGGGCTGTTCAACAGTGGAACAAACTCCTTCGGAGTGTGGTGGAGTCTCCTTCCTTAGAGGTCTTCAAACAGAGGCTGGATGGCCATCTGTCAAAGATGCTTTGATTTAGATTTCCTGCATGGCAGGGGGTTGAACTGGATGGTCCTAGCGGTCTCTTCCAACTCTATGATTCTATGATTCTATGACTTGAACTATCCTAATATTTGCTGGAATTCAAATTCAGAAAATTTCATTTTCCAAAAAGTGGAAGAGGCAACAAGGGGGTCAGCTATTTTAGATCTGATCCTAACCAACAAGGATGACTTGTTTAATGGGGTGCAAATGGTGGGATCATTAGGTAGAAGTGACCATGTTCTCCTGGAGTTTGTTATACAGTGGAAAGGAGAAGCCAGGCATAGTCAGACACACATTATAGACTTTAGGAGAGCTGATTTCAGTAAACTTAGAGAAATACTGGGGGTGATCCCATTGTCAGGAATACTAAAAGAGAAGGGAGTTCAGGATGGATGGAAGTTCCTTAAAAGGGAGATACTGAATGCACAATTTCAAACAGTTCCAGTGAGGAAGAAAAATGGGAGCTCTCTCAAGAAACCAGGATTGATGACTAAAGAACTTTCAATTGAGCTGTGTGTTCCACCCAACAGAGAGTCCATTTTTTCATGGAGATATTCATTTTGGGGTGAAGTGCGAACCCTCCCTGTGGTCAAACAAAATCCCTTGACCACCAGTAACAGATTTCAAAGCCCCATGGATGTTTCATTATTGAAAGAAAATCTGCTTTGCATTTTTTGGAATTTCCATTTTGCAGACTGTATTTTATATAATAATAATAATAATAATAATAACAATAAATATTTATTTATATCCCACCTTTTCCGCTTTGTTCTTCTTGTTGCACAAACTTGCATTTTTAAGTAAGGTGGGAGCCTTCTTCCACACTCAGACTAAAGCCGGGATCAAGAGGAAAAGCTTTTCTTGCTGCCATGGCAGGATTTTACATTTTTTAATTTTGGGAAGTGGCAGCTATCTTTTTCTTTTGCAGAAATGTGTATTTGGAGCAATGTCTGCTTACAGTGCCCAGGAGCTGATAAGAAACCCTTTATCTCATGAGGGCCAGATGGCGGGGTGTGGATGTTACAAGCTGAAAGCTAGAGGAAGGGTATGCTAGAAAGAAGGGTGTTTTAAACAATAGCAAAATTAAAGGCGGGAGAGAGGATCAGACCAATGGGGCAAAATTGTAATAATGAATAGCCTGTTCAAATTAACCAATAAGGGGACACTTTGAAAGAGAGGGGAACAAGGGAGGGCAGGAATGTTCAAAGATTTCCGTCAGACTTTTCAGAGGCAGGACCAAGACAGAAGATGACATGTAGAACACTCTTCTATCAGGTAAAGACTGTTTTGTTTGTTAACTCAGTATAAAGGGCATTAGTAGTACAGCATAAAGTTACATACAGAGGTTAATTATCCGGTTTGCATTTGAGAGGGGGTTAAAAGAGAAAAAAAATGAAGTATTCAGACAGATGTTTTTAAACAGTATAGATTGTGATCTGTGCAGCTTTCAAAGCTATGTGCACCAACTCTCTTAGTTTCCAGCATTGTTAGATTTTGTGGCGACTGAGGTGTGGAAGAGGTTTGTAGACTCCTACTACTGTTGCTTATTTAGATGGGTAGTTTTTAGGTATAAAGAACAGCATCTGATCTTTTCCCAGAAGCTGTGGATGCAGGATAATAAATATCTAGGGCTTTTTAACCACTCAATCACCATAGCCCTTTCCTCTTCAACTTTTGCAAAAGCTCTTAATTTACACTCCTCTGGATTTGGAGGAAGAGTGGGGCAGGGAGATCTTCTGCCCAGTATTAACTATTAGCTTACACAGAGACATATGTAATTGGTCTTCATAAGTGAATGCAAGGCTTGCCATGTGCCAAGTATTCCCTGACAAACCTAAATACGCATTCCTAATTGCAATTAACTCTATAGCATCTGTATGTAATCATGTGTAGAAGAGATAAAGGAAGCAAAGTCCCACGTGCTGTTGATGGTCCACAAATTTATTATCTTAAGAAGGCCAAAGCATTTCGGTCATGTCACAAAAATGGCCTTCCTTAGAGACTATTGTAAAATGAAAGAAAAAGTACATTTATTATAGTTGTGGTACTGGGACATCACATAAACCATCTCTAAAAACATATGTTCTTAAAAAGCAAATAGCTGTTATCCATATTGTAATATACATACCTATTACCAGAGATTTTAGGAGTTGCAGGCGGCACTTTCAACAAAGTGGTCAGTCTGAGTATTAGAAGGAAGGGACTACATTAAGTTCTTATTTATGGGTTTTGAAGCAACATCATCGAAGAGAGCCAATGATGCAAGAGGGCCATAAAGTAGCTCAGTTCTGTTCTATCTAGATACAATGGTGAAATTATTTTTAGCCATTTATTCCAAATTTTTGAATAAGGCACTTTATTTCTCAAATTAGACAGCAGTTCTGCTATTCTTTGTCTGATAGATCTCATTGTTATTCTCGTATATATTTTCTTCCATTTACATTGGACTGCATAGATTACAATTTTTATATAAGCCACAAGTACTGGAATGGGGCAATTTATACCATTTTGGAACTAAACCCTTTCACAATGGTTGTGTATTTACAGAGGAACGACTTAAGGAGCTGGGGATGTTTAGCCTGGAGAAGAGAAGGTTAAGAGGTGATATGATAGCCCTGTTAAAATATTTGAAAGGATGTCATATTGAGGAGGGAACAAGCTTGTTTTCTGCTGCTCCAGAGAACAGGACACGGAGCAATGGATGCAAGCTACAGGAAAAGAGATTCCACCTCAACATTTGGGGGAACTTCCTGACAGTAAGGGCTGTTTGACAGTGGAACACACTTCCTTGGAGTGTAGTGGAGTCTCCTTCCCTGGAGGTCTTTAAGCAGAGGCTGGATGGCCATCTGTCGGGGATGCTTTGATTGAGAGTTCCTGCATGCCAGGAGGTTGGACTGGATGGCCCTTGTGGTTTTTTCTATGATCTTTCAGCTTTTATGTGTTTTAATAACACTAATAGCCCCACCATCTCCACCCCACAACGTGATGTCATTAGATAAGAGTTGCTTATCAGCCACAACGAGGAGGTCATATTCCATCGTCGCCCCGGCCCTCTGGAATACGCTGCCCATAGAGCTCCGCTCGGCCACCTCCCTGGCCCAGTTTAGGAGGGAGTTAAAAACCTTCCTATTTCAGGTAGCATTCCCTGAATCAAGTCCTAGTTAGTCTTCCCCCCCTCGACAGCAATGGTGGCTGGCTAACGGGGGTTTTTAGTATTGCTTTTAATGGTAATGAGTAGTGTATTTTAATTGTATATGTTATGATGTATTGTATTGATGTTATTAATATGTTGTTCACCGCCCTGATCGTTGGAAGGGCAGTATACAAATAAAATTTTTATTATTATTTATTATTATTATTGTGTAGTTTTACCACACACTGCCTGTCACATCTTCCATATCTTTACCCCTCCCCCTGCACTGGGAAAAGCCTTGTTTTATGTTTATTGTTGTAGATACAGGATTTCTCACAAAATTGACTGGATCTGATATTTTTAAAAAATTGAAAAACATGTTTATTGAAATGGTAGGATGAACACTTTTTGCTCTTGTGTGTCAGTCTTTAACACAATTTCTAGTTAAGAGTTTTTCTGGGCTTGGAGGTTTCCCCTCCTAGATCCCCTCAGTTTGTAATCTAGCCACATTGGCCTTTTGTATGTGCTCCAATAAAGGTCCTTTATTACAACTTTGCTTTATTGATGATATACCTGATACAACAGAAATGAAGAAATGTATGGATGGAATAATAAGCTAAAGGAAATAAGGCTCAAGTTAAAGAGTACAAGCCTCTAGGTGTTGTTGTTTTTTTTTAAATACATGATTTTAGTCAAAATAAGTCAGGAGCAAAATAGTTACCTTTGTTCAAACTAGGTCAGGTAGTTTTTAGTGTAATGAGGTTTCCCAGAAGTAGCTAACCACAAAGCTGACACTCACAGACACAGGAAGCAGCTCTTCTGAAACACCAGCAACCTACGTCAACCTATGTGGAAAAGTTCCAATGTGTGCGGGTTTTTGTTTCTGTTGCAAAAAATGGGTCAATAGGGTCTTTGGACTTTATCACATGGGGAAAATTGGAAGGTTAAACTGGTCACAATGCAGAGTCATCCGGGGCATTAGGGACAATTTCACAATTGCTTTTCAGACAACGCTGTGCGCAAACAAGTTAGAATCCAAACAGAAAGTGAGGTGAATCAGGGAATAAGCATTTTTGCAAAATTAGTGTTTTCATTTCCAAGTTCATTCATGAATTCATTTTCTTCATTCAATTGCAGCAGTCTGAAAACCATGTGCTGGATTTTCCATGTTCTCAGATTTCCCAGGGTTCCTTTGCTGTGCCAAGGAGAGGGAGGCAGCCTTGTTCTTAAATGGGGACACACACACACACCTCTTTCCCTTGTGCGGCTGGTCTCATCCCCTAAAGGAGCCTCTAAGCAGCCTCTAATTAGAGAACAGCTGGTGGGAGAGCAAGAGAGAGGACAGGATGTACTGTACAGGAGGGAGAAATGGAGGATATGTACTGGAAAAGGAGAGCATCTGGGAGCTTCAGCTCTTGCTGAAATCAGGCAGGTTTATGAACCAGCCACCTCCTCTCTCTCTCTCTCTCTCTCTCTCTCGTGTGTGTGTGTGTGTTTGGTTTTATGGGAGTTTGCAAAAGGAAACCTCAGCCTTCCTTCTTCTGAAACAGCTTCTGGGGCAAAGAGGATTTTCCTGCCTGGTTTCCCGTCCCTCTCTGGGGCATGTCTGTGTATCACTTGTAGAAATTACAGTTTGGGGCATGTGCAAAAAAGTTATTTCCAAGCTATCAGTGGGATTTGTCCTCGTCTGTCTGAAACCCATATTCGCTTTCTACCCACCTTCTTGCCTAAGTAATGTGCTTTTAATCCATTGTTGTGCTCTGTGTGTGATAGTCACTAGTGAATTTGCTTGCTTTTCCAGGATGCCAACATTTTAACCATTTTTGGGATGGAAGCACATAGGTCCCTGTGTGATAAAATCATTTAAGGAAAATAGATTTCATTTAAAAGTTTGCTGACATTTAAAATTTTATGGAGACCCTAAGGTGAAATTTTCATGGGGTTTTCTTGATAAGATTTGTTCATAGGGGGTTTGCCTTTGCCTTCCTCTGAAGCTGAGAGTGTGTGACATGCCCAAGGTCACCCACTGGGTTTCTTTGATCAAGCATGAATTCAAACCCTTTCCTCAAGAGTCAGTAGTCCAATGATCAAACCACTACACCAACTCATTATCTCCCTAGCGATCGGGCTAGAGAGTGAAGAAACACAGACTAAGCCACAGTATTCAAAATTGCCCCCTCCTGCCTCCCCCCACCTCTTTGAGAGCAGTATATCCAACTTGCCTTATGATCTCTTCTTCAGAGGAATGAAATACATTAAAAATCATGTTGCTGGAAAAAGCCGTTCCTATCTTCTCAAAGAAACACCCTGAGTGAAGGACCTATCCCATCTGTCCTCACAGTATCCTGTGGTCCTGGAAACCTGTCAGTCAAGGGTGATGGGCTATATCAGAAAATCATATTTCACAGGCACCCAGTTGGCTATTATCAGAACAAAAGGCTGGGGTAGATAAGTCTTTGGTCTGATCCAGCAGGGTTATAACAACAACAACAACAACAACAACTCTATTCTTGGGTTTTTTTCTGAGCCACAGACCATAACAAAGACAAATAAGGTCTGAAATTCAAACTGCTGTACAATAAAGCATCCATTGCATTCACTAAACATGTATTTTTAATATAAAAAAAATGCAGATTTGCAAATACAATTCTATGCATCCAGTGTCTATAGGAAGGGGAACTCCATTGCTTAACTATCAGTCCTTTAATGTTCCGTAGCTACAAAATAACCAACAATCAGTAGTCAAAGGCATGCTCACACAAAAGTTAAAATGACTAGGAAAATTACATATTCAATCATTCTTCCTTTAGACCACTAGGTGTCAATCCTTCCTCACAGGAAAAAGGAAGCAGAGTTGAGTCTGTAAAAGCTCTTGCTACCAACTTCTTTTTTTCAGTGAGTCTCAAAGGTGCTACCACATGCCTTTGCAAAATGATGAAATATATATGTATATAATATTTTGTTTGCCTCCCTAACTTTGCAGGGAATAATGTGTTGTTGGAAATCAGAAAATACTGTTGACAAGGGGGTGGAGGGAATTCAAAGTCATATTATAGCCCAACCGTGGGGTTTAAATCTTTATGTCTAATCTAACACAGTTGTAGAACTAGTCTTAACTCAGGTGAGAAAAGTACTGTACAGCCTCCAGGATGATTGAAGTTCCCAGGGCTGGTTGCTCTTAGGCTTGCCATATCCCAGTGGGGGGCGTGACTTTCCCAGTTTTGGACCATGCCGCACGGTCACGGTCCGGTTTTGCTTCTCTCCCGGGGCGAGTCCCCCCCCGGTTAGAGCACCGCCGCTCTTACTTGCCGCCGCCATTTTTTTGTTTGTGCGGTGGCTCTTGCCGCCGCTGCCAATGCAGCTGTTGATGTGGCCCCCCCTGGCTGCCGCCGCCACCGTCACGGCCTTTGGCACCCACCTGGGCCCTGTGCCCCACGCGCCCACACTCCCAGTTCTGCTGTGGCGCGCGCAAGGCTCTATTGGAGGCTGGAGCTCCTCCTATGGCTGGCAGGCTGGCCACGTGGGCCGTTGAGGGACTGAGGCAGTGGGCAGAGGTGGGCAGCGAGAAGCAGCCGCAGCAGCAGCAGCAGCCAACCACCCGCCTCTACCTCCTCCTCCTTTGCTGCCTCCTCCGCACGCTCCCTTTCCGCCGGCTACCCTCTTTCTCCTCCTCCTCCATGCCCTTCTCTCCACGTTTCACTCGCTGGCCTAAAAAGGGAGCTTGTCCCCTTAAGGAGGCAGAGCCTCGGAGGAGGAGGCGGAATGCAGGAGGACTCTGGGCGAGGGGAAAGGGCTCTTTCCTGGCCCCATAAGGCTCCAAGCAGCAAGAGAGTGCTTCCTATTCATTTAGGTTTTTTAGGACTTCAACTCCCAGAACCCTCAGCCAGTTTAGCTAACCACCAGGGATTCTGGGAGCTGTAGTCCAAAATAGCTGGAGAGCCCAAGTTTGGGAATCACTGACAAGACGAAAAGCAGGAGGAGGAGAGTGGCCATTTCCGGTCAGCCTTCTTTATTTATTTCTTTTTTCAGGGCAGGGTTGTGTAAAAGAGTCAGTCTGGTTTCAGTGTATTTATTTTTATTTTATTTTATTTTTGGTTAATTTTATTACTAAAAATATATAAGTTTCCCTTGGTTTTTATTTTATTTTTGGTTAATTTTATTACTAAATATATATATGTTTCCTTTGGTTTTTTATTTTATTTTTGGTTAATTTTATTACAAAAAATATATAAGTTTCCCTTGGTTTTTTATTTTATTTTTGGTTAATTTTATTACTAAATATATATATGTTTCTTTTGTTTTTTTATTTTATTTTTGGTTAATTTTATTACAAAAAATATATACGTTTCCCTTGTTTTTTATTTTATTTTTGGTTAATTTTATTATTAGTAATATATAAGTTTGCCTGTCTAGGAATAATGCCAAAATGTCCTCCATTTTGATCACACCTAAGAAACATGCATTTATATTAACATTTAAAAAAATCATCAAATTTTTCGCATGTCCTCCATTTTTTAAAAATGTGCCCTACATTTGAAAATGTTGTCCTACATTTGTCCCGGTTTAGAGGTCTTGACTTATGGCAACCCTAGTTGCTCTGACCTCAGACCTTCCCACTTCTGAAGGAAAAAATTTGTCCCAAATGCTCCCAAACACCCCCTGGGGTGCATAGGCCAATTTCACCACAGTACCCCTACTCTGTGTGTGTGTGTGTGTGTGTGTGTTTTATGTGCCTTCAAGTCATTTCCAACTTATGGTATCCCTAAGCCGAACCTATTGTGGGAAGCCAGTAGGAAAAGAGGAAGACTGCATACAGACTGGAATAAAAAGCTTACTGAAACATGTTAAACTGTGCTTCTTTTTGTGGTGTAGGGAACTATCTTCATTAATTTCTGACTCTAATAGCAACATTTTTGTTAAAGAATTAATGATAAGGAAGTAATGTCCACATCTACTTTGTTAACTGAAATATACTTGGGCCTTAGGGTTTTAGTTATTAAAAATGCTGGTCAACAAACCCATCATAACTATATAATAATTTGTATCCATCTAAATGGCAGTGGTGGTGCAGGGGAACCATCTATGGAAGTGGTGATGGTGAGGAACCTGAGCAAAAGATAGGATACTCTGTTAGGGAAGACTGCTATGATAAAATCATATATTTTCTTCAGATTTCATTTTCTTTTTCAAACCATTCCACAGTTCTTAGATTGGGGACTGTGAAAAGATGGCAGAAGACTATTGAATGATTTATTGTCTCAAACAAATCACAGAGATTTTAAATAAAATAAAATGTGACTTGTCTATTTTGGATGTATATATTACTTTACACATATATATTGCATTTCGTGAACTACCATGAAACATTTAAATTAGCACAAATGACAAAGTTTATTAAAGCAGAGAAACCTGAGTGCACCTAGACAGACACTTAGAACAAGCCCCATATGATTCTGTAATTTTCTCAACTAAGGTCCAGAACACACAGCAGAAATAACCCAGTTTGAGACTGCTTTAACTGCCCTGGCTCAGTGCTAGGGAATCTTGGGGATTGTAGTTTATTGTGGCCCCAGAGCTCTCTGACGGAGAAGGCTAAATGTCTCACAAAACTATAGTTCCCAGAATTCCCTAGCCTTGAGCCAGGGCAGTTAAAGCGGTCTCAGACTGCATTATTTCTGCAGTGTATTTTGGACCTAATATTTGCAAAAACCATATTAACTTTATAAGTCCATTAATAAGAGAAATATTAGCCATATATCAAAAATATTTTTTAAAATAGCTGGCTCCACTGTTATCTCCACTCTGCCCCTTTCTAGAACACCCAAACTTCTCACACAAGGATAACTATAAACAATACGCTAAATGGAAACAGGTGTGTTTAGAATCAGATATCTCTGTCTAAAAAGTAAAACCCCTTACAGCTAATCAACTACACAGGCTTTCAAAACTGAAGGATATAAAATAGAATTTCATGTTTTAAATCCAAAAATAGACTAATATTTGCTTCATCGTGTACAGTTTCGTCCACAACCTGCTTTGACATTTCTTTGTTGTAATATGTGACTGAATGAAATTATCCTGCAAAGAATAAGAAAGTCTTCTAAAAGAATTTCAAAGCACTTTAATTTGCTGATAAGAAACACAAAAATCTGTTCAAAAGCACTAAAAGTAATTGCACTGGAACATCAACAGCCATATTTAATCAAGGCTGAGTAGCAACCGCATTGATAAAATATCAAATTTGTGAAAGAACTGTTTGTGCCATGACATTTTTATTGTGTTTTTTTCAAATTCAGCACTCAAAAGTACATTAAAACAGCTACAATATTGAAAACATTTCTTTTTTCATTGCAGGCTGGTGTTGTAGAAAGAAGAATAAAATCTAATCTGATTTCAGACTGTCCAAGTTAATACATTTTTACTATAAGAAACTAAAGATATATATATATATATAATTTGCACAAAACTAGAGGGCTAGTTTCAAACATTTATAAAACCAAAAAAGAGACAAAAAAAGGCAAAATTAATTTAGGAATTAAATCTTTAAAAATCTCATTTCAGATGAGAACTAGGGGAAATCTGAAATGCTATATAAATCAATTTTGGTTCTTTCCAAAGAGTTAGAAATTAAAACAGTTCAGAAGTGACATTACCACTAATTAAATGACACAAAATTAATATTGCAATTTCAAATATGTTAGAAACATTGCAGGGGTAGTGGCACTGTGGAACATATGTGGGCCTTTTGCCCTAAGGTTATGGATGTTTGGAATAATATTCTAAAATTGTTAAATCAAATGATAAAGCAAAATATTCTTTTATTTGAATCTTCATTAATAATGTCAGTCTTTGGTGGTGAAAAGGCAGAAATGCCTCATAAAGATCTGATCTCAGTCATGATTGGAGCTGCTAAAGCTGAAATCTCAAGATCTTGGAAAAATGACTAGATAGGTTCTGGTGGATCACTTTAGCTGAAAAGTTAACAATAATGCAGAAATACAGAATCTATAACTCAGATTTTGGATTTAACAACAGATTAAGACTCCCACATCAGCTCAGAGAAATTTTTGGCATCATATTCTTTAAAACTTAGTTATAGGAATATTTAATGTAAGGATAGTGAAGTAGCTTATCCAAATGGAACAGTAGTTATGCAATTCACATTTCAAAAAAGAAAGAAAAAAGTGTAATTAAAAAAACATCTAAAGAGATCATTGCACAGGAAATCTGTGCCAGGACAGACACGGGTTATAACCATCTGGAACGGATTTTATTGCATGGCCAGGAGCCTGGGCAGGAGGCAGCCCATATCTAACCTGGGCTTCTCCAGCAGCTTTTCATGAATGGGATTCCCGTTCTTTAAAAGCTGCCAGAGAAACTCAGGTTGGATAGGAGCTGCCTACTGCTCGGGCTCCCGGCTGTGCAGTAAGATCCATTCCAGATGGTTCCAACCCGAGTCTATCCTGGCATGGATTTCCTGTGTGACAATCTCCTATTCACTCTTGAAAACAAACAAAAATCAGAGGCAAAAAACCTGCAAACCTTTACGTGATGTGGAAAGGGCAACTCCAGCACCCCATAATGTCAAAGACACATGAGCATTTAGTGGACATATTGGCAGGTCTAGAGGCAACTTTTGCCTGCTCTCTTCCAACAGAAAAAAATTGACTCACCAACTGAAAAGAAATTGGTATAAAACTGCCCAGCTTGGGAGTGGGGCTACAATCACCCCCGTTTTAGGTCCAAAGTAGTCCTTAAGATAGAAGTGGTTAAAGGCTACAGTAATTGGCTGCTTTTATACAATTTTTTTGTGTGTGTGATTGAGAGTGTTTGAGGAGGTCTTCACAGTTTTAATGGAACCCCAACAAATTTCTCTTTTTGCACTTTTGACTTAAAGAAATGTGGCATTCTTGTATTGTAAATACTGCACCTGGAAAATTCTTTCAAAAAGGCCCTTATGGCCTCTGATTCTATGAGGGGATCCCTTCCTCTAGCAGGTTGCTTGGTTTCTATTCTAGCCAATGCATCATTTCACTGCTGCTATTCCTCTTCCTCACCAGCATTCAGTTTATCGCAATCTACATTTACCAGGTAAGGGATTATATTTGCTGTTGTTGTTTTGTGACCTCAAGTCATTTCCAATTTATGATGACCCTATAATGGATCAAATTTTCATCTGATGCCCGATTGTTGTTATATATGTTTTTAATTGTTAATTGTATTCTTAGTATGTATATTAGATTGTACTATGACACGGATCATAGAGTTTTTAATGACTGTAAACCGCTTTGATCTGCAGGAAAAGCGGTATAAAAATAAAAGTTTTATTTATTATTATTATTTTAAGGTGAACTTATTATGGGGTTTTCTTGACAAGATATTTTCAGAGCAGGTTTGCCACTGCCTTCCTCTGAGGCTGAGACCATGTGACTATATACTCATCTGGTAATCCCATTATATAATCCAGTTATGTTAAGCAAGGTATGTGTGTATTGCACAGGACTTGGTTCAGACCATCACTGAAAGGATTTGGGCAGAGCTCAGAAAAGTTACTTTTTAGATGGCAGTTTCCAAATTACTCTGTTAAGCAACAAGTAACTTTTTATGCAAGCTTTTTCTTTCTCTGCATTTGAATGTAAGTGTGTTTGTCTCTCATCTTGATTCCTGATCATGGGAGAAAGGCAGGGTATAAATAAAAGAATTAATTGCTTGATAGTGTGTGTGTGTGTGCCAGACAGTGAGAGATGGAGATGGAATCATCCTGTCTTCATTTTATAACAGAACAGCCTTCTCTATCTCAAATTAAAACATGTTTCTAGAAAAGGAGTGCTTCTAGTATTCCTATTCCTGAAACAGTTTCTCACAAACTGCAAAATGCCCCTGTATTTATGTTTCCTATAAATGCTTGACAGCAGTTCCATCACTGATCCTTGGCATGAAAAAATGCTGCATAGGTTGAGCCCCACCTGTGGGGAAATACTGTCTTCAGTTTAGTTATTTTAATAGGTTTGTCAGATACATTTAGGCTTGGGAGAGATGAAGAATCAAGAGTGGTGATTTCTGCTTCCCACTCCCCCCTCTCATTTATTTTTTCCCCCCATAATCATAGCCAGGAAATTTGTGAGAAGAACTGTCCCTCATTGAATAATCCCATCAGTGCTGCAGATAAAATACTAATGAGCTTTGTCACGAGCCTAATAGTATTCATGCTCATCCCAAGCTGCTGACAGCCTATATTTTGCTGTTGGCAGGAGGATTTTTTCCCCCTCTCAATGCAGAATTAATTATAGTGAACACATGCACAATACTGGCAAAGCACTGTATGGCTTTACTTCTTCAGAAGACTCTTGGGAATGTAACCACCATGTTGTTATTTAAAGGATGCCTCAGCATGTTTTGCTTTCTCATTAGCTTATAGTCTCAACATCCCATGGGAAGCACAGGCCAGATTCTAATACTGAACCAAATCAAATTTGTGAGGTCTTCTGTGGAATGTATCTATACATAAATTTTAGCTGATGGTGGCAACCCTCTTACTATGCTCAAAGGATTCACCTGGTATGATATCAGGGCAGGGCTCCCTTGTTCCAGGTACAGTACTGTATTCCATTAACCAGATAACCCATTCTAGGAAAGATCTGTGCTACCCTCTGGAGGATGATTTCAATATGGCTGTTTGATCATCACACTGATGTTTTTAGTTTTGCACAACAATGCTGCAAACTCAGAAACAACACTGAAATGTTTAAAAAACAAAATTAAATTAAAAAGATATTTAAAATTGAAAAAATATTTTAAAAAGTGTAACCGTCCCCCTCCAAACTGATCTATAAAGCAAGTAAATTACTGCCTTTGAGCAGTATAAGATCCATAAAGAACAGAAAGATTGCTGATTTTCTGCATAAAGAAAGCTTCCCAATTCCTCAGTCCAAAAGCTGTGTTTCAGTCATGCTGTCTTCTATATCTTGTACATTGCGAGGTTACAATGGAAGGAGGATACATCATCTCCTTATGCGGTCAGGACACTTAAACTTAATTCCTGACACTGAACATAAAATCTACACTGGTGAATTTGCATTGAATGTCTTCACTTGAATTTTGCCATGCATCAAGAACTTTTGTATATCATAGAGAAAATATGACTGAAGCATGAACACTTTTGTATGCATTTTTTCTTCTTCTCTGTATATTATGTTCAGTGCAATTGTGTTCACACTTTCTGAAGATTATTCCACTTCCACAAAAATTTAATGATCTCTGCAAGTAGACACGGTTAGAACTTGCCTTGTTCATAGTTCCTAAAGGAAGAACTATGATGCCTGGCCCAAGACATGTTGCTGCCCAAACAAAAGGATACAATGGTGCCTCTTCCCATTCTATGTAGAAAAGCTGGCTGGGCTGCTGATTAAATCTTCATTTAGCACTTGGAATAGGATAGAGTCGACCGATAAACCTGAAAAAGCCAATTGGCCTAAGGGGTGTGGGGCAACAACTCCTACGTGAAATGACCTTATCACTGTGCTTAATGGTAGGGCCATCCCTTTGAGCAATAGGTTTCTGATAACTTTTACTGGTCCAAAACACACTGCAAGAATAATCCAGTGTGAGACTGCTTTAACTGGTTCAGTGCTAGGGAATCATGGGAACTGTAGTTTATTGTGGCACCAGAGCTCTCTGACAGAGAGTCTAACAAATGTCTCACAGAGAGGGGCCATTCAGACTACCTTTTGTACCGAATTGTAACCCAGATTAAAAGTGGGAAGTTCCCATTGGCACCGGTTTAAACACATCAGAATTAGGGTCTTGCACACCCAATCCAGGGCAAATCCCCCTTAGAGCGGTTTTTCCAAAAGTGGATTATTTCCCATTTCTTTTTGGAAAACCCATTTCTTCCCTGCTGCCGGCAAATGGGAACTTGGCCCCAGTCATGATCAGGTCAAGTTCAGGGGAGGGATTAGGTCAGAGGGAGGGCAGAGGGCGGAACATGCCTCCCCTCTTGCACCGGTCGCTTGGCAAGCGGCATTTTTTTTTAAAAAAATTGTGTATGTGACAGAATATGCAAATACTTGTGCTACATATGTTTCCCTTTTAAATTTGGCAAATTGATACAATGTGTGAATGCTTTTGCTACATATGTGTATGTAAGGAGAGATGGCATTCTGGGGTGGCAATCAGAGAGAAAGCAAAGAAAGAGGATGCAGAGATGGCATTCTGAGGTGGCCTCCGCTGCAAGCGACATTTATTATTATTATTATGACAGATTATGCACATGCTTTGGGCTGGAAGGGAAGGGAAGAGGCTGGCATGGGGGGAGGCAAGGGCTTTGGAGGTGGCATTAAGGGAAGGGAAGGGAAGGGAAGAGGTTCCAAAGAGGAGGAAATGCTGGGCTGGAAGCGAAGGGGAAGCTAGAGGCTGGAATTCAGAGGGAAGGCTGTGGAAACCCATGAGGTGACTTTGGGGGAGTCACACTGTCTCAGCCTTTTATCTTTTGGAAAAGCGGTATATAAATAAAATTTATTATTATTATTATTATTATTATTATTATTGGCAATCTCAAATCTCCTCGGAACCAGTCTTGTAAAGAAAACCCCAGGATGGGGTCGTTTTAGGGTTGCCATAATCTGTAATGACCCAAATACACCCACACCCACACCCACCTGGAGGTTTTTAAATTTGACAAGTTGACAGAGTATGCGCATACTGCCACCAGTTTTTTTAAAAAAAGAAGGGGGAAAGCACCCATTCGGTTGGCCAGTGGTTGTAGGATATGTCACCTTTGACGAAAGCAGAAGTGAATTTGATTGATAACAAAGGAGGCTCCATTTTAAAGCGGTACTGGTACTTCAGAGGGGCAAATTGCATTGATCAAGGTAAAGGGTAGTCAGAATTTCTACCCGGGGAGATTCGGTATGGGGGCAACCGGATCTGCCCAGTATTATCTAGAGCAAATGCGCTAGTGAGAATGGGGGATGTGAGGGCGATCTGGCTGCAACATCTGTCAACCCATTGATTGCCAGGGTTGATTCGGCTGATCTGGCTGGCTAGGCGGGTGTTCCCTTCCTCCCTTATTGCTCCATGTGCATCCCTCTTGAAGCTGCGCGCTCGGTGGAAGAGGACGACCATCCCAGATATAAGGAGTGTACCATTCTTCGGTCAAGGGTATACGATAGCTGCACTCCCCTGCTAGTGAGAATGGGGCCAGAGTCTAACAAGTCTAACAAATGTCTCACAAAATGTCATTTCCCAGAATTTCCTAGCATTGAGCCAGGGCAGTTAAAGCCATCTCAAACTGGATTATTTCTGCAGTGTGTTTTGGACTAGTAAATCTGAAAGTGTGATGTACCCAGAATTTTATCTTTCTATCTAAAAGGGAAAATATTTTGTAATTCTGGGAGATACAAGATAAATTTGTGTATCAACATAAATTGGATATCTGTGGAACATAGCCAAGCAGCGGTGGTTCCCATGTTAGGGTAGTAGATCTGTTCTGGGTTTAAGTCTGACCTTTAAAGGAATTGTCCCAATTGCTGCGGTTGTGGTGCCGTGGTTCATTACTTTGGATAGATCATTTTTAAAGTTCAGTTTAAAAACCAGAGCAGATTCACTACCCCACTAACATGGGAGCCACAGTAATATGGAAATAGTGCTGTTGTATTTTAGAAGAAACAAATGATTGTTTCTTCTAAAGGTGAGAAAGCACTTTTATTATCTAAAATGCTCTCAGATGGACCTTGGCAAGGACTTCTTAGCAGCCATAAAGATAATCCAAATAATTTTAGCTGTGTCAGAAATGTCAGTCCACATTATCTGGTGAAAAGTCTGATCTGTTTATATCCATGTGTCTCTCACACCCTGCTAGAAGTATCTCTCCTCTTCTGTGCTAATTTTGCTGGCAGTCCAGATATTTGACATCACAAATGAACAGACTTTCCCAGGGTAGAAAATTCAACAGGACATCACAAAAGCATTTTGACCTCCTGCAATGAATGTGCCGGTAATGCCTCCTATCAGTAAAGAACTGGGAACGTACTGAAAACTCTCTGATGCTTCCTTGACAGTGGTGCAAATGAATTAGTACCAGAGAAAGAGAATTGCCATTGTGTGTTGAGCACCTTGTAATTTTGCTGTCAGTGGAACAGCTAAGATTACTGCCAGTAGTAGATTATCTTTGGGGGGGGGGGGGGGATACAGATGAATAATAAAGTTGCAAAGGAAAGTCAGGCTGTAGGTACAGTCAAGACAGAAACGAATGGAAAAACAGAGTTGGGAGCTAGCTTTGATCAGGAGAATACAGTAATCAATTAATTTGCAGATTAACAAAGCAAACTCAGCCGTGAAAGAGATAAGTATAAAGTGTGATAAATACGAAGTGGTCACTCAATTGAATGCTCTGTCATAGTTTATTAAAGTGAGATGCTGGGGGAGATGGAGACAAAAGGAGCACCATATTTAAAATATAGCAATATGAGCAACAAAACAAATGAAAAAATAATATAAAAATGTCCAGTACTTAATGGAGAGGCTACACACCTTCTATTTGAAGACAGTATTCTGTTTAAAAGGCTGTCCTTTTAGGGATTCAGTTGTGTTATATTGGGCTACATTCCTCTTGAAGACACAAGTTCACAGTTTGGGTATACTCCTGGACTCAGCTTTCAACTTGGAAGCCCGGCTTTCTGCAGCAGCCAGGAATGCTTTTGCACATTTAAAGTTTGTGTGCCAACTGCATCCCTTCCTCAAGGCATCAGATATGACTGTGCTGTTACATGCCTTAGGCGGGATACAGACCGCCCAAAAGGGCATTCTCCCTCCCTCCCTCCGCCCTCGTTTGTTGAGCAAGGGAGCCGCAGCAGACAAACCACACGGCTCCCTTGCACAACAAAAAGCCGCAAAAAGCGGCTTCTTTCTGCGGTGCCATTATGATGCTGCAAGGCGCCAATGGCGCGCTTGTGGCATCATGAAGACGCTGCGACGTGCAGATGCTAGGCTTCCATCACGTCAAAATTGTGGCACCCATTGTATAGGGTGCCGCCATTTTTACGCCTCCATCACGTGCGAGGGGCGAGGGGCGTTTGAAAGCGCCTCCCCTCGCACGTGACAGAGGTGCCTCATAGCGCCTGTTTAAATAGGGCCTTAGTTACATGCCATTTGGACTACCGTAATGTACTTTACTTGGGTTTTCTTTTGAAGAGTATTTGGAAATTTCAGCTGGTCCAAATAGCTGTATCCAGGCTGTTAACTGGGAGAGGTTGCAGATACCTTACTAAAGTTAAAACAGCTTTATTGGCTGTCAGTTTGTTTCTGGGCACAATTCAAAGTGCTGGTTATGGCTTATAAAGCTCCATATGGTTCAGAACCAAGCTATTTGGCAGATTGTATCTCCCTGTATGAATCGCCCTGGGCTGAGCTCATCAGGATCTCCCTTGGTGGTGGGCTTGACACACAGGATGGTGGAGCAGCTGCACCACTGGCCAAGCTCAGACACCCTGAATGTGTCACTTCTGCCACATGGCTGAAGAATGGGGTGTGGTATGGAGGCTTAGTGGGCAGAGAAAGGTCTTTCACACTTTGGGACAGTGTGGCAATGGCACCTTTGGTGGCTGGTTAGGAAGGAAATGTTAGTTTGCTCACAGTGAGCAAGCATGTGTGTGTCCATCCATCTCCTTGCTTCATTTACTGAGCCTGCTCAGTAGGGTGAGGTAAAGAGGCTCCCTGGATAGAGAAAGGAGACTGATGCACACTTGCTCATTTTCAGCAAGCCAGTGTTTCTTTTTTCTCATTGGGCATGCTTGAAAGGGTACTGGGTTTCTCATACACAGGTCACTAGCTGGGTGAACTCAGGGAGCTGCCAAAGATGTTGCTGCTGCTGTGCAGCCACACAATGCAGTGTGGAGGCTCAGTGGTTGGAGAAATATATGACTGTAGTATTCAGATTCATATGTATGCTATTTTTGTAGTTAAATTTACCATTTGAAAAATGGGAAAATAAATGTTTTTTCAAATTATGTTTTGGTTGTCTTTATTGTAATTAGCCAGTGTGGTGTATTGGCTTGAGTTGGACTATGATTCTTTACTCAGGATTCTGTATGGCAGGGGTAGGCAACCTTTTTGAGCCGGGGGCCGGGTTGCTGTCCCTCAGACAACTGGGGGGCCGAAGCCAATTAAATAAATAAATAAACTAGGACAAATGTACGACAAAATTTTCAAATGGTGAACACTTTTTTTAAAAAAGTGGAGGACACTCGAAAAAATCTGCTGATTTTTTTAAAAAATGTTAATATAAATGCATGTTTGTGAGGCTTCTATAGACAATTGCCCCTGCGCGCGAGTGGCCAAAGGTCCCAGCGGCAATTGGTGGCAGAACCGGGCTGGGGCCGGTCCCAAGGCCTTGCCGGGCCGCATCCGGCCCGCGGGCCGCAGGTTGCCTACCCCTGCTGTATGGTGTAGTATGGGAGAAGGTCAGTGAAGGGGGTAACACCAAGAATTTAACGCACTGGGTGATATCAACCGTACAGATGCCACTGGCTACAAGTATTGTATATTATTCTGTCCTCCTCTGTTTTTATCCTAAAACATTTCTTTGAGATAGGTTAGGCTATGAAACTACACTTAAAGTGAACATGATTGTTATGTGATGAGGAAGCTGGGATTTGACTTGCATTGCATTGAGCCATTGAGTGGATGTAAACATAGTGTTCATGCCAGCAATCTGAGGGAAAGCTGTAATTTTGTACAAGTCTGATAAAGGCATTTTGATTTTAAAATTCTTGTTGTGTGCCTTTAAGTTGTTTCTATGGCCAATTTGGGATTCAAACTCTGGCCTCCAGAGTCATAGTCCAACGCTCAAACCACTACAATACTATATTATTTTAAAGTATATCCAGTGTTAATTGTGCTGTGTGCACATGCACACAAAGTATTTATTGTTTTTCCCCCCTTTTCTTTTTTCAGGCTTTTCTAAATTCACTACCTAAATTCCAAGGTTTTTCTGCTCTAAACAGTAATTTTGTATGTTCATCCTCATTAATATCTTTTGCCATTTTCTTGTCTGGCCACACCCTTTAGACCTCACTCTGACATTGCTTCACCACACACATTTGAGTTTTCACGTGTGGAATGTTGCAGGGTGTTCATCTACATTTCTTTGAAGGAAGAACTGTAAAAAAGTTTATCACGTATTTTGTACCTTGTCTTCATTCCTTGGGATATTTAAAATGATGTCTGAATGTATTTTCACATATTATACCAGTTTTTTTTTAAAACAGCACTAACAGAATCAAGGTTTTATAAAGAGGGCTAGATACAACAATCTTCTTAACGTATGTTATTTACTACATGGAAGGTTCAGATGCATTTGGTTTATGGTTGAGATCTAACCTGTAAAAAGTATCTAAAACAATAATAACTAAAAATTAAGAGGTGCAGTGTGTGTGTATGTGCCTTCAAGTCACCTGTCCACTTATGGCAATCCCATCAATTTAATAGGGTTTTCGTAGGCAAGGAATACTCAGAGTTGGTTTTGCCAGTTCCTTCCTTTGAAATATAGCTTTCAGTATTGGTTCTCAAATGGTGGGGTAGGACCCCTGCCACAAGATCTCATTGTGTATCTTGTGGTGTGCAAACTTGTCTAGAGCTATAGTATGACATCCTATGATATGTACGTTTGTCACTAGATCAGAACTGGAAAGCCAAATGATGGACCAAAATCTCTTACAGTCACTTCTCTGTATTGTTGCTGTTTGGCCTCATGTTGTATTACATAGATCACTCTTGATATCCTGGCTCTTTATTTAGACAAGTTGACCTGTTGACGTTGCTCATGCAACATTTTCATCACTGGATCACTCTTTCAATGGCAGCTAAAAGATGGGAGGAAAAATATAAATATGCACACGCTCAAAACCAACAAGAATGTCTGCATAGACAATGCTGGAATCCTATATGTTGCATGTAACACAACTGCTTTTGAATTCCAAAAGCTGTGCTTTGTTCATGGATTACATATTGATTCTCAGCTCAGTTTAGGCAATCAGCATACTATTTCTATGCCAGAGAATCTCACGTCTGAAAACTGGCTCTCTGGAAAAAAACTCATGTACATCTCATACATGCATCTCATACCATCTTGCCCTATAGGTTGCTCTCCTAGCAAATAATTTTGTAAAAAAAATTGTTCCAATATGTAATATAAGAACATGTATATTTATAAAAATGAGCAAAATTCTGGCTCTTCTTTGTAACTCAGCTCTACTTTGCAAATTGGGACTCCTTCCTGTTCCACTTTTTCTTCTTTTCTCTCTGTATGTGAACAATTAAATAAGTATGACATTGCTTTAGCAGACAGCAGGTAGCAAACATACACATTTCCCCAAAGCATACTATAACATACACATTTCCAAACATACCAAACCACACATATTTCCCCAAAACATAGTATAAGTATGCATGTGATGATGCAGTGGTTGTCTAACAGTGAGGAAGGATCCCCAGGGTGGCACATGAGTTCCTCATGTGCGTGTGTATGGGGTGTGTGCGTGCAAGACTTGGAGGCCCTGATCCCTCCTCCATCTCCTGTTCTCAAACTTTTTTATGTGTAAAATTTATTTATCAACTTGACTGCGACTCATGGTGACCCCATGGATAAGACCTCTCCAAGACCCCCTGTCCTCTACTGCTCTATATAGGTCCTGCAAGTTCAGGCCCATGGCTTCTCTGATTGAGTCCAACCATCTAGTATGCAGTCTCCCTCTATTTCTGCTGACTTCTACCTTTCCTAGCATTATTGTATTTTCTAATTATTCATGCCTTCTTATGATATGGCCAAAGTACAATAGCCTCAGTTTAGTTATCTTGGTTTCCAGGCAGAGTTTGGGATTGACTTGCTCTAAAACCCATTTGTTTGCCTTTTTGGCCATCCATTTAAGCCCTAGCACGCTTCTCTAAGACCACATCTCAAAAGAGTTTATTTTCTTCCTATCCGCTTTTTGCACAGTCCTATTGAATGATTTTTAAGACATGATTTCAAAGAGTACCATGTACTCTTTGCCATTTGGAACAGAGCTTGTAATATGACTTTTAACAAGAATATAATGTCATGCTGATGCCATCCATAACTCAGCAATGATCAGAAAATGCTCTGGGATCAGCCTGACATTATATTAATAATTCATACAACTAACATTCAAACTCTTGTTTAAAAAGACAATGTGGTCCACTAGAGAAACCAGATCTGCATAATGTGAGAATGTATAGCAGTAGCATTCATTCCCACACATGCCTAAATACCCTACAGGCACCAGATCCTATCTGTTCATGGAAATTAAGGAATGTAAATCCTGGTTAGTGCATGCCACCAAGAAATACCAGATGCTGTAGGCTATATTTCAGTGGAAGGAAATGGCAAAACTACCTCTGAGTATTCCTTGCCTAAGAAAGCCCTATGAAATGTATAGAGTCACCATAAGTCAACAAGTAACTTGAAGGCGCATACACAGAGAATATTTCTACAACCATTCACATCATAGGATTTGGTGTTGGTGGACAGATGCCAAGTGCTGGTAGAATCTTTTATCTCTTACTCTCTGTACATGCACTAATAGTATTTTCTTTCCCTCTTTTATCATACTTTATTCCCTTTATTCCCATGGTTTTCTGAGGTATCTGCTCAACCAGTTATCATTAATGTAAGCAGGAATGATTTGCTATTGTGTCCTGAAGCTACTTGTTAGTTTTGCTGGGAATTGCTGTCCATTAAAATTTTCACATAGATTAATCTGAAAATATTGAATATGCATTGCAAATGTGGATGTTAAAGCAAGTGTGGGCAACCTGTATTTTTCCTTATATTATTGGACTGCAAGTTCCAGTCTTCCTCCCTATTTACTATGCTAGTGAGGTCTGGTGGATATTGCAGTTTAAGAACACACGTAAAGTCACTTGCTTTAAGGAAATCATCTCTTTTAAGAAAGTAAAATCTGGGGGGCCTATTATCAGATTGCAGGAGTAGCCATACTTTAAAACTGGATGGGATGAATCCCATTCCACCAAGATTTCCTGTATGGCAGGGGGCTGAACTGGATGGGCTTTGCGGTTTCTTCCAACTGTATGATTCTATGATTCTATAATAACTGGAAAATGTTGTGGAGGCAATAGGTTCAATGGCTTCTACTGAGAAATTTTCTTAAAATGTTGATCCAAGTTGGCAGCGTTATAGGAATAGGATGGAGTACAGTCTGTGATGATTTTGAAGTAGTAAAGGTAAGAAATGGTTTATTTATCCAAACAATATTTGATGACTGGATGGCCATTTGCCGGGTATGCTTTGATTGAGATTTCCTGCATGGCAGGGGGGTTGGACTGGATGGCCCTTGTGGTCTCTTCCAACTCTATGATTCTATGATTCTATGACTGAGCTTCAGGAATATGTGCATTTCCCCTCTCATATACTTTTTAAAGCCTGCACTTTATTGGCCTGTTTATTTTCCCCCCACAGTGACCTGCAGTAAACAGTTTGTTGTGTTAGATGGGGGGGGGATGTTTCATTCCTGCCTTGCAACAGTAGTAGCTTCCGTAGTGTAGATTTTATTAAAAATAGACTGTGGGATCCACTGCAAGAGCTGTTAAGGTATTTTCCTGTGTATGCACTGTAAGAATCTCTTTTTGCCTTTTCAAAGAACTTTAGCTGGAAGTTGTCAAAAGGGAGGAGGTAGAAAGAGAATGAGTGTGGCTTGTTACCAGGGAAACAGAAAGAAATGCAGAGAGGAGGGAATTGTGTCAGTTTAAATGAAGTTGGGAAAGAGTGCGGATTTGGGGAGAAACAGCATTATTTTTACACACACACACACACACACACACACACACACACACACACACATACACACAGTGTTACAGTTATACAGCAAGGTAGGGAAGGGTTTTTTTTGCCCTGAAAGCCAAACTGATGCTGGAGAAACATGTTGTTGGTTATTGATTATCCAGACCTTATCTAGTCTTTCCCTCTCTTTTTCTTTCACATATATACACGTTCACACACACACAGAGAGGCAATTAGATCTGTCATATTTCTGCACCACACACACCACCACCACCCCCCACAACCAAAGCAAGTTTATGACTGATGGGTAAAACACAGGCCCCAAGCACCCCCTTGTCCCCTGGGAGAATGGTCTGCCACCACCATCGAATTTGTTTCTCCAACGTTTATTAGTGCATTCGCAGTAGACCTTGTCTTTAAGTTTAACTGCATTTCCAGAAGGGTTAAATGTCAATTATGTATGTGATAATGGATGTGTGGGTAGATTGCTTCTTTTGCATTGCCAAAATTTGGTGTCGGGGCAGGAGATCATAGTGTGTCCCCTTATCAGTTAATGGGGATCCAACTTATCTCCTCTCTCCTGACATTTCCCATTCCTGCTTTAAAGAGGTTAAAAAAAAATACGAATGATGTAATATGTGGCCTGTATTAGGAAGATATGGTAGGGTACAACCACTCTTGAGTTATTTGTTTTTAAATCTTCCAGTCAACTCTTCCTACAGGTATTTACTCACTTCTTTCAAGTGTGAGGACTGTGCATACCAACTGAGTCTCTCTTTTGCCTTCAACAGCTAAGTGGTTCAGATGTTTCTCTGCTGCCTGGGTCAGGGCTTGTCAAACTTTGCACCCATACTATCCCTCTGAATGATTTGAAAATGACAGCCCTGACAGTCACAAAATGCTTTTGTGGGGTTGAAACAAATCACAAAATGTAACTAAAAGGACTTGGAGTTTGGCATAATAAGGTGGCAATTTTGTTGTTGTTAACTATACTCGAGTCGACTCTGACTCATGGTGACCCTGTGGATGAGACACATCAAAGACTCCCTATCATCCAATGCTCTGCTCAGGCCCTGCAAGACCATGCCTTGTGTCAATCCATCTGGCATGTGGTCTTCCCCTCCTTCTTCTACCTACCTTTCCTAGATCTTCTCTGAAGATGCCAGCTACAGATGCTGGCGAAACATCAGGAATAAACTCTTCTAGAACATGGCCACATAGCCTGAAAAAACCCACAAAAAACTATTCTTGGTTATACATTATTTTGTGACAGATGATCTCTGGTAGCAATGTGGTAAGGTATGGCTGAAAAGCCAGGGTATCTCTCCCTTTGAAAAACAAGTCAAGATGAATTATTCTGATTTGTCTAGCATCAATCAGAACCCTGGATTCTTTTCTATATTTTTAAACAGAATGTTGTTGTTAAACCTGTGCTGCAGCCACCAGGTATGCAGAAATACCTGTCTTAATGCCCTAAAGGCACCAGATCCCATCTCACCTTGGAAGCTATGCAGCATCAGCTCTAGTTAGTACTTGGATGGGAGACAGCTAATGAAAACCAGGTGCTGTAAACTATAATTCAGAGAAAGCCACCCTTGATTATTCATTGCCTAAGAAAACTCTATGAAAACTGCATGGGGTTGCCATTAGTTAATAGATCACTTGAATGCTCATACACAGAGAGAGTGAGCACTCATACTTGGGCCAATAACCACACTTGTTTGTTGTCATTTGGCCTCATGTTGGATTACAGAGATTACTCTTTTGTTGGTTGGAAAATGTGACCTATTGATGTTGCTCACACTGCTGTTATACAAGTAGCAGCATTATAGTTCCACCCCCCTTAATGGTCCATTCCATTTTGATTATTGTAGATCAAGTTACTGGTGCAATTATTTTAATTGTTGAATTTTTATTAATTTTAATGGTAGGAGGGTTTAAGGGTTAATGTAACTTTTTATTGTGTTTTTGTAATTTTTTATGCTGCAATCTCGCCTCGATCTGGAGGGAGAGGTGGGAAATATACTACTACTACTACTACTACTACTACTATTATTATTATTATTATTATTATTATTATTAAATCAGAAGAAAACTATGATTGGGAAGGGCAGCTGTGAAAGAATTGGACAAGATCATAAAGTGGAAAGAAGTAACTCTGAGCACCAAAGTGAGGATCATCCAAATCATTGTATTCCCCATCACCATCTACAGACATAAGAGCTGGACAGTGAAAAAAGTCAATAGGAAGAAAATAAACTCATTTAAGATGTGGTGCTGGAGAAAAGTACTGAGAATACTGTGAATGGCCAAGGAGACAAACAAATGGGTTCTAGAAAAGATCAAGTCAGAACTCTCTCTGGAAGCCAAGAGGTCTAAGTTGAGGCTGTAATACTTTGGCCACATCCTGAGAAAAAATGAATCATTAGAAAAGACAATGATACTAGGAAAGGTGGGAGGCTTTAGAAAGAGAGGAAGACTGCATGCCAGATAATTAGACTCAATCGAGAGGACATGGGCCTGGGTCTGCAGGACCTGAGTAGAGTGGCTGAGGATCAGGGGTTCTGGAGCTGTCTCAAGCCATCAGTTGTTGACTCAAGGGGGCAGTTAACAACAACAACATGCCTTAAAATGAGAGCCTCCGGTATTCCCCATTTTGTATATCCAATGAGGAACAACTAGGTGAACTCAGCAGTGATCAGATAGATAAGGGATGGGCAATTTCTGGTCCTCCAGATGTTTGGTACTGATCTAGCCATCATAACTAATGGTAAGAGAAGATAGGAGTTGTAATCCTAAACACCTGCTATAGAGTTTGCAGAAGTCCAGAATACCCTTCCTTTAGAGGTATTTTAAGGCATTTGGGGCAGATGATTACTGTGCAAACAAAAGTTCACGTGATCTCAAACTGCTCTGGATGCACTCCATAACGTACTTTTTAGAAACCTATGGCATTTCACCCTCCCAGGAGGCTCTAGGCAAACTAACATGGAAGGCTCAAATTATGCATGGGTCTCATATTTCATAAGAAACGTCTGCTTTTTGAGATATATCAGTTTTGTCATGAATATGCCCCCAAAGGATTATGGAAAGACACAGTAATGCATTTAAGTACCAGCAGAGAGTAGAGTGGAGTAGAAGTGATATTTTAGAAACTCAAGATTATCATTTTGGATATATTAGGTGGGATAGTAGTTAGGGTGTTTCCAACCTAATTTCAAGGCAATCTGAGGATATGGAAGATTTTCAGTTTCAAGATGTTTCTAAAAATAAAGCGATTAAAGGAATTCATTTCAGTTTTTCATTCAGATGAAATGGACACAAGACTAAACCAGGGGAGGGAAAAATGCAGCCCTCCAGATGTGGTTAGACTGTGGCTCCCAGCAGAACCAATGGTGAGAAATAGGATCAACAACCCCTGGAAAGCTTCAAGATTCCCATCTTTGGATTAAACCGCAAGCACACCAGCAAGGCTACTTCCTGTGTTTAGCCACCTGATAAGGAAACTTCTCCACCCATTCACCTTATGGCAGTAAGTCTTCAGGCAATCTCTTATTAGAAATCAGTGCAGTGCAGCAGCACATGAGGTCTGACTGAGGAGCAAAGACATCAACAATTAGAGAATGCACAAAAAAGTATACAATTCCTACAAAAGAGACAAAACTTAAATTCCTGAGTATACTAAAGCTATCAAATATTATAAGTACTGTGGAAGGCAGATTTCTGCAGCACAAGATTTATGGACATTTCATTTTCACGCATTGCTTTCCTCTTCCTCAGAAAACAAACCAAGTCTTTATTATATGAACTCCATCTTAAGATAGGAAAGTTACTGAGGAAGCTAGCTACATCTCTAGCATGGCCTGGGAGATGAGAGAGGGTGAGGAGTGGAAATTTCCTGCAAGTATCAGTTTATATGACAAAGGGGTCAGGATAGGCAGAGAGGGAAGTCACTACAGGTCACTCAAAGTATCTAGTCTTGTTATTGCTGCCCACTCTGAGGCATTAACTCTCAATGCAGAGCACTGTTGCACTTCCAACATCTCTAAGAGTCCATTATTACAGCCATAGCAGGTCTTGCTTCCAAACCCCAAGGGATGCTCCTTCTGGCAAACTGGAAGTGAAATACACTTGTGGTAATAGTAGTTTTATCTACCTAGTACAGGAAAGAACTGGCAAAACCACCTCTGAGTATTCCTTGCCTAAGAATATCCTATGAAATTAATGGGGTGACCGTAAATTGACAGGTGGCTAGATTGGCTGCATTTGTGATGGTGGCAGTGGTGTCACTAGGGGGATGCGGGGAGGTGGAGCCTGCATCGGGTGACACCCCAGAAGAGGGGTGACACCTGGTCAGCCCCACTACACCTCTTTGCTGCATCCTCATTCTCTTCATGAGGAGAACAACACTATGGCAATGAGGAAAGCCCAGCAACCCCCATATTGTTGCCACAGCCTCATTGTCCTTACAAGAAGAATGACTCGGTGAAATGAAAAAGGCTGAGAGCGCCTGCCTCTGCCCATGGTTGCTGCTGCCATCTCTGGAACCCTCCTTCACACACACATACATCACAAGCCCTGCCCAGGAAGCCCCACCACCTGTACTGGGAGACACTGGGGCGGGGATGCCACTGAGTGACAGGAGGAAGACAATCCTGAGCAGCCACTATATACATACTTCTCTAGTCAAGGGTGCCTTTCCCTATTGTTTCAGTTTCCCTTTTGCCTTTGTAAGTACCCTGGGCTCAGAGTCAAGCCCTGATGAGTGTCTGAAAGTGATTCTACTTTTCTTCCTTCTCTGCATTCAGTTTGAGCCCACAATGCCATGGTCCTGGGATCTGTCTAGAAGGCTATTTTGAGACATCCTTCCTAGGCAATAAATGAACCTCTACAAAGCAAGGCCAGCCCAAGACATTTTGGTGTCTAAGGCAAATGACAAGATTTCCATGTACACAATCTGATTCAACTAACAGGAGAATTTTAGTTCAATGACAGAGTTCCCCTTCACCATTCCTGGTGACACCAGCTGACCTTAGGCAACAGAGGACTGGTTGTGTGGTATACATAAAGCAACTGCTTTCTAAAATAGAAAAATGGTGAAGGGCTTGGGAGGAATGGTTAACAGGCTGCTGTTTCCCTCCAGCATCTGCCAGTTGAGGTAGTAGCCTTGCCCTGCCTAATAATACCTTGTTGAATACCTTTATATTTAATTATTGCAATTTAGAACATTCCCATCTTAGTCCTGTAATTTTTTAAAAAGAAGATTGCAGCCCCAGAGGTGAACAGGAAGGAGTAAACAGCTAAACCAAATCTACTGCCAGTGCCCTGTGCAGGTTTACGGAGAAGCAAGTCTCATTAAATTCAGTAATGACACACTTCCAGCACAATAAGAATACCATTTCTGTGTTTATTTGCCATCAAAGTAGGAATGCAGTTGAGAGGGATGAGGGCCTTGCCTCTTCAAATAAGAAGTCCTAATTTTACTTTCAGTCCTCAAATTTCTAGCATTGCAGAGAGTGAAACATTGAAAACAGTTCACACCTAGAAGTAGGTGGGATGCGGGCTGCACTAAGTGGGGTTGACACCACTGCTCCCCAAATATCTGCTTTTGGGTAGAAATGGGCCGTGGCATTTACAGTGGATCCTTGTTATATGCTGGGGTTTGGTTCCAAGATCCCCCGTGTATAACAAAATCCGTGTATGGTCAAGTCCCATTAAGTATAATGACATAGCAAAATGGTGTCCCTAATAAAAAATGGAACATCAAGGTAAATTTATACTTTTTTGGAACATTTTCAAACCGTGTATGCTTGAATCCGTGTATAAAAAATCCGTTTATAAGAAGGGCCGACTGTACTTACATTTATTTTAAAAAATACAAAAATTTAAATCATTTTAAAAATTTAACATTTCTATTTTTTTACATTTTTTAAAAAAGATTTTCTTTAAAAAAATCACATCTGACTAAATTTTAACTCTAACCACATGAAACTATGTACATGTAATATATTTATGCTGTGCATATGATGTTGTAATTTAAAGGTATAATTTTAATTTTGCTAGTTATTTATGTCACAGCTATTACCATAGCATTCAGTGATATACAGGAATTATGATTTATGAGTAATATTAGTACAAAAACATGACTAAGAATTCTGTAGAGGGAGATATATGGGAAGAGATCAAGGGAGGGGTAATACATATACACAGAGAATAAACGTGTTTACATATACAATCATCTCTCCATATTTGCGGCTTTGATATTTGTGGATTTGATTATTTACGGATTTGGTTAATGTTCTCTCTAGGAATATCTTGGTCCCCTAGTGCAACTCTATGGTCAATTTTAACTAAAGGTTGCCAAGACCGAGAGCAGTGTGTCGGACAACCTTTGTTGAGCCGGGGCCAGGTTGGTTGTCCCCCGATGACAACGGGGGGGGGGGGAGCAAAAAAATAAATATAAATAATTAAATAATATAGGACAACATTTTCAAATGTAGGACACATTTTTTAAAATGGAGGACATGTGAAAACATTGGATGGTTTTTAAAAAATGTTAATCTAAATGCATGTTTCTTAGGCATGATCAAAATGGAAGACATTTGGGCATTATTCCTAGACAGATGGCAGAAATGGACTTCCCTTTCTGGCCAACCCCCCTCCCCCCATTCCAAACAGCACATTTGGGCATTGAACATGGCTTTACTTAACATGGCCTCTTGCATATTTCAGAGGCTTATTGCATAACCAAACTCTTTGGGTTTCACACTGAACATGGGTTCACATGGCTATGCATATTGAACATGTCAAGGTGTTTTCACAGTTCTTGCACCAAGTGTACTTCTCAGAAGTGTGTACTTGGTCAAGGGACTTTGGTTTTTCTTCACTGCGCATGAGTTTGTAAAAATCACAGCAATTTACATTGGCCGTGCCTCTGAAGCTGGCTCATATCAATATCACCATCACCATCACCATCATCATTGTTAAAACAAAGTAGATCTGTAAAAATGGAATGGAAATCCTCCTCCTCTTCCTCCTCCTTCCTTCCTCCTCCTTCCTTCCTTCCTTCCTTCCTCCTCCTCCTCCTCCCCGCGCACCTGTGCTAGAGGCCAATGGCCCCGCGCACCTGTGCTAGAGGCCAATGGCCCCGCGCACCTGCGCTGGAGGCCCCGTGCGCTTCCGCGACAGGCCAAAGGCTGCATGTGGCCCACGGGCCGTAGGTTGCTGACCCCTGACCTAGAGGTTCCTAGAGAGAACACTCCACTAGGCAATTGTAGCTCTCCCAGTGCAGTTCAATGGTCAGTGTCTGTTGGACGTTGACCATAGAGTTGCACTGGAGGACCTAGAGATTCCTAGAGAGGCGTCCTCTCAGGTAAAAACACAGTGTTTTTATTATCTGTGGTTTTTCCATATTCATGGAGGTCTTGTGCCCCTAATCCTAGTGAATATGGAGGGAGAAGTGAATTTGCCTGACTGACTGCAAGTAGCTGCAAAATTAATGAATCCGATCTTCTTCTATCAATTTTATTTTTTTTAAAACTGATAGAAGATTTGATTCATTGGGTTTGCAACTAATTGCCTCACAGATTGCAAGTAGTTGCAAAATCAATAAATTGAATCTTCTATCAACTTTATTTAAAACAACCACCACCACCATGTGCTCCTAAGTCACACCACAAGCACAAAGCCAGTGCTGAGAGAAGGGAGGGAATGGCCGATCAACCAAAAGCTGAGGAGGGATGGTCAACACCCCTCTGCCGCCCCTCCAGAACGATGATGTGATTCAGACCTGTCATTCCCACTTGTTGGAGGCACTCTGGAGTCGATTCTTTCCAAAAGAGCCGCCAAAGAACTAGTGTCAAGAAAGAGCAGGGGTTTTTTCCGCTTTGTTGCGATTGAAACTAATTGCAGAAGGATCGCAATCGGTTCTGAATGGGAACGGTGGTCGTATAACCCAATGGGCGACTCGCTTTAAATCATAGTGGGAACGCGGTACATGGGTGGCTGAGTTGGGTGACACCAAACTTAGAGAGGAAAAGGAGGACCCAGCCTGGTCAGAGAAAGAGAAAAAGAGGGAGGGAGGAGAAGGCAGCCTTCCTTTAGCCAGGCTTTGGCCACTTGGGGCCAGCAGAGGACGCCCTCCCTCCTCTTTCTCTCCCTGTTTTTTGGCCCTGAGAGGCGAAAGAGGGAGGGCCTGCTCCGAAGGTCCCTTTGCATTTGCTCTACCCCTCCTTCCTTCCCTTCCCTTCCTTCCCTTTCTCCCTTCCCCGCTCCTCCCTTCCTTGGCTGGCGCGCCTGGAATCCGTGCGCAAAGCAGGGCTGGCAGCAGCAGGGAAGAAGGAGGGAAGAAGGCAAGCCTCTGGCTTCCTCTCCTCCAGTTTCGGGGGCTGTTGGGGGCTGTTTTTTCTGCCTTGGGCTCCGGGGCTCCACTCTCGCGAAGGGAAAGGGGCCGAGGCTTGGCTGGAGGAGGCAGGGATGCCAATGGCAGCAGCACCTTCCCCAGTGCCATCCCCTCCTCCTCCTCCTTCCCTTCCTACGCCTTCCGTTTGCACCTTTGCCCAGGAGGAGGAGGGAGCGCCCTGAGCCTCCAGGGAAGGCAGGCAGGAAGGCAGGCGAGCAGGGAAAGGGGGCTGATTAGTGCCTGGGGAAGGCTGCTCCCTCTGGCCCCTCTTCCTCCTCCCTTCCCCCGCTGGGGAAAGAAAGCCCTTCTCCAGAGAGACCAGAGAGGCGTCATGTAGCAGCAACAAGCGCGGAACTACCTCTGCCCTCGCCTCCTCGTGTTTGTTTTCCAATACCAACCCCCCTCCTTCCTAAGGAAGAGCAGCCCTCTGCCAGGGCTGGGCAGGGCTTGGCCGGGGGCATTTTTAAAAAATAAATCTGGAATTGGGTTGGGGCTTGTTTGTTTGTTTGTTTGTTTGTTGGCTCAGCAGAGGGCAAGGGAGAGTAGGTCTCTTGGCCAGAGACCCCAGCATTGCAGCTCTTCCTCTCTGACTCGAAAGAAGAAGAAGAAAATAGAGGGAGATTTAAAGGAAGAAGAAAAAGGACTTGGGCCAAGATGACTGAAGAGAGCTCCGAGGTTCCGAAAGAGTTGCTAGGTAAGCATGGACCTCTCTCTCTCTTCCCTCCCCTCCCTCCTCCTTTTCCTCCTTCCCTCCTTCCTCCCTCTCTCCTTTCCTTCCCTCTTCCCTCCCTCCTTCCTTCTTTTTTCCTCCTCCCTCCCTCCCTCCCTCCCTCCTTCCTTTTTCCTTCCTCCCTTCTCCCTCCCCCCTTCCTCCCTCCCTCCCTCCCTCCTTTTTTGCCTCCTTCCTCCCTCTCTCTCCCTTCCTTTCCTTCCCTCTTCCCTCCCTCCTTCCTTCTTTTTCCTCCTTCCTTCCTTCCTCCTCCCTCCCTCCCTCCCTCCCTCCTCTCCTTCCTTCCTTCCTTCCTTCCTTCCTTCCTTCC
>NC_056525.1:177234446-177456084 GCF_019175285.1 Sceloporus undulatus
TCCTTCCTTCCTTCCTTCCCTCCTTCCTCCCTCTTTCCTTTTCTTCCCTCTTCCCTCCCTCCTTCCTTTTTTGCCTCCTTCCCTCAGGGTGACCAGGCACGTCCTCCATTTCCAGGACATATCCTCCATCTTAACCTTCTTCCCAGAAGAGATTCCCAAAACGTCCTCCATTTTGGCCAGGGCTAAGAAGCTTGCCTTTATATCTATATGAGGGTTTCCTGCTTTCATTTGGCCCTGTCCTCCATTTTGTCTGGCGTGTCCTCCATTTCGCCCTGCCTCGTCCTCCTTGGCGGTGAGGGCCATCTGGCCAGCCTGCCTTGCCTTGCCTTGCCTTCCCTAAGGGCCACTTGGGAGGCTTGAAGGGAGACCCCAAGGAGGAAGAGGCGCCTTTTCTTCCTCTCAGAAATATTAAAGGACCCACTCCTCCTTCCTGCTTTTCTATATTTCCATTTGCTTGTCCTGGCCATTAATGTGTATTGGCTTGTCCTGGCCATTAAAGGCCCCATGTTGTGGGGAAGGGGGGAAGAAGGTGTGGCGGAAAAGGTGGAGGTGCTTGTGTTCCCTGAGGGATGCTTGGGAAGGGGCTTCAGGTGTCTGTGGGTCTCTTAATGGTGGTAGTCTGTGAGGTAAAGCTAAGCAGCTCTAGCCCTCCTTTCCCTATTTGACACCATCTTTGCTTTGGAGTAGATTTGCTGGTTTAACCAAGCCTTCCATAGTCTGGGAAATCCAGGATGCCAAAGGATCTTGTAGCACCTTTGAGACCAACTGAAAGAAAGAAGATGCTCCCAGCTTCTTTCTTTCAGTTGGTCTCAAAGGTGCCACAAGATCCTTTGGCATCCTGGATTTCCCAGACTCTGAAAGGCTATGGCTCTGAATCCCACCACTATGGCAAACACAGTCCAGCTTTGGGCACCTGTGACCCAAACAAGCAGGAGCAATAGTAAGTAGCCCCATGAGGTGGGCTGAAAGGTTGCTTCGTCCCCTCACCGCCCATCATCCCCATTTATTCCCTTGGCCAGGACGACCAGATGTCCTCGCCACCAAAGCACCACCGGCTGTAGGTAGGACGTTCAAGAAAAAAAAATGTTGGAAGTGACCAAAGAAAAGCTCACAACACTCATATAAATATAAAATTGTGTTCCTTAGTCATGTGCAACATGGAGGACGTTTTGGAATCCCTCCTGGAGGGAAGGCTGGAATGTAGGACATGTCCAGGAAAAGGAGGACGTGTATGGTCACCCTGCTGCTGGCACTTGGCTTTAGGGGGAAAGCACCCAGCAGCCCTGGGGCTTTTCCAGTCCCCCCAGGTCTTTATACACACACACACACACACACACATATGGGAGGTATATAGAGAGAAACAGATAGATAGATACAGTAGATAGATATGGTCCCCAGTACAGTTTCCATTCCCACTGTTTTGCCTCCCTCTCTTTCCCTCACCCTATCAAATGCATCTCAGTTTTCCTGCAAAACTAAGGGCTCCTTCACCTTCCCTTCTCCAGTGGGAACAAGGTAGGATATTCTTCCTACACCCCTCTCTTCCCCAGATGCTGGCAGATATTGTAGAGCCACTCAGGTGCGTAAGGGGGAGAGGACACTGCCAAAGCATCTGTTGCTATGCACACTCTGCTTGCGCATAGGGGGTGTATTTTATTTTTTAAAAAAGACTTCTGCTTGTTTCATGATTTGTTAGTAGGTGGAGCTAAGATTTTTGATCCTTCCTCCCAATGTTGCTTGCCCTTCAGTTAAAAACGCTGTCCTGTTTTTTGTTTGTTTTGTTTTTAAGAAATGACCAGGATAAGTAGCCACTTTCTGACATGTTGGAAGCCTGTATGTGATGTCCTGGGATCACATTTTCAGGGCATTGTACAATAAGATAACTTATTTATTATTTATTCACTGCATTTATATCCTCCCTTTCTTCCAAAATGGGATCCAAGGTGGCTTACAGTATTAGCAAGTTTCATTGTGTCTCATTGAGTGTTTAACAATATTTCCTTTGCTTTAGCCACCACAAACACAAGCAGAGGGCAATTGCCTTTGCATGTCAGTTTAAGATGGAGTAAGTCCTGGATTCAGTGGAGCTTACTTAAAAGGAAGAGTTTCTAGGGTTGTATCATGGATTGAGCCAGTATGGTGTAGTGGTTTGAGCATTGATCTGTGACTCTGGAGATCAGGGTTTGAATCCACGCTCGGCCATGGAAACCCACTGAGTGACCTTGGGCAAATCACACACTCATAGCCTTAGAAAACCCCATAAGAGGTTCCCCTTAGGGTCTCCATAAGTCAAGCAACTTGAAGGCACACAACAACAAACAAAGTAAGAGATGTATTGGCTTGTCCAGCAAAGAAACTATTCTTGTTTTTTCAAATGCAGCAAATCTACCATTCATCATTCCTCTTCCTTACTGCTAATGCAAAATAGCTAGACACAAGTGGAAGACAGTTTGGCTGGGTTTACCTGTAGATGTTAAAAGCCTGGTGTCCTCTTTCTTAGAAATACAACAGATATTTTGAAAAAGAACCTGTAATGCTAGATAAAATAGGCAGTGTTCTATATATCCTGACTTGCAGCAATAGAGGTGGTTCATTGATAAAACTTCTGGTGCCCTATTGAAATCACCTGTAGAGAATGGATGGAACAGTTGCACTTTGCAAGGGTCATGTAAGCAGAGTGTTTTGAAAGCTGTGTTTGTGGGCCCAAACAGACAGGCCAAAATAAAGCCTCTTTGGGTCACTTTGGAGGTATGGTGTTTAAATGATACACGCATCTTAAGAGGTCAGAAGCTGCGCCAAAGCTGCACTCCAGTCCTTAGGACTGGATCGTGGCTTTGGCGCAGCTTCTGGCCTCTTAGGATGCATGCATCATTTAAAACAGCATACCTTCAAAGTGACCTGAAGCAGCTTTATTTTGGTCTTTCTGTTTGGGCCCTGTGTTAACCTTTATAAGCCACTTTGAGTCCCAGACCGGGAAGGATGTGGGATATTTATGATTACGATAATACATTCTGGCATATTTCTTTGCCTCCTACTCTGTCACTGAAAACTAAAGAGAATCCATTAAGGACCGTCATCTGTACAGCTTCAGCCTAGATTTTGTTTCTCATCATAGTAGGATGTGATACAAGAATAAAATTTGATAAAAGATATAAACTGGTTTTGATTTGTGTGACATACTCATATGTCTTATCTCCTCATCTGAGTAGTATATCAAACCATCAGAAAAGTTAATGTGGTTGGGGGGGAAAGTTGTGAACAATTTCCCAACAGCATTGGGGTTTGATGGCCGTTAACAATGAACAGGTGATATTGTCTGTGGAAACACTGCAAACTATATAACAATGTCACAATAGGTGTGATGGTGAACAGGTAGCTAAACTGTCATGTGTGATGAAACTAAAGCAATGGCAAGGATCAATTCTTGTTTCTAGAACTTTGTGTGAGACGAGGAACTTGGTTGAAATGCTGTTGGATGCTGGCAGTAAAGAGTGTTAGGTTTTTGTTTTGTTTTTTCTATTAGATAATTGGAAGGGAACTCATTAATATTAAACATTGCTAGAGGATGGGGATAAGTAAATTGAATTCAGACTGGAAGTGTCTAAGTCAGGAGTGGACAGGCCTAGAGAGTTGGAGGGCTGTTGCAGACCTTTTGAGATTGCATAGCACTAGTTTTGTGAACCTGGAAGTAATGTTTCTAATCACCTCCATTTCCTGTTGTTGCACAATTTCTGCTCTTTTGAGGTGCCATCCCAAACAGTGATTAAACCCCAGATTGCTTTTCCTCAAAGTTTCTAGAAGTGTGGTATTGATTTCCTAGTCATTGAGGTGGGCAAGGACCATACCAGCCCCCTTCCCACATCACATGCAGTTCGTAGACCCCAGGAGTGCCACCTAAATTGATAAAATGTCATAGGATAGGTGTATTTTAAACACAAGCTAATATACAACGTGGCTTGCAATTTTTTTAACCTATACTGTTATAACCTATATTGTGAGGAAGGTGGTAAATAAATAAAGAAAGCATTGCTTATTTGAAAGGGAAAAAAAGCTGAATTATCTTCCCCTGCAAATATAAAGTATATACTGTGATTAATATAATACCACTTACCCTAACATCTGACAGAGTTCAGCATTAAAGCTTGGTCATACAAATTTGTGTGCTTTGAGGGTCCTGTTGTGTCTTCAAGAGAGAGCAAAATTTCCCCCAGTTTCACTCTGTCCAGCCAGCTTTGAGTAGATCAGCTTGCAGGAGTGATACCTTGCCATTCTACACTGTCGGTTAATGTTATAAGAGACATGATACTAGGATGCATTCATTAAGTTGCTTTAAGGTGGTCATGGCAACATACTGTCATATACTTCAACATATAGCTTCTAATGTTGGTTTAGCTTTTCTCAATTATCTAAGTGAAGTAATTTCTTTTACCTGAACATTTAAACATGTAAAATAATATTTATTAAAAAAACAGATTTGTTAAAAAATCTTTATGATATGTGCCTTTACCAATGACCCAACAGTACCTTCTATTGGTATCTTACTATATGTACTTGATACAGAAACATTGTTCATCCTTAAGAGGTCAGTTTTTAATTAATCACATTACACTATGGATGCTGCTATCTTATTTACTAAAAAGAATCCAAGATGATTTTCATCTTGGATAAAAGTACTTTCATGCTGTATTATGCACTGATATATGCAGCTGTATCAGTGACGGTGGCATCCATGGTGTCTCCAGGGCCATCCCTTAGCCAAAGTGAGGGCTCTCTCGTTCAGCTTTTGAATACCTTGCCTCTAATGCATTTGTAGCTCATTTTATTATCTGTATGCATGACCTGTCCTATGTGATCACTCACATGTTCCTTTTTGAATGGGCATTGGTGATGGAGATTTTGTTATAAATAGGACAGATGCATATGGGGTAGGTTTGTCAGGTAACCCTTACTATGGCTCTCATTTGAGGGCTGAAACGTTTTCCCCATACATAGACTCAATGAAACACCAAAAACCTCATATTCTGGGGTGTGGGAGTGATGAAAAGTACAAATGTTCTGTAAATGTAACCAAATTTGAGTCAAATTACTCTGAATTTTAATCATAGTTGTCAAACCTTTTTATATGATTAAAATGGATTCAGGATTGTTGATGTCCCCCATAACCAACTAGGTGTTTTCATAAAGTACATCATAAAGTAACTTATATTTGGAGAATGTATCCAATATTATTGAACGTTACTGAAAAATGCATGACTACGTTAACTGAAATCAGTACTTTAATTTGGAATTTAAGTAGAACACATTCTTGTTAATAGCCACTTTCTAACAGTTGACCTCATGTGTCCTCAATCTTGACTTTCCTTATTATTATTTTGAAAACCTGGCAAGCCTACATTGTGAGGAAGAACACTGATACGGATTTATAGTTGGATTAAGGAATGAACCGAAAGATGGAACATTGTTCGTGGAACCAAACCCCAACAGATACCAAGGGCTCACTCTACTTTAATTCATACACAGGATTAATAAACATTTAAAAAATGAATTTAAAAAAGCAGGTGACTATACTGTATATGTTGAATCAGTTGAAATCATTTTTTGGATGCAAAAGTTTTTTCTTGTCAGGTCCGTTGCAACATTGTTTGCTGCTTGATAATTAAACCAATTTTGTCTTCTGTATCATTTCAGAGAGCGTGAAGGATGTTATTGGGAGGAAAATAAAAATTTCTGTGAAAAAGAAAGTTAAACTTGAAGTCAAAAGTGATAAAGTGGATAACAAAATATTGGTAAGTGTACTCTTTTTTTTCAGATAAAAATGTTATCCAGCTAGTGGTTTCATGACCCTCACCCCACCCCCCACAACTTTAAAATCCTTCTAGAAGTCCCACAACTGTTTTTGATCGATTCTTGATACTCTTCAGTGAGAACCTGAATACTTTAAAAATGTCTTGTTTTTGTATTTGTGAAAAAGTGGTGGTTGGTTGGTGAAGAATACAAGTGAAGAAAAATTAGCATGCCATTCCCTCTTTAAAAATGGTCAGATCATGACCATAAGGTTTCTGAGGTGCTATTAGCAATGCATGTGGAAATCTACCATAAAATGGTCATTTTGTTCAGAATATTCAGGTTCCACAAATTTGTTTTGAGTGGCTTTCCAGTCATAAGTGTGAGATTGTCCTTGTTTCAAGTTCTCTGCATGTGACCAAGAAATGTAGGGAAAAGGGAAGTGAATTCTTAAAGTATGCTACGATTTGTAACAGACAGAAGTGGTGAGTTGGACTGGATGGACCTTGTGCTCTCTTCCAACTCTACGATTCTGTGATTCTATGATTCCTGCTTCAGGACCCAATATTGCCATCTGAGAACCCTTTCCATCTCTGCACTTGAGAGAACTGGGGTCATGCTGCCCAGGGCCCATCCAAAACATTTGTGGGGGACCAATAGCGCTGTGCTCCAGTATATCAAGGGAAATAGTCCCAATTGGATAATTGCAAGGCAGTCTGCATGGGACTTCTTCATTTGATGGCAGTCTGGAGGCTGAAGTTAGTGCAAAAGGCTGCTGCCCAGTCGGTGAGAGAGGCAACAAAGACTCAACATGTTATGCCTGTTCTGAAAACTCTACGTTATGTCTTTTACTGTTGCTTTTTCATAGTACTTTTATTGTATTAAGCAGGCATTTTAATTTTTGATTTTAGTTAATTATAATTTTAGATTTAACTGGAGATTGTAAATTGTTTGTAAATTGTGATCTTGATTGTAGTTTTTTGTAGATTGTTCTCTGAGCTCTTATGAAGAAAGCTGGGTTATACATCAAGTTAATAACAATCACAGTGAATAATGTCTCCTTACTTGCATAGGAAGCTGTCTGTGTAGTGCTTGTGCATTGTAGCATGAATGGGAAAGCAGTAACTTCCTTTCGCAAATGTTTCCACTTGTCACCAAATTCTTAATAGAAGCATCTTTGACTTGTATAAATTCAAATGCATTAAAATTTAAATATTATTAGTGTTTTTAAAGCAAAATATGTTCTTACACAAATCCTGAGGGAGGAGCATTGTATCTTTATTGCCAGAATTTTCACTTAATCTGTATGTCTAGTGCCAGGGTTTGGCCATACTTGGTAAGTCTCCTTTTTTAGTGTAAAAACTTGCATTAGAAAATGAATGTTCGTATGCAGAGCTTAATTAATTTTTATGCCCAGTGCTAATTTGCATGTGATGAAATCTGTATATCTCAGTTTTTGTGCAAGAAAAGGGCCCCTCTTACTTCTACATCTGAAGGAGAACAAACAGTGGTATATCTAAATAGTAAATGTAGCATTATCCTACCTACTTTTGCAAAACAACAAAAGTGTCTGCTCCACAATAATAATAATAATAGTTTTGAAACTTTCTTTAACAGTGTGTTTTCTGAGGTGTGGCAGATGACAAGGTGTCAATACAAATAGTTTTTATTATGACTTGGAGTCACAGGATGTTTATGATATATTGTAACGCAACTGTCATGGATTTGAGCCATTTCCTCCTGGTTTGTATGTACAGAGGCATACAAGAGGCAGTGGGTTTCTGCTTATGAATTGTTAACTTCCACCTCCCTCCTATGGGAAAACTTTGCTTTCCTCATTTAAGATATTTGTTGAGCATTGGTGATGCCTATAATTAGCTTGTTGAGACCAGCTTTTTAATACTTTCTTTTTTAATTAATTAAAAAATTCATTGCCCCAGGGTCTACTGTCTACATTCCCATGGCTGCTGGTTGCCTAATGTATTCTATTTCTTTTAAAATTGTTTACATATTTGACTGACATATTGATTCAGGTAGCAGTATGTGAGTGAATTTGACTTGCACATAATTTTTGACATTACCAAAGGTAGATGATAAATTTTCTATTTTGTGATTCTCTTGAGACTGTATGGAACACATAACTAGTTCACAATATTTTTTTTCTTGCCATCATTTCTTACTTTAAACTTAACTATTGATACAAGCCAACATATGAATTGGAGCCCAGAAAACAATGGGCAACTGGTGCAGTTTTTTCAGTATCCTGGCTACATGGATCATAGTGCATGAAGTTTCCTAATTGTCTATGGGCTTCAGCTATATAATCCTTAGTCTCCCATACTACTATAGCGCCTCCATTATCGGCTGGTTTAAAAATAATGTCTTGAGGTTGGCGCACAGTTCTTTTAAAGCCAAATTTTCTAATTGTGTTAATTATTCCACATTGTAGGGGATTGATCCTGGGCTAATCTTAATTCTTTAAGGATCATATGTTCAAATGATAAGATATTATGATTTGTTGTAGCTGAATTAAAAGTGGATTTGGCCCTAAAGTTGCCTACCTCCCTTTGTTTATAAGGCTGATTAGTTTTGAAGAAATCTGCAAGCTTAATTTTTCTGAGTAGTCCTTGCACCTCAGTCATTGTTTGAAAACTATTTGTTTGAGATGTGGGGAAAAATGATAAACCTTTTTTAATACCAGAAGTTGGTTAGGGGCGAATTCTCTTGTATATAGATTAACTACCTCCTAGTCTTCAATATTATTTTGCATGGGAACAAGGTAGAAGTCGTAGCCTGTTTTCTTGTGGTATATGTGTGTCTGTCTTGTCTTACATTAAAAAAGATGAAGACTGTCCTGTTGAGGCCATGGAGTCCTCACTGCTAACATTTAGAGAGGTATTACTCTTGTTTTTATCTGGGCTGGTTGCATTGTCAGGTGACTCATAAGCAAAGGATACTGATTTTCTGGATACACTTGTAGGTTTTGATTTTTTCCAATTATACACTTTATCTTCCTGGTAATCCCTTCCTTCTTTTCTGCCGCAAGGAGTGGGGCAGTAAGGCACCTCCATCAACCCCACCCATCCAAGTTCCACATCCACAAAGTGTCCTCTGTGGTTGCATGTCCCCTGCAAGATGACAGAATAGGTGTCCTTTCGGTTCACAAAGTCATTCCATCACCCCAAGGATGGCACAATCAGACAGTGGCAACTGTCTATGTTGCCCACTACTTGTGGAAAGTTGAGCTCAGCAAAGCCTTCTATGATCTGTGGGTGACAAGAAGGGGGAGAAGTGAGGGGATTAATGACAACTCTGCCATACAGGAGATCAGTCCAGGTCATTTCCTGTTGTAGAAACATGAGCAGATGTACAGTAAATGATGACATATTATGCGCAGGTGTGCAGGCATGCCAAGGATAAAGAAGAAGGTTGTGTGACTTTCCTTACCTGATGTGTGTCCCCCAAGTACATGGTCTGTGACAGCAGTAGCTTCTCCATGGCCAGGGCAAACTGCACCAACACTTCCCTCACAGTGGCAGGACCAACCCCAAACTGCTCCGAGGCCTGGTTGTAGCTGCTTTTGTGTGCAAGTGTCCAGATGGCCATGACCACCCTCTTCTCCACCGGAATGGCTTTCCTCATCATAGTGTCTGACCTCTCCAGTTCTGGACGCAGTATTTTCACTAGTCTAAAAGATGGCACAGGGCATTCAGAAGAATAACCTCCATTGCTCATCAGACCAGATGCATGTGACAAACCTGTCTCACCAGTCAGTGATTTTAGGGAGCATCCAATAGCGGTGTGACTGCCTCTTCCATAACATCAAGGTGGCAGCACCGGGGGTACACTGCAGAGTCACTGGGGCACCCACTCTAGCAGTTGTCTCTGCTGTGTCATCTGGGTCATCACTACTGTTGTCTATGTATGTGGCTGTTGGAGTGGTCAATGGGACCATCATTGCAGCAGCTTCTGTGCCTGTGCATTGTAGGCTGACTGCCAGTGCAGGCCACACGGGCAATGTGGCATCCATGATGTCGGTACCTCTTACAGTGTGCAGGTACACAGTGATGCCAACATAGCTGTTCACTTGGCAGTGATTACTTCTTTGTTCCTGCACAGTCTCCGGCTGGAACATGAAAAAAAATTAAAGGAGCACCACGGCAAAGCATGTTTGCTACCGCCCCGTGTGTTTGCTCCATCTACCTTTACAGCATCCTTGGACCTGGCGGTGTGGTTGCTGGGGTTAGAATATGGCTACACATGAGACTCATTCACTTCCCACTAGTGTGGTGGCTCTGTGCGCCTTCACACGCCTGTGGGACCAGTGATGTGGTTGGTAAGCTTTTTAGAAAAGGCAGCTTCATGCCGCCTTTTCTTGAGCGTCTGTATAGCTCCTTAAGCTTCTAAATACTCCTTAAGGGTAATCTCATGTAGAGCATGGTGCAGTAGTCTAGATGTGGTGTAAATAAGGTATGAATGACTGAGTCATCAGACTAAATCATCAAAGTTTGTAGTTAACCCACTAATGATTTGTGTGAAAATATTCATTGTCACAGCTGTCACATGAAAATCCAGTAACAGCACAGTGCTAAGGAGTACACCCAAACCTGCTTTTTCAGGGAGGGCATAACCCTTCTCAAACAAGTTGAAGACCATTTCCCAGGTTAGAGTTCCTACTGACTGGAAGCACCTACATCTTGTTAGGTTTTAATTTCAGCTTGTACACTATCACTGAGTCTGTAATCAAACCCAGGCAATGTTCAGAGATAAAAACTGCATCTCTGGTGTTAGGTGACAAGAAGCAAGAGAGCTGATCACTGCTAGCTTATTGGTGATACTTCAGTCTGAAATGCTGAATGATTTCTCCCATCTGTTTCACTTACATATTTTGAAAAAACATGTGAGAAAAGGTAGAATCTTGTGGGATACTTTATGCCAAAGGCCATGGTATCGGAATAAGAGTTTCCTAGCACCACCTTCTGTATACAACCAAATTGGAACCACAGAAAACCACTGACTGGTCCAGAAGAACTAATAGGGATGTCACCCCCTGTCTAATCCCTGATTCCAGACATCTGCTGGAGCAAACAAAGCAGTTTCAGTCCTGTATGCTGACTTCAGTGGGTGAAGATAATGATAATTATCCAGAAGTGCTTGGAGTTGGAATGCCAGCATCTTCTCAGTTACTTTAGCCAAGAATGCTGCATAAAACACTGGCCTATAATTAGTCAAATGTTCTGTGTCAAGGGAAGTCCTCAGTAAGAAAGGTTCTATTATTGTCTCCTTTTGGTAGGAGGGGACAACCCATAAAGAGTTGTCACCTTTCTTGCCCATTGTTCTACCTTGTCAGATTTAAGATATGCTTGGCCCTTAACGCTTCTAGACATCTTGTCTATATATTTGAAATCTACAGATTGAAAAGAATACTATGTAACAGGACAATCAGTAGCCAAAATTATATTAGCCTGACCTATCCCAGTATTGGAGTCCCACTCAAGGTGATTTTATCCACAAAGTATGAAGCAAACTGCCAACAGAAAGACACAGACTGTTCTGTCAATTAGTCTGTAGCACATTTCATTACCATATCCTTGGGTAGACATAACTGTGGGAAAGAAGCAAGCTTTCTTCACTGCCCTCATAGCCAATCATGAGATCTTTTGACAGTTCCTGGCCTATGTATGATTGGATTCATCCTGAACTATCTTGTGCAGGCACTTCAGTCATCTGCTCTCCTGTTTTATCCAGGGAATTTAAACCAGGGAGCTGGCTCTATCAAGTGGAGAAGTGCTTAGGATTGATAGTGTCTCTCACCCATACATTTCTGTGTACTGTGGATGAGGCAGGCTTTTGACAGTACCACTCACTACGTAGGAAACTCTTCAACGCAGATCAGGTATTTTGTTGTAACCAGTTTGCCATCTTCTCAGAGGTATATACTGGCAGGCAGTTTGAACATCTAGCCGAACTGTGATCTATCAATTATAATGGAGTCGTATGTTACGCTCTTCACCAGGAATGGGGAATTTATAGCCCTCCAGAAGTTGTTGAACCAAACTTCAAGGAGACATAGCCAGCATGGTCAGTGGTGAGGAATGTGAAGAGATGCAACCCCAAAACCTCTGGGGGCCTCACCTTGATCTCCATTCCTGCTCTTCACTTTTCAGTCACCAATTCTGCTGGAAGGCAATACAAAACCCATAGACATTCCATAGATAAATAGCAGCTGCTAAAGGCCAAAGTAACACTGCACATTTAAATGAATAATATCAGGTGACACAAGGTGATCAGTATATATTGTCATGCCTTTAAATGCTGAAAGGGCTCTGTGAGGACAAACACTTACAAAAACATTCCCAGTAGAAAAATGCTGTAGAAGAGAAGCGAAGTTGATATTTCAGGCAGATACAGGAAAGTGAATGATGAGGTTCTGAGTGCCAGAATGAATATCAAAGTCTCTCAGAATATAAACATTTTGGCATGTCTTACAACTAAGCTAGAATCAGAATACTACTAGGTTTTTGAAGTACAGTAATTTTAAACTTCCTAGACAAAGGAGCAAAAATAATTGTCCTCATGTCAATGGCAATTCACCACCTTCCCCTTGATTTATCTGATGTTTGTTTAACCTTCAGGTCAGAATAGCTTGAGGTCATTTATTAACTTGGCTTGTTTTATTAAGAAATTCCACCAAGGAATGTCTGTCTCTTATGCTGAATACCCAAGAGTGCCTCAAATTAAAAGGTTTGAATCTACATGGGAGATCAGTACAGTTACGTGTGTAAGCCTGGCTCTAACTGTAGTTTTTTAATAAAGCATTTAGAATGAGGTCTGATAGAACAAAAAGAGAAATAAGAATGGTAAAATAGCATATTACCCTGTAATCTGTCTCCAGGGTTCAGAGTGTTCATTCCATGTAGGTTAGTTGCCTTTTACCTTCTTCTGTTTCTATCTAGGCAGTTAAAAAGTGGAGGATATATATCTTGGTAATTGAGAGTTGGAAACATGGAGCTGACATTCTAGATTTATTATTATTATTATTATTATTATTATTATTATTATTATGCTTTATTTATATAGTGCTGTAGATTTGCATAGCGCTGTACATACAAACAATAAAATAGATAAGAGTAAACCTGCCCATGGCATACAATCTAAGAAATAATAGCATAATACATATAAATAATACATAACAATACAGGAAAGGATTCAGTAAAACAGTTTATCTGTACCATAAAACATATTTATGTGTATGTGTCAGGAATGGCAATTTTGTTCTTGGGCAACCTGTTGTAATTGTTAATACCTACTGTATATACTCCTGTATAAATCTAGAAATTTTAGTCAAAAATTGACCTGAAAAATCTGTTTCTACTTATCCATGGGTCAATGTAAATACCATACCTTAACTTATCAAAAAAGGAATCAAAGGAATTTTTCTGAGTAGAGTGGCAAAAGGCTAGAGCTTAGTCCATCCCAGGATCACCTAGGACTGACCCCCTCTTCTGTCTTTGCCGCAGCACTGCTTCTGACCTTTTTGAATGGGCAGGAAAATGGTGGCAGTGGCAGCTCTTTGGTGCTTCCCCTCAAAGAATCACTGAAAGGCTCTGAAGGCTTTGAATTTGACAGATATGCCTTGTTTGACAGCTTTTCTGGGTCAAAATCAGACAAATTTATTATATTAAAGTCCATAATAACTGCTAATGTAGTAGCCGTTTTCTTTGCTTTGCCTTTTCATCCTTTTTGACATACATGTGTGCACACTTTCTTAGCCTTGCTTGTGTCTGGTCACCTCCCATATACATTGTATAGCCACAATTTACAATAGCTCCCTCCTCATCCACCCAGCCTTTAGGGTGACCACAAACAGTTATGTCTTCTGGAATTTTGTAAGTTCTTTTGCACTGATTTCCTTTGCTTTGTCCTTTACATCCTTTTATACAAGCCCCTAAATTTTACCCTCAACCTATCCAAGAGTCATATCAAAATCCATAACCCCCAAACTAGACTTATACATGAGATTTACTTATATTTGAGTATATACAGTAAATATCCTGGTCATGTCTGTACCTGCAGTAGCCAACTCCCTTGAGAACAAATATGTATTCTTTATCTTTATCTTTTATTTTTACTTTGTGTAATTTCTACCAGACAAACTAATGCTCCCTTTTCAAATTAATAAAAAGTTTTAAGAAAAGCTAGCCTGAATTGGTAAGGAATTACATGGCCTTTTTTTTGGGGGGGGGGGGGGGGGGTAATTATAGCCTTATTTATTTATTTCAAATACTTCTGTATCACCTCCCAGCCCACAAGGGATCCTAAGGCAATAAACCCTTGACACCAGTCTTCCTCCCTCCCTCTTTGCCTCCCCCCCCTTAACACAGAAAGTAAAAAATTGCCTTTCTATTTACTTATCAGACTTGACCCAGTGGCTGTGGAGACCTCTAGCCACCGGCAAAAAAATTGTGAGAGTTCTGTTTCTGACTGTTTTGATTGCCTAGATTAGACAATATTCTCATATTTTTAAATCATCCCTTACCTCCAGGTTAGAAATGGCAAATAATGTGTAGGAGTGTTAGAATTTAAGTGGTGGTATGGGAAACATGACATCTAACCTTTCCCTGCAGCCATTTTTCTGCTAAAAATGCCCTCCAACCTTTAAAGTGGGGGCCCACAGAAAGAGAACCAGTCTATAAACATGTGTCTGCCTGGTTGATTAAAGTATGTTTGTGTTCATGTGCATGTGTGAAGATTAGAGAATACAATTATATACTGTACATGAAGGAACGCTGAATCTATCCCTGCCTTTCTTATGACCTGTTGATTCAGACTCTTTTCTCCCTACCCCATTGTGGATAAAACTGCTTGAATCAACAGTAGAGAAGCAAGGTGGGAGGATACTTCACTGTCTTTAACCTCCATGACTTTTGCAATGTCAAAAGCAAATCAACCACCTCTGCTTTACATGTCAATGAGACAGGCATGAAGAAACATGGCCATGCCATGTTTAGGCAAGGGCTATTTTCCCAACATAGGCCACTAGTTTTTTGTGGGTTTTTTGGGCTATGTGGCCATGTTCAAGAAGAGTTTCTTCCTAACAAGAAACTCTTCTAGAACATGGCCACTTAGCCTGAAAAACCCACAAAAAATCTATGGATGCCAGCCATGAAAGCCTTCGGCTTCACATAGGCTAGTAGGTTTCATTGCAGCTATTGTTGGCTTACAACTTAACCTGTTTTAGAACATGTGAATATGCTATTCTGTTTGTCTGTTTAGAAAAGCAGTTGTTTTTCAGTAAAAAGCTTCTTTCTCTGGCATTAACTCTGCATTCAAAGGCTTGACTGATTTGTTTGTGGGTTTGTTACTTTTATAGATGGTTTTAGGTAGGAATATGACCTTTCCTGAAGGGGCCGGTGTCAGCATTCCCCTGATAACTGAGAGGATTTTTTTTTTTACTTGAGAGTCTCCAGTTTCTCCCTGGTCCATTTGGGCAGATACAGGCACATCTAGAATAGGAGATTATTCAGATGGATTATGATTCATAGTTTTGTAGTGTTGTGTATTCTGTTGTGAGGCTGTAGTCCCAGTCGTACTTTAAAATGTGTGTGTGCATGCTTAAGTTGCCTTTTGACTTATTGTGACCTAATTAATTTCATAGAGTTTTCTTTGGCACGGAATACTCAGAGTTGGTTTTAACAGTTCCTTCTTCTGAAAGAAGCACATGCTATTTGTTGTTCATATTCTATCCAAGTACTAACCTGGGCTGGCCATGTTTAGTTTACAAGATGGGATCTGGTGCCTTTAGGATATTTAGGCATAACACTGGATGTACAGTTTGGGGATTGCAAGTTGACAGATATAGGTAAAGGTAGCAGATATCAAAAGCATTTGTGCCAAAACCACAAAGCTTTTTCATAGTGCAAATCATTGTGTTTACTAAGAAGTTCCATTGCCCTCAGTTGAGTTTTCTTCTAGCTCAATAAGTATTATAGCAGGGGAGTATATGTATAGTCCAATTACCTATAGATGGCTACAGCGTAGATCATTCATTATTGTTGACCATTCAGTTGGACTTCAGTGGCATTTCAAGGACCACAGGTACCTTACTCCTGCAGGGTTCCATTTTTATTAACCATATTTTTAAAGTGCCTCTGTACAATGTCATTTCATAACACATTCTTATGTCAACCTCATTAATTTAGTAGGATTTTCTTAGGCAGGGAGCACTCAGAGGTAGTTTGCCTTCCTCTGAAATAAAACCTGCAGCACCTGGTATTCTGTGGCAGTCTCTCATCCAAGAACTAACTAGAGCTGACCCTGCTTAGCTTCCAAGATCATATGGGTTCTGGTGCTTTCAGGGCCCCTTATATTCTAATATCTATATTTTAAATAATTTTCTTCCCTGTATTTCCTTTAGCGTGTCTGCTTTGCTATGTTTTCAGTGGAATTTTTTATCCTGCTAGTTGAAATTGAGCATCCAATTGAAATTGAAATTGACAAATGCATCCTAGCATTCAGTCCTTTTAGATATTGTTGTAGTTTTTTAGAACCTGACATCCTTTCAGTAATTGCTAAATCATTATTTTTGATCCTTTTTGTTTCAGCTTGACACTTAGCAACTTAGGAGAGCTTGAGTACATGTAACTATTAGTTGAGTAAGTGTTAGTGTCACCACATATTTTCCTCCTCAGGGAAAGAAGCTCCATTAGGTGTTTTCCAGTGTCACGGTCTTTTTAACCCAAGAGAATGAAACAAACTTTAAGAAGAAGTGGGATTTTGATTAAGGAACAAAAACACCACAAATATATTACAGCTCATCCATGCAATGGTTGCTAATACTGAATGACTTGAAAGTTTAAGACCTAATTATTCAGGCAGGCCTTTGGCATCTTTTCTGATTTCTTGCTGAGGGAAGCTTTTACTGGATAGGTGATGGAAGCATCCTTGTGTTCATCCATTTGTAATTGTATTTTTAAGCTTTGTGTTTTGATTGTATTTCTTTATTTCTTTGGTTTACCACAGTTAGCTAACTGGGCAGCTGTTTATTGGCAGAAAGGCAGGGTTTTAATGTAATAAATGTTAATTGCTTGATATAACTCTGTTGTTTCAAATCCCCTTCTGGTAGATGTTGGCCCATCTGTAACCAGTTACTCCTGGTAATTTCTCCCTTATATACAGTATCTTCAGCACTAGTCACTAACTGAAGGCAAGATATATTGATCTTAATTTAAGATTGAGTCATTTTGAGTTATTAATTCCCAGTGTGCTGAACAGTGCCACATCGAAGTATGTTTTAATAGCCGTCTGCATGGGTCTGTAATTAAAAAAATACTTCTGTGTGACACTGTTCAGCAACCTGCATGAACCTGTAATGAGATCCTGCATGGTGTAGTGGTTTGAGCATTGGAGACTAGGGTTCGATTCCACACTTGGCCATAGAAACCCACTGAGTGATCTTAGGAGAGTTACACACATTTAGCCCCAGAAAATCTGGTGATCGTAGGGTCACCATGAATCAGAAAAGACTTGAAAGTACACAGCAACAACAAAAAATGAGCCTGTAATATCTCAGTCATTGCTCTGAGACAGACAGACAGACAGACAGACAGATCTATAAATCTATAAATGTTTCTCACCATAACTAAACAATTAATTCTGGCCTGTTACAGACTGCCAAAATAAAGCTGCTTCGGGTCTCTTTGGAGGTATGCTGTTTAAATGATGCACACATCCTAAGAATCCGGAAGCTGCACCAAAGCTGCACTCCTATGCTTAGGAATGGAGTGTGGCTTTGGCGCAACCTCCGGACTCTTAGGACCCATGCATCATTTAAATAGCATACCTCCAAAGAGACCCGAACGAAGCAGCTTTATTTTGGCAGTCTGTAACAGGCCTCAGAGACTCTTAACTGTGATTAGAAGGTAAAGTATAAGACTAAATTATTTCTGAAAATATTCCATGGCTAATGATTAGGCGATTAAGGAATTCATCTGGGATTTGACCTTCCTGGAAGAGGTTGTTAACATTATAAAGTATCAGGAAGCACAAACTGAGAAGGAAATCCATAAAGAAACCTTTCAAAAACATTAGAATATTTTATTATGTACTCACTGATAATTGTATCTTTGCTGTGTAGGGGAATTTTTTGATAGATGTTGTGACCAACTGGTATATCTACACTTCAATCCCTGTGAAGTTGGAGAAACTGGAAAACACCCTTTTGTCTGTTCCTCAGAGATAGTGCCACCACTGTTCACATTTTAAATAATTCTTATAGCATCATAGAATTGGGGGCTGCATGAGCCATTGAGTCCAACTCTCTGCTTAGTGCAGGTCTCCAACTATAGCATCCTCTGTAAGTAGCTACCCAACCTCTTTTTGAAAATGTCCAGAGAAGGATAACCCACACCTCTCTAGGCAGTTGGTTCCATTGCTGAACTACTCTTACTATCAAGAAGTTACTTCTAATGCTCAGTTGAAATCTTTTCTCCTGTAACTTCAGATCATTAGGTCCTACATTCTATGGCAGATAAAACAGGCCTGCCATCTCATCAATCATGTTTCCTCTCAGTCTTCTCTTTACCAGGCTGAGTATGCCCAGCTCTTTCAACCTTTCTTTATACGTTTTCTTCCCCATATCTCTTATCATCTTTCTTGCCTTTCTATAAACCTGCTCCAACTTGTCTATATCCTTCCTAAAATCAGGCATGCAGGACTGAATGTAATAGTCTTGATCAGGCCTGGCCAGCTCAGAATATAGTCTAATTAATTCCCTCAACTTGGAAACTATGGTTCTATTAACACAGGCTAAAATAACATTCACTTTCTTTAAAGCAGCATCACACTGCTGGCCCATATTCAGTTTATAATTAACAATAATGTCAAGATTTCATAGGTAATACTGCTGAGCCATGTATACCTCATCCCATACCTGTGTATTTGGTTTTTGTGGCCTAAATGTAGAATTTTGCATTTATTTCTATTGACTTTCATTTTATTAATTTCTGCCCATTTTTCTAGTTTATCAAGGTCCTTTTGAATTCTGTACCTATCTTCTAATGGGTTAGCTACTCCTCCCAGTTTTGTGTCATCTTCAAATTTGATAAGGATCCCCTCCACCTGTCATGTAAATCACTGATAAAAGGTAATGGTCTTAAGACAGAACCCTGAAGCACTCCACTTGATCTCACCTTCCAGTCTGAAGTGCAGCCATCGATGATGAGCATGTTTTTCCAACCAATTATGGATCCATCTTTATGTAAAAAAATTATTTATTGATACATTATATATCCATAAAGACATATATATTTTATGGATACATTATGGAGTGTGTGTTTTAGTTATGTTTTAACTTTTTGTATGTTTCTATGTTAACTTTATACTATTTTAATTAGATGATTTTAATCATTTTAAAATTCTTATCATAATTTTTTTAAAATGTTTTTATCGTGAGCCACCTTGTGTCCTTTTCTGGGAGAAAGATGGCATAAAAATGAAACAAACAAATAAATGAAATCTTACAATATTACCATCTATTCCATATTTAATCAGTTTGCTAGTCAAAAAACTATGGGGGACCTTATCAAATGCATTGCAGAAATCCAGATAAATGACACCCACAGCATTCCCACTATCTATTAAACAAGTGACCTGATTTTCGGGGGTGGGGGTGGGGTGGTATTAATTTGGAAGGATTTGTTTTTGACATGGGTATGCATGATTTTATTTGTTGGGGTGGGCAGAACCTTTTTCAGAACAATTTTTTTAACTCTTTACCCATCAGGCTAGAGTTGCCAGCATGTGGATGAAACCAATTTTTAGATCAGATCAAAAAGTCAAATCAGTTCCAATTCCCAATTCCATGTTTATTGAAGAGTCGAGCAGAGAGATATTTAGCAATAATCAGCTATGTTTGAAATGAAATAAAATAAGATAAAATGAAAAACAAGCAAAGGTATCAAGACCGTAGGAATAATGTATGAAGTTTTCAGTGCAAGAAGAACTCCAGATCTAAACCACTCTTGCTTGTTTGCTGTATAGTTTACAAAAAAAGTTATACCTCTTTGTGGACTGGTAAGCTCTTCCCAGAAGGGGAATTCATACTAGCTAATCAGTAGCCCTTGGATAGCCTAGCCTTCCTGGTGATTTCTGTGAGTCAGCCTGGAATGTGGCTGGAAATGCAAATTAGAGTGTATATCTGCTTGGCCCTGCAGATATATTTCCAGAGGGTAAAAGAGTGGAAAGTTAGATGTTTTAGGGATGTGTGCACTGATTTTATGGCATATTCTATAAGAGATGAAATTCCAGCTTGAGAAATATAGTTAGGCTCCATGTTAAGTCTGTTTGCATGTCTGTTATATTAGGCTGATTAGCTCCAACTAAATTATAAATTTGCAACTATATCATGCGACTTTTACTTTAATTACTTGGTTTACTTCTCAAGTATAGGATTGTAAATTTAATCACATGTTTGTTTGCTAGGGACCATTTGCCATAGGTGATTGTTGTTGTTGTTGCTCTTGTTGTGTGCCTTCAAGATGTTTCTGACTTATGGTGATTCTATCATGGGGTTTTCTGAGGCTGAGAGTGTGTGCCTGGCCCAGCATCACCCATTAGGTTTCCATGGTTGAATGGGGATTTGAACTCTGGTCTCCAAAATCATAATCCAGCACTCAAACCACTATGCCTTAGACAGCTATGCTTAAAAAGTATGTTCATCCTAGGCTACTGAACTCAGGCCCTGTACAGACCAGCCTAAAAGGCTGGCCTGAGGATGGAGTCAGGGTGTCATGTCCAGATGATACATGCCCTGACTCCACCCCCAGGGCACCATGACACCATGCACCTCTCCATGCAGAACGTGGCATCATGGCACTCCTTCCGTGCTGTGTCCATACGACACAGCACTGAAGGAGTGCCATATAGCCGCACCACTGCAGCTATGGTGCCCTTTCGAGGGTGCATAAAGGAGCCACTTTTTGTGGTGTGAAGTTGCTGTAGCCCCGATCCTGCTAGGAAAGGGGTGGCGTCCCACCGCCCCTTTAGGGCAGTCTGTTGAACCCTTCAGTGCCTGTCATCATTTTCCTGTTGAGCCCAGGACTATTTGCTGTGTCCTGAGAAGGGCTAAGAAAAAGCATTGTATCTTTTGAGGACTAATGCTTTGTTAGGATGATGAGACTTTTTAAAGGGTAAAGAACATAAACAGTAGAAAGAGAACAACAGTATGGGAACCATCTGTAAAGTCTGTATGGTGACACCACATTTTTCAAGCACATATGTCTAGGGTTGGCAACATAGCAGTTGCTTCCATGCCCCCAGGCCATCCAGTGTGCCCACAAGTTGCTCACTCCCTTCTTCCTGATGCTATATGCAGCTTGAAGTAAAAGCAATATATTTTTTCTTACACTGGAGTTCAGGAGTTGTGGCTACAGCTTTTTCACTAGAACTCAGCAGTTTTGAGAAGTAGAGAGCATTGCTTTTCGTTTTTATTTCCCATGCTGAATGGATAGATCAGGAACAGAAGCAGTCCCTTAATACATATGGATTCTTCCATCTTGGTCTAACTCTGTCTATCCACTGTTGGCTAGCAAGCAGTGTTGAAAAACTGCTGCATACCTAGTGTTGGCTCTTTCCTTCTTGATCTTTTACGAGATGTAACATCCCTTCTTACAGAGGGCTGACAGCAGCTTATGGGAATCTTGTCAGTACCAAAGAAGGGAATAAGAGACCTTTCCATTCTAAACGCTAGTACTGGTGTGGGGTGTTGCAGTTTGGCTCTAGATGGGCTTTTACCACTGCAGACATTCTGGAGATATAGAATTCAAAGATATAGCAATGTTTGTCTGGAAAATTTGAGACTAACTGAAAGAAAGAAGCTGGTAGAAGGAGCTTTTGTAGACTTGAGCCTACTTCCTCAGATGCATAAGGTGTAGTGGAGAGTCCAGAGGCAGACCTATATAAGCTGGTTGTGTGTGAGAATGTAAATTGAAATTTAAAGTCTTGTGGGTATGGAGATGAGCTGGCAGGTTAAGTTTTAACAATGGCTGTTTGGGGACAAAGGCAGGAGAAAGAATGTTGCTTAAAGCCAAGGAAAGTAGATATGAATGAATATTGGTATGTGGTGGGGGAACCATAGAGGACATGTGATGAACTGGTCAAGATTGCCCTCAGGAGGGTAAGGGGTTAGTTAATGTTGACATATGTGTAGTGTCAGGAACCATTGTCTCTGTTCAACCCACTGCTGATGGATGGGAATTTGTGGTTACATTCCAGTTCTGCTATATATCTTTTGAATCTTCCTTTGTAGTTCTTTTGTTCAAGGACTGCTGCAGTCATTTCCTGGCACACTACACACATTTTCAACAACCATTGTTAAAATTGAACTTGCCACCACATCTCCATACCTACAAGCTTTTCAATTTCAGTTGACATTCTCACACACAACAGGCTTATATAGGTCTGCCTCTGGACTCTCCACTCCACCTCATGCGTCTGTGGAAGTAGACACAAGTCTATGAAAGCTCATGCTACCAGCTGCTTCTTTCAGTTCGGTCCTATGCAAACCGGCAATTTGGGCTGGGTTGGGGGCAGAGTTGAGGCGTAGCGTCTACACAATGCACATCTCAGCTCTGCCCCCAAGGCAGTGTGATGCCATGCACCACACGTGGCATCACAGCACTCCTCTGACGCTTTGTCTGCCTGACAGTGCCGAAGAAATACTGTAAAGCCGTGGAGCTGCAGCTATCATGCCCTGGAAAGGCCAGATCAGGGCCGCAGTGTGCAGTTGTTGCGGCCCCAGTTTGGCTGTAAAAGGGGCGGCTGGAGGCCGTCCCTTAGGGGCTGTCTGCACAGCCCCTTAATTTCAAAGGTGCTACAAGATCCCATTGCATTTTGGAGATATGGAACTTTGCACTTCCACAGAGGGAGCTTCGCAGACAAGATTGCCTCAGTTGAGAGAGGGAGAAATGTGTTTTGCAATGGGTAAGAAAAATGTGTTTCCCCCCCTTCTTGGGCCATTTCACACTGTACACTTATAGCCCCATGATTCTATTTTAATTGCCATGGCAACATTCTGTGGAGATTTGGAGTACAGGGAGTTAGGGAGCTCTAGTATATCACCCAGCTCCAGAGCCCAGGATTCCACAGGATGTGGCTATGGCAGTTAAAGTGGAATCCTCTTGTTCCACTTATGTAGAGTGAAAGGGCTCTTAGCCTTGCTGCTATGAGTGGTCTTTTCTAGAGGGTGAATCTGCTTTTCTCCTTCTTGTAACACCTGAGATTTGTCAGGACTGAACAAGAGAGAAAAAGAGAAAAAAGGAGCTGTTAACTGACAGGCATTTTCTGTAAACTGTGTGTAAAAAGAGTTGAAAAGAGGAAGGGAGAAAGAAAAAAAGCAGGGAGAGGGCTAAAGCATGAGCAAATGCAACAGATTCCAGAATGTGCTACCCAGTACTCAATGGAAAGGGTTATTCCAGTTCATACAGGACAATGAATTAAAAAGCTGTGTTGTGAAGTCTGTATCATTCTGCAGAAGGTGATTTTGTTGTAATCTTAAGGGATATTAGAGTCAATGCTACGCTGCAATTTTGGACAATGTTATGTTTGTTTGGTTAATTAATTAATTTAATTAATTTAATTAATTAATTTAATTAATAGGCTTAGAAAAGGGAAATCATTGATTCTGTGAGAATGTTGCAAGTGTTGTATTTGTTTTCCCCATTCAATGAGCTGATTCTACGCATGATGCCAGACATGTGAAAAACTCACCCATATGATTCCCTAATGCCTGGTATTGCAACTACACTGAATTTCCAGCTTTTGTGCTTGTCCCAATGCCAGTGCAGCATTTGCCATGGATTTCTAGTATGGCAATTCAACATATGTAAACAAGTTAACACTATTTAGCCTTATGAGTAGGATTGCCATATACCGCCTGGGGGCGGGACTTTCCCGGTTTAGGGCGGGTCTGCACGGTCCCACCCCAGTTTGCCCCCACAATTTCCCTCGCCCCCGGGTTGAGGGGAGGATTATTCCTTCCTCGCTTGGGCTCCGCCGGCGAGAATGGGGCCCAGGCGGGGAAGGAAAGCCTCCCTGGGGGCAGTATTCCTTCCCCGCCTGGGCTCCGCCGACGAGAACGGGGCCCAGGCGGGGAAGGAAGCCTCCATGGGGGCAATATTCCTTCCCCGCCTGGGCTCCGCCGGTGAGAACGGGGCCCAGGTGGGGAAGGAAGCCTCCTTGAGGGGAAGATTCCTTCCCTGCTTGGGCTCCGCCGCCACCGCGGCGAGAACAGGGCCCAGGCGGGGAAGGAAAGCTTCCCCTCAGTGAGGCTCCTTTTCAAATGCAGGACACAAAAAATGTGTCCTACATTTGAAAATTTTGTCCTACATTTGTCCCGGTTTGGAGGTCCTGACTTATGGCAACCCTACTTATGAGGCATGTGCAAATTTGGAAGAAATCATTACTGTTATTTGTTATAATTTTAAAAGTAATTTTTTACTTACTCCATCTTAAAAACAAGTAATTTGTTGAGTTACCTTTTAGTACTTTTTAATCCCATTGTTGCAAAAAAAAAAAAGTAAAAAAAGTAAGATGAATTCTCCACAAAATGTATCCCCCAATTATTCGCCTCCAAAATCAATGAATCAGCTGATAAATAAACAAACAGTACCTGTTATTTCAAAAGGAAAGTTGTTAACACCTGTAATGACCTCAGTTCATCTTTATTACATTCATAGACCAGTACAGGTCAAAAGGGGATACCGTAATGACCTCAAACTATGTATTACAATTTATTATAACTGCATTATTTTTTGCTGTGGCTATATGGGTCTCTTCATGGCGTTCAGTCTTCTGTACAAATATCATATCATGTTGAAATGGGGCCTCAGTATGAAAAATACCTGAAGAAAGTGGTGGAGTAAACAAGAAAGAGTGGTGAGGGTCTTCATCCATGTCAAAAGATGCCAAAAAAGGGGAAAAAAAAGAAAAGAAAAGAAAAAGAGGAGTTGAAGCAAACTAAATAAATCTCCCAAATTGTCATGGAGCAAAGGTTGCATGTCAGCCAGTGTGGCATAGTGGTTTGAGCGTTGGGCTATGACTCTGGAGACCAGGATTTGAATCCCTGCTATGCAATAGAAACCTAGGAGGTGTCATTGAGTAAATGACACCTCTTAACCTCAGAAAATCCCGTGATGGGTTCACCTTAGAGTCACCATAAGTCAGAAATAACTTGAAGATGCACAACAACAACAACAACAACAACAACAACAACAAGGGTTGCATTTTACTATTGTCACATACTATTAGAGAAATACAGTGGCAACAGGAACAGTACAAGGCTGGAATTGGTGAGCCCAGGGATATAATTTTAGATAGGAAGTAAGGAAGGAAGGAAACAAACAAGCACAGTGTACACAAGTAGGGAGCACTGAAGGTACTGCAACCAGAATGGGGACTCTGAGAACAAACAAGAAGGAAGTACTCCGCCTGCTTAGGGATATCCCCAAACTGTGCAGCAATGCAAATCACTAAAACAACAAACAAACAAAACCTCACTTTTCTAATGAATAATCCTTGCTGCCAAATATAGCAGTAAATTGAGAGATGTCTAGCTGCTATGGATACACATTATTAATGTATCTGCCTTATTTTCTCCAGTGTGATTGCCCTGTATGGGAAAACATTTAACAGAAAACAGAGGCTTGGCATTGTATCACATCCCATTTGAATGCATTTGTTTGAGTCCCATCATTAATGTTTTTTAGAAGAATTTGTAGATGCTCAAACGTGCTTCTGTTTTCTCTAGCTTGTTCTTGAGATGGCTCTAGGATTGCCAAGGTAAAGTTTGTTTGTTTGATTTATATCCCACCATTCTCCAGAAAGGTGGGGGGGCAATATAATAATATAATAATAATAATAATAATAAGTAAGAGTGGTGGTGGTGGAGCGTAGTGTTACATATAAAAACAAAGCTGAACACAGTATAGGGAACAGGAAATAGAATGTGATAATGAAAATGATTAACATTGAGGTTCCTGGGGGCTTTTCTGTGTCTCCACCAGTTCAGTCAATATATGTATGAGGAGGACATGAGAGAAGGCTTTTTCAGCTGTGTAACCAATTGTGGATGCCCTTCCCTTGGAAACCCAGTTTGCATCAATACTGGGCTTCATTAGTTGTCAAGTAAAAACCATGGCTATTTTTAAAACATTGAGCCTGAGTGTTTTATTTTCAAATGCTATGCAGGGGTTTTAAAACCTATTTAAACTTGTGAATGTGGTTAATGTGTTGTTGCTGTTGTGTGTGTATGTGTCTTCAGTTATCTGTCAACTCATGGTGATCCCATGCTTTCAAGGGGTTTTCATAGGTAAGGAATAGGGGGTGGTTTGCCACTTCTTTCCTTTAAAATATATATCACCTGGTATTAATGATGGTCTCCCCTCCAAGAGTATTAACCAGATGTAACCCTGATAGCTTCCAAGATCAGATGGATCCAGTGCATTAGGGTATTTAGTGTATCTAATATATTTTAATTGTTTTTAATTGTTTTCACTCTGTAGTATGATTTTACCTGTATGCTGTCTTTGATTTAGGTCAGAATAGAAGTATTGTATAAATAAAGTTATTAAAAAAAGTGAAAAATTAAAAAGAGCAGCACCCACCTCTTGAAGTCCAGTTTTTAAGAGTCAGTTGCCAAATTCTGTCTGAATATAAATTCATTGTTAGAGGATGGCAGAGTGTGGATGTGGGTGGGGGTTTCAGTCTGATAGCAGCCTGGCTCTGATGCTCTTACTGTGACAATGGTGACATTATAGATTTTAACAAATACTTTGAATTTTGCCGAGCAGTGAAGCTGTTGCAGGCAAAGAAGCTACATGCTTCCTTAACCAATCCAAGTCAAATCTTGCCATAACATTTTTGGATTAGCTGAAGGTTCTGAATACTCTTGAAGGCAGCCTCTCTAGAGCACACTAATCTAAATGAGATGTGAGTAAGGTCAGTGTGGCCAGCCCGAAACCAGTGCAACTGCTGGACTAACTTGGAGTTATCAGACTCAAAGTTTTGGACCCTAAATTGCGCTAAGGAAGTGCAAAGAACGTTGCGAAATGACTTGTTTCGCGCAAGTCTTACAACATTGCTTGCTTTTTGACATTCCCCCGTAATGTTATGTGCGGCTACAATGCGCAAAAGTGCACTTGCGTGATGCGAAACCATGCATAGTGGGACTTTTTTACTACACCAGTGCCTGCCTTTTGTTTTCTTTCACTTTCGCATCAACTCTTTGCGTATGGCCTTTGGAGGCTTGGTGGCATCGTGACCTTTGTGGCTTCCGGGAGGAGCGAGGGGTCCCCCCCATCTCTAGGGTCCTATTTAGCGAGGGGAGGGGGAGAAGGAAAAGAGGGGAATCATGGATGCAACAGTGACAGAAGGCAAAAGGGCAAATAGGGGTGGCTTTGGACTGCACAATGCACATTTTCCCTCCATTATTTTTTATTAAATATATATACACCCCTGTCTTTATTTTTATATATTTTTTCATTATTTTATTATTAAAATATCAAAATGAGCGCATGTTTTGTTGTGTTTTTTGCTGAGGAGTGTGTGTGTGTGTGTGTGTGTGTGTGTGTATTTGCCCTGTGCAACAGTATCCCTTTGCTGGAAGTCAGCTAATAAAAGTGAAAGGGAACAATAAAAGGACACTTTTTTCCTTGGAGAATCCATGCTAAAATGCGAATGTTACAATTGAATGTTACATTTGTTGCTTTTGTCAATTAGGCAATTGGCAAAACGATACATGCTTTTGCAAGGAATTCAGGGACAGCTCTGAATTGCTTTTAAAGTCATAAAAGAATGCATGACAATCGCATCCTTTTCTGGCATTTACGGTGACGAATTTATTATTATTATTATTAATATTATTACATGTGCAAGAGGCATTCTGGGGTGGCAAGGAGTGAGGGATACAGGATGCATTATTTTTATTATTAAATATATACACCCCTGTCTTTATTTTTATTTTTTCCATTATTTTTATTATTAAATATATATACCCCTGTCTTGATTTTTAGTTATTTTTTCATTATTTTTATTATTAAATATATACACCCCTTCTTGATTTTTATTTATTTTTTCAAATAAATAACCTCGCAGCTTAGAGGTTCCCTTTTTCTCTCAGCGCTGCCGTTCTTTGGATGACCCTTTGGGGTCCCTGACATTTGCAGCCTCCTCGGTGTTCATGCAGGGCAGAGGAATGGGGCTAGAATGGATGATCCTTAGGGGCCCCTTAAATTTGCAGCCTCCTTGGTGTTCATGCAGGGCAGAGGAATGGGGCTGGAATGGATGACCCTTAGGGGCCTCTGACATTTGCAGCCTCCTTGGTGTTCCTGCAGGGCAGAGGAATGGGGCTGGAATGGATGACCTTTAGGGACCCTTAAATTTCTAGCCTCCTTGGTGTTCATGCAGGGCAGAGGAATGGGGCTGGAATGGATGACCCTTAGGGGCCCCTGACATTTTCAGCCTCCTTGGTGTTCATGCAGGGCTGAGGAATGGGGCTGGAATGGATGACCTTTAGGGGACCCTTAAATTTCTAGCCTCCTTGATGTTCATGCAGGGCAGAGGAATGGGGCTGGAATGGATGATCCTTAGGGGACCCTTAAATTTGCAGCCTTTTCGGTGTTCATGCAGGAAAGAGCGACCCCCCCTCCCCCGGGGTTGTCCTTAAAAAGGAAGGCCACTGGAAGGGAATGGGGTGAAAAAGCAGCCCTGCATCATGGGAACTTTGCAATCAGTAACTTTTGCGTTGCATTGCACTGCTGCCTACCACACCAAACCATTTCGCAACACATTCACAAGGATAACGGGAGACAAAGGCCTGACTTCCCTTTTTCCCCGTAGTGCCCAAAAAGGGGAGGAATGACGCTAAAACTACGGGAGCATTGCGCAACGGGCTCCCATAGAAATAAATGGTGTCTGGAAGAACATTGCGCTTTCACGTTATTGCGCAACGTTGGTGACGCTAACATTGCGCGATAGGAAGGAAAAATTGCCAAAAACTCACATCTGATAAACTCCTTTAACTGCTAAAGCCATTCCCAGTCACCAGTGAGACCTAGGCATCGAAGCTCAGGGCTATTAACCTGCTTCTTCACTTAGAATATCACCCTATCCAGCACAGGCTAAATTCCTATTTCTTGGTCAGGAACCTCTTTGTCTCATCATCAGTTTGTTAACCCTCATCCTGTCCAAAGGAAAATCTCAATCACTGGTTTAGAATTGAAACAGCATCCTTGAATTTAGAAGGCAAAAAGAGATCAAATTCAGTGTCATCAGCATACAGGGCACACCCAGACCTAGAATTCTGGACAACAAAATAATTTCATGTAAATGAAATCAGTGGTTTAATGTCAATATTAAATAGCATAGGGACAAGAGAGTGCACTGATGGACTCCACAAGCTAGTGGCTATGGAGTTGAGCAGTGCATATTATAAATAATAATATTGCTCGTCCAAACTGTTCTTTAGGTACATTTCCTTATGCTCTTTAGCTTGCAGAGCATTTAGCTCTTTCGTTACTCTGCTCATTCATTTTTAAGGATACCTAACTACTGTGAGAATGATTTTGTTGGTAAAGGGTATTTGGCATTTGCTCAAAGTTTGATTGATAATATTTTGTATATCTGTCCTACCATCAATATCTTGTTTTGTGTATATATCTTTGAGGTAAGAAATGGCAACTGATCGTTGAAAATGATTGCTGTCAAACACATCTGGTGTAATCAGTATAAAGGGTTTTGGTTTACCAGCACACTTATTTCTAAGAAAATATGCTCTCTGACAATGTTGTTTAGCATACTCCAACTTCCATTTTCCCTTTAGCAACTGTTAGTCTCACTGGGGGAAAACCCAGCAAGTGTGTAGTAAGGCAGCTAGTTGGCTACTTTCTGTTTGAAATGTATATTTGCTTGGAGAAGGAATAAATGTTGCTATTCCTGAATAGCAATTTCTGGTATCTCAGCTTTCCCCCTGAAAAGTTGCTGCTTTGTTTGGGGGGGGGGGGGGGTATGATACACTTTTAAATAAATTGTTGAATTAGAAATGGAGGGTAAATTACCAGAGGGGTATGTGTCTAGAGATCCATGTTCTGTACCTCACTATATTTCTAAAGGCCTACACTGTTAGAAATTACTTTTCCTACGGGATAAACAGGAAGAACTGGCTCATGCTTTGTCATATGCTTGGCAGGAATGAAGCAAATGTCCTCAATAGTGGATTTCTCTCTCTGTATGTGTGGCATTTTCTTTCTTTTTCTTTTTCTCTTTCTTTCTTTCTTTCTTTCTTTTTTTTTTGAAGAGGCTGAAATAAAAGAAACAGTCTTTTTTGAAAGCTAGAAAGCTATGAAAGCCAAGAGGCCTAAGGAACCTGAAAAGTCTTTTAAAGCAAAACCTTAAGGAAATAAAACTCATTTTACTACTAGTGGCATGCATATGTATTCTACATGATTTATTTAGATGAAGAAATGTTTCTTGAGTGTGTACTATTGCTGATATGAATACAGTAGCACTATAGTGGACTGGTATCTTTGCCAGTAAAAGATATTGGGATAAAAGCAATTAAATGATATGTGCATATTAGGTATTGAAGGTATCATCATATTCTGAATCATGGTTGTCCTTATGTGTTGTCTGTCTTGGAATTTATTTTTATATCAGAAATGTTGCAGGGAAAAACCAGTCTTTGATTCAAGCTGTTCCAAGAAGGCCTTTATAAGAGGAAGCCAGTTTTTTTGGTTTAGTACACCTTGGCTGTGTATATGTAATCCTGCTGAGAGTTTTACAACACATCAAGCACAAATTATTTGGCAGAATGTGTGAGAAAATGGCTGCCCATCTGAACTCTATCATGCTAGCTGTCCTTTGATGCTGAGTAGTCACTTAACCATTAAGTGTGCACATATGAATTCACCTTTAATTATCTTATTTGTGCCTGCTAGGTGCAAAATCTTGAAGTTAATCTAGGTTCCCATCTCTATGTGAAATATTGGGGGTATCAGTTCTTCTGGAGTCTGGTCATTCATTTCTTTGTCTCTTTTTGGCCCTGGAAGAGCAGCACCTCCAGACATTATCTGTTGAATCCAGCCCTTTCTGGAAGGAAGAAGGTACAGGAGAACACTTTTGCAACAACATCCAGGAATACTCATTTGAGTGCCAGCTCAGTTAGCTTCAATTCTCTTCCCTCATTTTCTATTGAGGAAGAGGAGGGGAAAATTGAGTCTGACTCAGTAACTCAGGCCCGTTACAAACGAGCAAGAAAGTACGTGCTCAGCACGTACTAGGGTTAGAAAGGGGCGTCTCTTCCAGACGCCCCTAACCCTAGTATGGACTGAGTCCGTATGAAATGGCGGCGGCCGTTCCACACGGTTGCCACCATTTTGATGTAGTAGACGCACTGAGTCCGCATGTCGCACCCCAGAAATGACGCCATGAATGCACACTTCGGCACTTGTGGCGTCTCTTCCGGGGTGCAGGTAGGAGCGCGATTTTCGTGCTCCTTCTTTGCAGCGTCTGGGAACTGCGCCGTTTGGCTGCTGTGGTTCCCGGATGCTGCAACCGGCGGCAGCAGCAGACCGCCGCTTTTCGGTGGTCTGTTATCCGCCTCAGTGAAAGAAAGGGGAGAACTTACCTACTTGTTACTCTGAATCTCTCCACTGCTGATTTCAAGTCCTTATGATATTACTATCATGATGTCTCTGATAAATGACTCCTAAAGGAACATGGCCCTCAATAGGAAGGGAAATTGCTTAGCTCTGTTGTAGACTCAGAAGTCTGGCAGGCTTTTTATAAAAACCTGTAAAGCCCAACAATTTTTGGTCTGCTGCTGTTAAGATTTTTGTGTGTAATTCCCAACAAAGTACCTTTCAGCGTTGGATAGATTTTAGGATTTACACATTTTCTCCTTTTTTACACAGAATACACTTTCTGATTTGATCACTTCTGCAGCCAGTAGCTCAGGCAGTACAAACCAAAATCCTGCCTGTGTTTTAATTCTATTTTCTAATCTGACTTTTCTAAAGGAAAGCTTATGCTATGATTCAAAAATACTTATTTGCTGTGATATTATTATTATTATTATTAAACTTTATTTCTATAGCGCTGTAATTATACACAGCGCTGTACAAAGTTGGTAAAATTAGGAGTAAATAAAAGCCTGCCCAAGGCGTACATTCTAAGATAATAACATTTAAAAGAGGAATAGATAAAATTACCATATAGAAAAGAAAAAACAGATTAAAAACATCAAATATCAAACAAATCACATCACATCAAATATTGTCAGACAGCCAGATGACAATCACAAATTCCCTGACAACGCTTCCCTAAACAATATGGTTTTCAGCTCAGCTTTAAAGCTGGTTAGGGAAGTGATGAGCCGTGCATGCAGAGGCAGAAGGTTCCACGAATGAGGGGCAGCTAGAGAGAAGGGACGGATCCGGAATAGGGCAGAGAAGATCCTGGGTTGGGAGAGGAGACTTTGGCTACCAGAGCGGAGAGTGCGAGTAGGGATGTAGGGAGAGAGAAGATCAGTTAAATAAAGAGGGGCCAGCCTCTAGAGGTCTTGCTGACTTAGCAAGATTGATGATTATGGTGTTGTTGTTGTTTTTAAAAAAACGGTGACGTTTAAGCAAGAGATCCGTATTTTGGACTGGAGTCATTGAGCTCTGCATAGACTTCACATCATTACTACTTTCTGGAAAGAGAATGTTGACTTAGAGATAAAGTTAAGCTATTCACATGAAGTGCAGGACTCAGGTCAGTGCCTGGCAGTGAGTTGTTATGTGTGTAAATAAAATCTGAAGGGCTTTGGAATAGAGTGTCTCCATATGAATGAAAGACTTCTGCAAACTTAAGATCAAGTATAAGATCTAGATAGTATTTGCTGTGAGCAGTATGTATAAAAGTGTTGTTTGAAACTGAGTGGCTAAAAAGAAGAGTTTAATCAAAAACCAAAAATTGTATCCAGTATTGTCATATATGCTAGTGTAAAGGAAGTACTACTTACCTTGTTTTCTCCTCCTACAAATGTAAAATGGAACATTCAGGAAGACTATTTTTTTATTTGTCTAGATAAACAAACAAACAGATTGTAACTTACAAGCCTGTTAATGACTATGAAGATCAGTGACTAACGTTGAGTCAGTGCTATCCTATATGAAATAAAGGTTATATCCTATGGAAACCTCCTTTTGGAGAAAGGTCAAGTTTCTTGAATATCTGTTTTTGCAACCACATATTGTGCACTTGTACACTTACTCTTAAGAGCATATTGAATGCACTGGTCCAGTTAACATTAATCATGGTGACTACTGATGCTACTATAATCCTTAGGAGTGGGTGAGCATGGGAAGGATTTGTGGTAAAGGGGATAGTTCTCTAAGAAGTAGACTGTGATTCTGTTCACTACTCCCTTAGAAATTACAAAGGGCATGCAATGTTATGTCTGCTTTGAGGAATTCTACGAGTAGTGAAGGACATTTTTGGAGATAAAATGCTTTGCCCTTTATATTTAAAGAAAACAATACACAATTTGAATTGTATCTAAAGATTAGCTGGAGGCAGCATGAGGATTGTGAATGTTACCTTTAGTGAAAACTGTATAGGATTTGCTCACTTGTAATTGTCCTAGGTAGCCGTTATGTACATTTGAGGCATTTTGGTTGTATATTTTAGTATAATCTCAGCATATTTATGTGGTGTTTTAGTATATGGTTAGTATGACATAACACATGAGAACAATTTTGAGGTATTTATGGAACATTAACAATCTACTTCTGTATATATTTTGGGTATTGATGTCCCACATTGAGATTCATTTAAATTATGTACTTTTCTAATGGCAGCTCACTGTTTTAGACCGTATTCCACAGTGAGCAGTCTGACCTAATTGCATAACCCAGGCTGCATGAAAACAAGAATTTTGCTAACCAATCAGAAAAATGCTGGCAGTTGGTAATGTTGTTGTTATTAAAGCTTCCTTTTTAAAGAGTATGACTTGGCCAGTTAACACATTCCATTCTGTGTTTTTTGTTCATTCAGGAATCTTTATTTACATTTCTAACTTTCTGTTTCTTGCAAGTATTAGTGAAAAGAGAGGATAATTTTACTTCTTCCTTTCTACACTGATCTTCTGCTTTAAACAACACTTCCCTTTCAAGATAGACATCTTATTTTAAGGCCTCTTTCTGATCTGAGCATTTTAGAGGGTAATACTTAAGCCCTCCCTGCATTTCCATCTGTTGGGGCCTTAGCAGAATTATAGGAAGAAGATCTACTTCCTGCATTTCTGCCTGCCATTCAGCTGCTTTTATAATTGTTTTGACTTACCAGAACTGTGGTTCCTATACAAGATGTTATACTACAGCTCCTAGAACACTTGACCATTGGCCATATGCAAGATCATTGGCTTTAAATGTTTTTATTTGAGAGTCAGGTGTAGTATAGTGGCTTGAGTGCCAGACTATGACATTGGAGACCAGGGTTCAATTCCCACTTGACCATCAAACCCACTGGTGACCTTTGGCAAGTCACATGCTCTCAGCCTCAGGAGAAGGCAATGAACAACTCTTGCCAAGAAAACCCCATGATACTTTCACCTTAGGGTCACTGTAAATTGGAAATGACCTGAAGGGACACAACACACATTCTGATAGTGATTTGACAAGTTAATTTTTCAAATTGAAACTGCTCAAAGTTGTGGCTAGGATATTCTGTAACTTTTGTACACTTTGTTTTGCACAAAGAGGGCTAGTTTAGACCAGCTTAAACTTGCAACATGCATGAGATATTTTTTCCCATCCATGGAGCCCATTCATGTGGGCTTCATTTAGATCAGGGAATAGCTGATGATATTCCTGCTCATCCAAAGCAGAAAACTATGGCCCTATGTGTGTGTGTGTGTGTGTGTATGTGTGTGTGTTGTTTGCATTCATGATGTTAGACTTATGGTGACCCTGAGATGACTGTATCACATGGCTTTCTTGGCAGGATTTGTTCTGAGGGGGATTGCCATTCTCTGAGGCTGAGAGAATGTGACTTGCCAAAGGTCAACCAGTGGGTTTACATGGCCCTTTACTCTATGGAATAGCCCTTTACTCTATGGAATATCAGACTGTGGTCCTGTATTCAATGCAATAATCATTCTAAAGCAGGGGCCTTGCAGCATCCTTGGCTTTGCCAAGATCTTTCCCAAATTGGGATTGTCCTTCCCTTTAGATCAAAAAAAGTTTAAATTAAAACATATATAATTTTGCAAGACAGCAAATCTCTGTGTGTTGGACCCAAGCTAGCATTCATCATGAATCCTTCTAGGATTACCAGGCTCTACTGACCACCTCTAAGTGGCAGCGGGAGGCTGTCCCTTTCCTGGCTGGATCAGGGCCATGGCAACCTCACAGCATGGCCCCAATCTGACCTTTGCAGGGCACAAAAAGGAGCGGCTCCTTTTTGCACCCTCCAAAGGGAGCCATAGCTGCAGCGCAGCTGTATGGCGCCTCTTCTGTGCTGTGTCATCTGGACACAGTGCTAGAGGCGCACCACAGTGCTGTGCAGCATCAAGTGGCGTGCGGCATCATGGTGCCCTGAGGGCGGAATCAGAACATGCTCCTTCAGGACTCTGCACCCTGACTCCACCCACAGGCTGGACTTTTGGGACAGTCTGTATAGGGCCTTACTTTTACCACCTGTATGCTATTAGTTAATTGGTTTTAAAACCTGAGTGGACATTTTAGGCTGAGCGGAGATTTGAACCTTGGTCTCCAGAGTCATAGTCCAACAAATCACTACACCACACTGACTCTGTTGCCACTGGGTACCTGTTTGTATTTCATAGAATGTGGTGTGTTCATCAAAGAAAGATGATACTCCAGAGATCTGTTAAATATGAATCCCTTATGTTTGTGTGGGACATGTATTGCATCACAGATTTGCATTCTTTGAGAAGAGAAGGATAATAATTGGCATCTTGCATCATGAAACTGTATTGTCTTCCTTCCCCTTGTCCCTACATCCTTTAAAGCAGTGGACCCCAAACTGTGCCCTTTAAGAGATTTTGGACTTCAGCTCCCAGAAGCCTCAGCCATGTTGGCCAATAGTCTGGGATTCTGGGAACTGAAGTCCAAAATCCCTTAAAGAGCACCGATTGGGGACTTCTGCTTTAGAGCCATTAATGCTAAGCAAGAAAATGCTGCCTGCCTGTCCTGTATAGTATGTCAGATCTGTTGGCTGAATCAGAAGTTTGGAATTTTTCAATCCACCACTAAAATCCCATTGATGTGATTGCTGTGTTGTGAAAAAGCTATGTTTCAGCTTTTGTCTGTAATTAACAAGTCACTTAGATGACGATGATGGTTAGCAGAGGAAAAACAAAGCAGTTTGTACTCTCACAGTCGTTCTGCCCTTGCTGGCTCCTGTTTTGGTTCAAGGTTCACAGAAGACACATGGGCATATCTTGATCTTCTATGGGGCCATAGCAAAAAGAATAGGGACTGCGGAGTGATGACAAATACAGCTACAACAGAGCAGGTTGATGCCTTTGTCTTTTGTGGGAGCAAAGGAAGAAAAGTGTAAGAGCCAGTAATTAATATGGGAGCAAGAGACCAGGCTGGAGAATGTGTGCTAAATTGAAGTTCTGTTCGACATACTGATCAGGGAAGAGATAGATGACTGCAAGGAATGCATTCAAATCAGCTGAGTGCTCTGCATAGACAAGTCAACAGACATGTGGGTTTTTTTTAAAGGTATTCAGAGGGATGACTGTAAGCTTAACAAGTTTCTTAGGTGGGAATGCAAATTATGTTGAGAGTTCTAAAAGCATAGCTGGTATTTCTGTTCATATTTTATTTTATTGAGCAGCAACACACACAGTTTATTGAAAAAGTAGGATACAGCTCTTTAAAGAACTCGGCTAATATTTGGAAGCTATAAATGAGTCATTCTCCTGTGATTATTGTCTTCAAGTGAAAATGTTTTCTTCATCAGGACTAAGTTGAGAGCAAAATAAATAAAATGTTCTAAAATTAGGTTTATGGTGCAAGCTAATCAGTTCCATACTATTTCAGATACTTGTGCTTTTACCTGTAAAGGTCTATGCTGGCCCTCTCCTGAGGTTATGGCTGCCTGAGGTAGTGAAGTGCTGGAGCAGCAAATTTGCTGTTCACTCTCCCCCCCCCCCGCCCTCCCAGGTGGGTGACTCTCTTGAGGAGAGCTGCTGCTGCTCTGGTGCTATCTCTTTCCTTGGTAAGATGTATGAGAGGGTTTTGTTGCTGGACTTCTCTGGCCAGGGATGAGAGTATCCCCTTATCTAAAGTCAAAGGCTTTCATGGCCGGCATCCATAATTTTTTGTGGGTTTTTCGGGCTATGTGGCCATGTTCCAGAAGAGTTTCTTCCTGATGTTTCGCCAGGATGCCAGCCACAGATGCTGGCGAAACGTCAGGAAGAAACTCTTCTGGAACATGGCCATATAGCCCCGAAAAAAACACAAAAAACTATCCTCTTATCCTCTCTTTAATGCTGGCTCATGGGGGAACTGGCAAAGTCACCTCTGAGACTGCTGCACACTGCAGAATTAAGCAGTTTGACATGACTTTAACTGTCATGGCTCCGTCCTGTGGAATTCTGAGGTATCCACTGCAGTTTGGTTTCATGGGCATCTGTGGATACCAAAATTTGTGGCTACTCAAGTTCCATTAAATAAAACGGTAAAATGGTGTCCCTTATATAAAATGGTAAAATCAAGGTTTGCTTTTTGGAATGTATATATTTCAAAAAACATTTTCAAGCCATGGATGCTTGAATCCATGGGTTAAAACTCCATGATGTGGAGGGCTGACTTTACAGTTTATTCAGACAATAATTACAAATTGAATATTTTTCTAGTTTTCTTTTTGTTGTTGTTGTTATAAGTGAAGCTACAAGGAATTTAGCTATAAGGAACTTGTGAGCTATAGGGAATCTTTTGGTTTTGCCAAGAAACAAGAAGCAGGAAAAACAGTAAAAAGAGAAGAAATTATCAGCACCAACAAAACAAAGAAAACTACAGTGGACCCTTGTTATCTGCTGGGGTTTGGTTCCAAGATCCCCCGTGGATAACAAAATCTGTGTATGCTCAAGTCCCATTAAATATAATGCCATAGCAAAATGGTGTCCCATATAAAAAAATGGAAAATCAAGGTTTGATATTTGAAATTTATACTTATTTTGAACATTTTTCAAACTGTGGATGCTTGAATCTGTGTATAAGAAATCCGTGTATAAGAAGGACCAACTGTATTATGTTTTCTGGCCCACACAACAACATGAAGTATACGTTAGTCATCCTAGTCATAAATTAAGATTTATATGCATAATGAGAAAATTTACAATAAGCATAGAACAAAGGATAGCTTGTGATCATGGAAATATAAAATTAGACAATGAAGACTCACAGATAATTTGTACAAGACAAGCTGCTAATAGTGAAACTATAGCTGGGTAGAATGTAACTGTGTTACTGGGTAATGTGTTTTAGGCACATCTTCTTTTTGCAGTGGTTTACCATTGTCAAACTACATCTAGACCAGGGGTAGGCAACCTTTTGGAGCCGGGGGCCGGGTTGGTGTCCCTCAGACAAGTCGGGGGGCCGAAGCCGGGGGGGTGGAGCTTCCACCCTCTGGGGCGGGCTGCATGCTGGGGGCGGAGCTTCCACCCTCCAGGGCGGAGCCACCCTCTGGGGCGGAGCCACCCTCTGGGGCGGAGCCTCCACAGAAGCCCTGCAAGGAGGAGGAGGCGTGTGCCCGCCCTCTCCTCCTCAGTCCCTTTCTGGACAAACACCCCCAACCTGCATTCCAAAACACACAGAAAAGGCACTTTGGAAAGTCACACTCTCTTGGCTTCAGAAACAGTGCGTACATGCCTCTCAAGCTGACTCATATCATTATCATTGTCATCATCATCATCATCATCACACTATCATTGTCAAAGCAAGGGAGACTTGTTAGCATTAAAAGCACACAAAACACACTTTGCAAGGTCACACTCTCTCAGCTTCTGAAACAGTAGTTGCATGCTTCTCAAGCTGACTCATCATCATCATCACCACACTATCATTATCAAAGCAAGGGAGACTTGTTAGCATTGAAAGCACACTCACCACCTTCTCCTCTTCCTCCTCCTGCTCTTCCTCTCTCCTCTTCCTCCTCCTGCTGCTGCCCCCATCTCCTCTTCCTCCTGCTGCTGCCTCCTCCTGCTCTTCCTCCCTGGAGCAGGACGGAGGAGACAGAGGAGGAGGTGGGCAGCGCGGGGCTGCATGAAGCCCCGCGGGGAGCCGGGGATGGCCCCGCGGAGCCCGGTGGGGAGCCGGGGATGGCCCCGCGGAGCCCGGTGGGGAGGCGGGATGCCGCGCGGAGCCGCGGCTAGCCCCTCAAGAGCGGGGCAAGGCCCCGACGCTTTCCCCGCCCCTCAGAGCGGGCCGAAGCCGGCCCTGAGGGGCGGGGAAAGGCCAGCGCCGGCTGCCACGGCGCTTTCCCCGCCCCTCAGAGCGGGCCGAGGCCGCCCTGAGAGGCGGGGAAAGGCCAGCGTCGGCTGCCCCGGCGCTTTCCCCGCCCCTCAGAGAGGGCTGAAGCCGGCCCTGAGGGGCGGGGAACGGGCGCGCCGGCGGCGGCAATCGGCGGCAGGGCCGGCCGGGGGCCGCTCCTACGGTGCTCGCGGGCCGGATGCGGCCCGCGGGCCGTAGGTTGCCAACCCCTGATCTAGACTCTGGGCACATGCCAGCACTAAAGACAGGTTTACTTAAAACCCAGTCTCACTGATGTTAGTGCATTAATTTTCAAGTAATAATGCTCAGGATTACAGCAAGCACTGTATTTTTCTAAAATTAGTACTTCTGCAACAGCTGACACTTGGCAGTGTTTTTACTCCTTTTAACAAGAACAAAAAGCATAAAATAAGTGCTACAGTCCATATGTCAGTGAAGGAGAAACACTGACTACTGCCTTGAGTGTTTTAACAAAATATTTATCTGCCAACTGTTTTGCATCAATCTGTCACATAACATAGGATGGAGTTATGGAGATATGAGATAGAAGCAGGTTTGATCCTACATGGCTAGGATGCCTGGGCTTCCCAGCTGTAGGAAGTAACTTAGCTTCTCCCAGCAGTCCCTTAATATAATAATTCATCTCTTTACTCTCTCTCTTAGACAGGAGTGATTGTAGCTGTTCATCTGTGGGGAGAAACATAGCACTTTTTTGTAATTATATTGCAGCAGCAGAAAGCCTCACACTTCCCATCTGACTCCTTATGTAATGACAGGACCCTTGATAGCATGTGTGTCTGTGAGCCAAGCCGGATCTGATGCTTAACATAAAAACACGCATCTCTGTATGCGTGAGTGAGTGAAAGAGATTATTCTGAGTATACTGTGGTCCTGATGAAAATTATTTCCTGCATCTTCTATATTTGCTTTTATATTATTATTTCTCTTGAAATATTAATCTACTGCTGAGATCCAGCAGACAGCTTCTAGCTGGATATTAAGATATCTGAGCTTTGCTATGTTATGTACCTTCAAGTTGTTTCTGATTTACAGCAATTCTAAGGCGAACCTATCACAGAGTTTTCTTGGCAAGATTTCTTGGGGGCGGGGAAGGGGTGTGGATTGCCATTGCCTTCCACTGAGGTTGAGTGAGTGTGACTTGCCCAAGGTCACCTAGTAGGTTTCCATGGCTGAGTGGGGATTTGAACCTTGGTCTCCAGAGTCATAGTCCAACACCCTAATCACTGTGCAGTGCTGGCTCTATATCCGAGCTAGCTTTGAAGATTTAATTGATTTTAAAATGTTTCCATTTGGACGTAATAAGCTGATTTTGTTGAGGCCCATTCCAAAAATGAAAGGAACACTATCTTACTGACATAATTATTTTTAAAAAGTCCAATTTATCTCTATAGCTGATTAAGGTTTTTTTCTTAGGTGATGCAATTTCCCATTATGAGATTGTTCAGTTCTGTGCAAAGATAAAACCAACTTGGAGAAGAACCAATCCTAGAAATTTACTTCTGTGATCCAGTGAAGTTGCTGTTGTAACTGTTGCTGTTAATCATACTTACACAAATGTAGAGGACACGAGCAGAAAAACAATCCCAGTGCTCCTGAACTGGTATAACCACTTGCATACTCAGATAGTACAACCATTTTATATCATATAACATATATGGAAGGAGAGTGGAATCCATGCCAATCCATCAATAATCTTCCAGCATCTGGTTTAGTTAAGGGTATTGTTGAACAGGTAGTATGTCTGGTATCTGGATCCTCGCCTTCTGCTACAGCAAACTTTGTAAGTATTAATAGCCATACTTTCTGACTTAATACTTCCTATGTTTATTTCTTGCCACCAGGTTGCTTTGTACCATGCGCAAGCATGCATCTGTGTACCACATATTCAGTGCATTTCCAGGCTCCATTCTATATACAACTTGTCTTCCGCATGCCTGTCATAATGACTGGAATTTTCTCACTGTATGGATTTTATCAAAATAATAAAATTTGGATAGACATATAACTTCAAGAATACAATGCTGTGTGACTGGAAAATTCAGCTGCTGACTAATATGAACTGATTATAGACATGCTGTTTGTCAACATTCATAAAAAGGAAGATTGTAAATACTAGTTACTGTATATACTCATGTATAAGTCTAGAAATGTTAGTCAAAACATTGGCCCAAAAAACCTGAATCAACTTATCCACAGGTCAATGTAAGTTCTGCACTTTAACTCTCATAAAAAAAGGAGACATCCCCTGATGAAAGGCAAGAACGTAATCTGTCTTGGAAGCACTGACATGCCTCTACTCTCATCCATCCAGCATTTAGTGTGAGCAGAGTTATGCCTGTTGGAATTTTGTACATTCTTTTGCATTATTTTCCTTTGCTTCATCCTTTAGCTCTATTGCCCCTAAGTTTTACCCTCGACTTGTACACGTGTCATATCAAAATCCATCATTTTGGCCCCAAAACCTGCCCTTGACGTATACATGAGGTTGACTTATAGTCGAGTATATATGGTAAATTACAAAACAGCCTTATTGAATGCAACTACTCCAGAAACATAAGGAATAGCCAGGGTGATAGAGTTCGAGCATTGAACTGCACTTGGAAGATCCAGAGTCTAGCCACTGAACTCATAGTCAGTTACACTCCCTCTACTTAACCCACCTCTGAAATTGTCACAAAGATGTAGAGTAGGGAAGAACCATGTAGCTCATTTGAGAGAAGGTGGGATTCAAGAGTAAAATCTGTACTTATGATATTTGAGATTACTCTTGCACAAAACATTGCTGATCACACTTTCATAGTGGAAAATAAAACATGGTTTTAATTTGCAAATGTAGCTCTTGCTCATAAGACAGAGGAGCTCAGGTGGCAGAACCAGAACTTGGAATATTAATTGTGAATATTAATTTGGTAATTTTGAATGTTATAAATTGGAAATTAGTTTGCTACTGTAAATACTAATAACATGAGACATTTAATTTATTTTGTAAATGTTAATTAACTTGCTTATTGAGATGTTAGTGTTGAGATTTACAGAGAATGGCATGGAGGTTGTCACTTCTCTTTAGGAGAGCACATTCTGTTATTGGATTCTTCAAAAGGTCACTTTTTTGTCCTTCTGAAGTTACCTGCCTTCAATCTGAATTTTGCATGGTCTACAAAGACCATAAAATCATTATTGCGTGCTAAATGTGGGACTCCAAAATATCTGGGAACTATTAGGTTGGGAAAGGCCATTCTAATTTTCCTATTTCTTCAGTTCAATTTGTCATTCATCTGCATCTCAGTTTTCTTTCCATGTTCAACAACATGTATTTGTCATTCACTCTTCAAATGCCTTGTCTGATAAAAGTTAATAAGGAATGATGTGTTTCAGTTAGGGAACACTGATCAACTGCAAGTGCAATAAGTGGAGAGGTACAAAAATCACTTAGTGACTCAAGATTTGAGAATTCTGAATCTGAAATACAGTTGGCCCTTATACACGGATTTTTTATACACGGATTCAAGCATACACGGTTTGAAAATGTTCCAAAAAAGTATAAATTTACCTTGATGTTCCATTTTTTATTAGGGACACCATTTTGCTATGTCATTATATTTAATGGGACTTGACCATACACGGATTTTGTTATACACGGGGGATCTTGGAACCAAACCCCAGCGTATAACAAGGATCCACTGTATTTGAGAATATCTGAGAATCTCTGAGCATATGCAGAACATCTGTCTGCACAACAGAATCACTGAATCCTTTCTGACTCCCCACTCCTAGTCAGGAAGGGTGGCCTGCAAAAACCTGTGGTAGAGCACAGATTTTGTATTCAAGATGCCTCCCACATACAGTCTGTAGCATGTTCAGCTTGCATGCTCAAGTACTTAACAAGTCCATTCTTCTCTACATTCATCTTAGCTTAATTGTATAATTAAAATGAGACATGTAAGAAGAAGCAGGGTGGCTAAAAAACAAAATGGAAAAAAACTAAACTGGGAAAGATGGGAGGAGAGGGGTAGGTCAAGAAAGAAAGAAATAGGGAAAAGGTTTGAGAAAAACATTTCGGAGGGTACAAATGCACAGTCAGGATATGATAGACCAACCCTATTGTATTCTGCCCATGGATCTAGCCTGCTCTGACACAGTGATGGACAAATGTTCATACATCAACTCACCATCATGTTGTTGAGCCACCACTGCCACCTTGCTCATTGTCATTGCCACTGTTCTACATGCAGGTCCCCGCCATGGCCTGTAAGGGCCTTTTGGCCCATGTGTAGAGCCCCACAGTTAGCCAGGTGTATAGCACTGTGAGGGCATCAATTGCAAAGGGATTCACTGTAATTTAAATTACACTTTAGGATCTTGTCCATGAAGTAACTGCATATGCTTAAGGAAAGATAGTTCAGATAAATTAGCTTAGAAATTGGTATTCATACTTGTTGATGAAGGTATTTGCAGTTCTAGACATTTCTGGATATTGGAGGTTCCATTCAACTTTTAAGAATGACTAAAAGTTTACTAGTGTCCATTTTTAAAATATGGTGATGTTTTACAGCTGGTGTTACCAAAACCTACCATATTAGGTGATGAATGAAACAGTTTCTTTGGTAGATTATTGTTTGCCAAGTATCTTTAAGGGCAAGATTTTTTTCCCAAAACAATTTTCAAGAAATACAGTTATTTGGTTATTGTCATCTCTATTAAAACAAATGTATGAGACACAAAAAGTTGCATCTGATGAAGTAGGCTCAAGTCTACAAAAGCTTGTGCTACCAGCTTTTCTCTTTCAGTTAGTCTCAAAGGTACTACAAGTTCCCTTTGTATAACATTTACCATTTTACTTGAGATTAAATCATAAAGAGAAAGTTCTTTAAATGTCTCAGCAAAAGATGTAGCAGTACAAATGCATAAATAGTTATAAATATTTCTTAAAGCATGCATGAAACAAAGACTGTCACACAAAATACATAGTAAATGGAAGTTATATACAAGAATGATTGTTGTCTTCTGTTTCTTTTGATTCAGTTTAGCTCAGATAACTGAACAACAGCAGACATAGCACTGTCAGATAAAAATGACCATCTCCTTGTCCCGTTACCCTGCAGCTTGCCAGCTGGTATTTCTCAATTCTTTTCTCATTTCTGTTCTAGGGATGGGGTTTGTGTTTAATGACTGCTTGCGTTTAATGCTTTATTGTGATGGTGGAAAGTATTGTTTACATTTAAAAAAATACTACCTTTGCAGCAAAGTAGTCATGACAGAAGCTCTGTGGGTCTGGCTCATCCACAGTGCTTTGCTCTGCTTCCTCATGCACATGCTCTAGAGAGCCTTCTTAGCAATTTTACTACTGTAGCTATTTTCCTGCCATGAAAAGTCATGGTGGTACTATGTGGTGAGCTACCTCTGGTTGGTGGGCAAAAGGCATGATCTTCTATCCTCCTGATCTGCATAACCCAGATAGTTCATCATGCTTGCGCCAGCCCAGATGGTTATCCCCTAATGGCATGCCAGGATACATATTTTCTGTTTTTCTTATTAAGAAAATATTGTTAGTGACTTAGAAAATATTATTGGTTTAATTAATCATGCCTTTATTTTCTACCTCATTTCTAATTTTTAGGCTATAATTTTTTTTGAACGAACATGCATTCAAACTTAAATGGAGATTTGCTATAGAAAGCAGAGTTCTCATCTCATAGTGTTTACCCATTCCTTCACTGAAGCCAAGATTTCTCAAAAAACAACAACAACAACAGCAACCAAAAACCCGAAACAAAACAAACAAAACAAATTTTCCCTTTAAATTCTGTCAGTTCAAGGAAGTCCATGAAAATGTAATGAAGTTCTTGGTGTAGTTGTGTGGGAGGCTGAAAGTGATGTGTCTTGGCCTCTCCTACCTCAATACAATTTGTTGAGAATGAGCTGGTAATGACAAAAATTATAAAGATAGCAGTGTATTCTCAGGTGGTTCCTGGAAACCATGGTTCAAGGTAGGAAAGGTAAGGATGGAGTAGCAGGTTATCTCAAGTCTCGGGGAAAAAAAAACTGAAGTGAAAACTGTCAGAAGTAAAAAGGAGAGAAACTCTAAAATTTGGGAGAAAAAAAGTTGGTTTCTTGACTCAGAAGTGTAGTTGCTGTTCAGTCAGGTGATAAAATGAGCTGCTAATTTATAATTTGTTAACAGCACTTGACAAACTTAGGAAGAGGCAGATTTCTTTTGGAAAAGGCAAAGCTAAATAAAGTCTAACCTCAAATAATTTCTTAACAGTTGAGAATGTCTGTCTCAATTGCATAGTTTATTTTGTTTGCTATATATACTTCTCTGTTTTCCCTCAGTTGAGAAATTGATCAAAGACTGGAATTGTGAGGTCACAGTATTGCACTTTCCTTTTTGAAAAAGCTCTGTGGCATGTTTCCAGTTCTTCTCACACCATTGTTACAATGAATATTCCAAACTCTTCTAAAATACTCATTTTATCATGAGTTTTGTTATTTTAGCTATTAATTTAGCAGCCCCTGAAAAAAAAAAGAATAACCTTAGTTGAATTTCTAGAAGTGCCTTATGTTTGTAGAGAAAAATGTTTGTAATTTACTCTTGCTGATTGAGTAACCATGTAGTAAGTATGTCTCTGTGAGAAAGCATCTATGATTTATGAATCTTTAATTAAATTGTAATATATTTCAAGTTAATAAAACATATTTATCATGAGTCGCATGTTGATCTATTAAGAAATGTGGCCTACTTTTCAGAGCAGGAGCTGCCTGTTTATGGGCAGGGCTAAAGAGGGGCAGTGTGAGGATCTAACTTTAGAAAGCACACTTTATTACACCATGCTCGTAAGGCAACCCAGTCGACTTTGTGTAGAAGGTACAAACACAATGGGTTGGGGACAGTCATTATTGCACAGTTCTTCCAAATTGTCATGGTGCTGCTTCTGTTCTAGCCACTGCCTTCTGCACACCAGTCTCTACAGCCCCACCTCCTCACCCTAACTCCTTACTACCATGCCTTTTGGTCTGTATTTATGTTTGTTTGTTTATTTTTATTTTGAGTACAATTTTTTGATCCTGGCAATCCATTAAGTATTTAAAAAAATAAATAAATAAAAAGAAAAATGGCTTGACAGGGAATAACAAGGGGGAGGGAGGAGAGGAACATAATCACATCCACTTGCACCACATGACTGCCTGCATATTAAGACCTGCAGCAGGATGAACTTATCATATGTGAATCAAAATGGAAAAGCAGTGGGATTGGGAGGCATTGATGGGTTTTGTCTGTCAATGAGAATAAGCACTCCAGCAATGGATGGACTACAGGCTGGACAGTCGCAGTATCAGTCAATAAGTCACGCCCATGGATGTTGCTATTCTCCCCTAATTACACTTTTCAACACTTGTGTGATAAATTCCAGAGAGTAAATACCCTAAATAGCACCAGATACCATTTGATCTTGGAAGCAAAGCAGGCTCTTTCCTGTTGGTTACTACTTGGATGGGAGATGACCAATGGATGCCAGGTGCTGCAGGCTATGTTTCAGAGGAAGGAACTGTGAATATTACTAAGTATTCTTTGCCCAAGAAAACCCTACAAAATTCATGGGGGTCACCATGAGTAGACAAATGATCTGAAGGCCCACACATCCAGATGCTATTTCAGTATTGTGAAGAGAGAGATTAACACTTTGCTCTTCCACCCCTACCAGTGACATTGTCAGTATTTCTTGGAAGAGAGACAAAGGAAGGTGAGTGAGGTGAACATGAACCAACCCTTGCAAATGTCATGGAGAATTTACAGAACAATCTCTCCCCAAAGCTACACCAAGTTTTTCTGGCAGCCCAATTTAGCTGTTGTAATGAAACTCCCCTCCCTGGGCATTTTTGTATTCCAAAGTCAGAGACTCTCTTGTCTCTGTCCTGTTGGCAGTGGGTTTGTTAAGGCTGCTAATAATACAGAAGAGCATGCTACCAGGTTGTTTTTTGCAGGAGAAGGGAATTCAGTCTATGCAGTGGTTAACTTGCTTTTAAAAAATAAAGACTGGTTAAAGATTTTGTACTGTGTATGTGAGTGTCAGGTAGATCAAAAATGATTTTGTTTTCCTCTTTCTGTGGAATCACCTTCCATTTAGCAGCATGGCTGTGAGGCAAAACAGATCATGCTGCTTCTCCCATTTTGTTCTGAACTTTGTTCAGTGCAAAGAGCTTTTTAACAGTAAAGGCCCAGTTGACTGTTTTATATCAAATAGAACTCCATTAAGTTGATGGAGGTCGTTAGACCACTAAGCAGTTTGTGGATATCTTTTCTATTCCATATTTCAGTGTTCCTGACTTACTCTAGTGGTGATGTGTTCCTCAAAATACGATTGGAGTCTTCCCTCCATATTGCACTCCTTCAAGGGCTCATTGAGGCCCCTTTCTGTTCATATAACACATGCACAAACCTTCCTAATACACTTCTTCATCAATAAAATACAGAAATTCCATTCAGCTTTCTTATTTTTTAAACAGTTTTTCTGCTTGCAGCAGTTGGCAGAAACAACTGTAAACCCTGAAGTTTGGAATCCCCTCCAAGTCTGTGTCAAAGTTTAGCAGTTGATTTGCAACAAAATCCCCATGCTTCGAAACACCCCCAAAACGAATGCCTATCTCAAATGAGGTTCTTAATAAACCCCAAAATTCCAACTTTGTCCGATTTGCTACAACCTGTGCCAAGGTTTCACAACTGTTCTGCAGCATTTTGCAACAAAAAACAAATGTGTTTTGTAACACCCCCAAAACTAAGACACAGACATTTCATCTCTGGGTTCCTACTAAACTCTCCAAAAGCCAACACTGCTAAAGCTAATTAACAAAATGTAAAATGATTGGATGGTAAATGTGAAAAATGTCTGCCTGAGAACTTGTGGAACTATGGCTAGTCTGAGTAGGCAATATTGGGTTAGAGGGATAAATAAGTTGATTAATTAATCACCCCCCTCCAGCCCCCATGAAAACCCTCATACCGTACTTTAGTGCAGATACAATCTTCATGTGGTAACAGATCCAAATTTAAGGCAGCCCTTAAATGTATGATGCCCTGGCTTGGGTACTGGGTATTGTGAACACAGCATCACAATCTACCTAGTAACGTATGGGGGTGTTTGTTGTGTTCTATTATTTTTAGTGTTGTTCTCTGAAATTATGGCTGAAAGCTGAACATCCAGCTTAAACATTTCTAATGGGTTTAACAGTCTGTGAATGCCATTCTAGATAGCCATTTGTGACAGCTCTTGTCACTTCAGTTGCCCTTGAGCAGCTTCCCATGAAGCACACTGAAAATGATATATCAGCAGTACTTGTCCTTCTGAATGAAATGGGCATTTGGCTTCTTGGCCTTTCTGACTAGCTCAAAGCATGCATTAGCAAGCTGTGTTTTTCCAAGCATTCTGTGTATCTAATACTTTGTCTCAAAGGCCTTGCTTTTATGGGGCTTTTACATGAAGGTTGTAAGACAAAGGTAGAATGGGATAATCTTACATGTGTTAAAAACAATTATTTCCTTCTCTTGAAACCGGGTTCCTTTTCAGATCTTCAAAATTTGTACTATGTTAGCAGACATAATACTTGGTGTGCAAGTATTTCTGAGCAGTAGAAAGCAAATCTTTTAGATCAGCCAGTTATTAGATAAAGGTCACTTGTTGCAATATATATATATATATATATATATATATATATATATATATATAATGTGACATGATAAAGGGGGAACCTGTAGGTCCTAACCTCCAGTTAGGCTTTGGGAATACTCTGAATGAGTATTTTTGGGGAAAGGATATCCACAAGGAGCCAGTTTACTGTTTTCACTGTAGCCCACACCTCATGCCAACATGTGAATAGGACTTTATTAGAGTGGAAACGTGGCTGACTATTCCATCATTGTCAAGCAGATGATATATAGTATATCCTATAATACATTTTTCTACAATGAAAATTCCAGTGTAGCTCTTTGGCAGCCTGGCAAGGGTAATGGATTATTTTCTCATTCTTTTCTCATCTTCATCCAAATGCACAAAACATCACTGTTCTGTCCTTAGCCACTGAAGGCCAAAGAGGCAAGGCTGATTTAAAAAACGAGGAACCTTTCACAAGAAATCTTACAATATTTGTGATTCTGCCAGAGCAATTCATGGCAAACATAAATAAATGACACATTTGATAGTATGGCTTTGTTATTTGTGTGAAGCATGTTTGTGCTTTCTCTTTTTAGAGAGAGCTTATGAACTCATTCGCCTGCTGCACTGTCTTGTGTATGTATGGAATTTTGAGCAGGCATGTGTTGGAGGCTGGCCAGGTCTGAGTGGCCTTTGCCACTAAGAGGAAGCCTGGTTTGGACATTCTGATGATCAGATAAACCTAATAGACACAGATATCAAAAGGAATTCTGAGTTCAAATATTGCTACAGATACTGCTAAGGGATGCACCTAGACTGAGAAAACCTTGTCCATTGTATCAGGTAGGAATGAGTGTGAATTTTATTTCAACTTGTTTTTGATAATACCAAATTGTGCAGATTTGCTCATTTTCAGGTCGGAAAGAGCTTATGGTTTAAAAAAATTAAATGCAAAAGGAAATGAAACTGATAGATTTGTCTGTCCATGGCCAGAGCTTTCAGCATTTAAGGTATTTCTATAAGGTCTGGGTTTGATACTCTTAATTTTTAACACCTAATAGGGAGGCATGATATGGTTCACTCTGCGCTAGGAAAAACCTGCATGTGTTGAATTTGTCTAGTGCATATGCAGAAGTCCACTTGAGTTTATTTTTGAAGAATTCACCACAATCTTACTTTTTTCATACTGAAGATTTTTGGGGGCGGGGGGGCTTAGCTTTTTTTAAAAAATGAAAGTGGGAATAAAGGACAGAGACCAATTTCCTCATTTTTCAAAGTAATAATTCACAAAATCCAAGAATCTATCACATCACATTTGAAGATAGACTGTTAGTAGGTGGGGAAGGGAGGTGAGGACAGGCTCAAGTCTACAGCAACAAATTGCAGTGTGTCCCCACCACTACCAAAACCCTCAGCTATGCCTGTATTTGCATTTAGGAAAATCAGTAGGAAGGTAAATGTAAGTATTCCTACCCCATTCATGCTTTATGTGGCTTCTTGAATATTTGTGTTTTCCCTGAGTATTTTTTACAGTACAGATCACTGTTACTATGGTAGGGTTATGGAAGGTGGTAAGTATTTACTTTGACTTATAGAACTGTAATGCAATGAGCGCATTTCTTAGGTTCAACACATGAATGAAAAGGAATGTTTAAAACACAAAATGGCTAAATAGAGCTTTAAAAGATCAACAAAACACACAACCCATCACTCTGAAACCTCAGTGGATGCTCAGATTTCTACTGTTTCAAATTAGTTGGTTCTAGAAAAAAGCTTGTGACTTGATTTACAATGGGTGCAATTCTGTACATCTCTGTGAACAAGCCAAATGAACTCACAGGGGCATAGCTTCTGGACAGACATTATTTAAGATTGCATTGTAAAGTCTTAAATGCTGGAGTAGATTTATAATGAAATCCTATGTCTGTTTTAGAATTAAGCTTCCCACTGAATTCAGCATGCTTTCCTTCCATGGGGAAAAGGAAAATACATTTTTAAGTGCTTGGTGGACAGCTGTTTTTATTTCAGAAAAGTCCAAAACATTTTGGCCTAAGTATACAGTATTTCGGTGGCCTTCTTCAGGGGCAATGTGAAAAAGATTTTCTTTTTCAGTCCAGCAAATGGAATGTGATTCTCAGTTTTTCTGCAGTTAGATTTTATATCACTCCTGAAGAAAGCCATTGAAATATATATATATAGGCCAAGATGCTTTGGGCTTTTTATAAAATAAAAACAGTGATGCACTGAGCATTTGGAAATATGTCTCCCCTTTCCCCCCTGTGAATTCTATTGAGTGCTCTCCAATTTTTGGTTTCTTTTGCTTCCTTGCAGCTATAGGATTGTAGCCTTAGACAGGAATGGGCAGTCCTTGATCCTCCAAGAGTTGGACTCCCAACTCACATGTTCCCCCAGCTAGAGAGATCTACTCCAGCCACTTGCAAGTGACAGGTTGCCAGTTCCAATTTTGGTAATAAACTATTGTTTATACCTTGAACTAAAGCAACTTCTTTAACTGAACTGTTTGGTGCCTTTTCCCTTCTAGGTTTCAATCATTACATTTCAATCTTCCTTTTAATTTGTGTAATAGTGGTTAACAGATTTTGAGGATATTTTGGATGCATTTTAAATCAGCAAGATAGCAACTGAGCCTTTCAAGGACAATGTAGAGATGAACATTGTATGTTATTAATAATTCTTTTCTATAAGCTGTTTTGGGAATGTGGCTCAGCAAGTTCTTCAGTGCTCATAATTATTTGAAATATGTGTTTTCATTTTAATCAGTCTGCATAGATACAGCCACATCTGGTTATGTGGCAAGTTTTCAGCAGTATGCCATCTAGCTTATTTTGGGGAGGTGGAGTGGGGTATTGGAAGATGTTTCCACTTATGTTGCATGGAGATGTACACAAGCAGAGCGTGCACAAGTGTATGTTGCTTTTCTTGCTACAGTTAACTTGTTTCCAACTTCCAGTTCTGAAGGACTTAATGCACTGCGGTTTTTTGTGGGTTTTTCAGGCTATGTGGCCATGTTCTAGAATTTTTTTTTCTTCCTGACGTTTTGCCAGCATCTGTGGCTGGCATCTTCAGAGAATGCTTTGCCTGGAAAAAATTCTCTGAAGATGCCAGCTACAGATGCTGGCGAAATGTCAGGAAGAAAAAAAAATTCTAGAACATGGCCACATAGCCTGAAAAACCCACAAAAAACCATGGATGCCGGCCATGAAAGCCTTCGACTTCACATTAATGCACTGCCCTCAACTCCATCACAGATAGTTTGTTTTCATGGAAGGCACCAGGTTTTTCTCTCATGCCTCACATATACAGTATGTCTGATCAAACTTTCAACACCCAAGTATAATTTTCTTTATTCTTACCTGTTCTGAGGAGGAGAAAGAAAGTTGGTTTGGAGATTGTGATAAAATCTATGGCGGGTTACAGACCGCCAGAAAGTACGCGCAGAGCATGTACTAGGGTTAGGAAGGGGCGGTGCTTCCACACACCCCTAATCCTAGTACACGCTCTGCGCGTAGAAAATGCCGGCGGCTGTTCCACACGGCCGCCGCCATCACTACGTCACGACCACGCCGCCTCCAAACGAGGCAGCGGTTGTGACATATTGGGCTGCGCCAGGCGCCTAGGGCCACCATTTCCGTGACCCGGAAGCTCCGTTTCGGAGCTCCTTCTGGGTTTGCATCGCTGGGCGCAGCCTTCAGACGGCTGCGCCAGTGACGCAGAGGAGAAAGGGGCCAAGCGGCCCCTTTCTCCCCCTCCCTGCCGTCGCCGGGTGTCCTTGGGGCTTGAAGCCCCAAGGACACCCCTTTCCAAGCCGCGGGGAAGCGGCCTTTTGCAGCTTCCCCGCAGCCTGGAAAGCGGCGGATCGGGGCCTCGGAGGCTGCCAGTCTGGCAGCTGAGGCCGTGATACAGCGGGGAAAGGGGTGGGTGCACGCCGCCCCAAACGGGTGGTCTGTAACATGCCAATGTCCACTAAATGTACATTCCACTTCAAAAGGTTTTCCCTGAGTTCAGTTTGGAGCAGAAGGCTGTGTTCCCAAAATGTGGTGAGACTGCTGAAACATAAGAAAAGCCCAAAGAAAAAAAAAAAGGGAAAAGCAAGCAGAATTCTCTTGCATACAAATCTATATCTTGTAAACCAACTGTTTCACATGCTGCTGAAACATGTTCATTTACACCGACTTTTCCTCTTACAGAGCTCAAGGTGGTATGCAAGGTATAGATTTGTATGCAAGAGAATTCTGCTTGCTTTCCTCCCTTTTTTTCTTTGAGCTTTTCTTATGCCTTTGAGGAGAGCAAGAGGATTAAAAGTTAATTTCCTCCTTCCTCAGTGATTACCTTCTCTGACCATCAGCAGTCTATTCGCTTTTTGTTCAACAGATTTTTTTAAAAATTCTGCAAGCACAGCTTTCACATTCCATTATAGTTAACTGTGATAGTCTCTGAGTGCAACACCAGTATTTCTTAAAGGCTCCTGTTATCACAAGTAAGGGTTTTACAGTCTACTTTTTGGAAAGTTTGGAAGTATCTGTGTTTCACAAGCACAGCCGTGCAGAGACTTTAGCCTTCATTCACATAGGCAAGCATCAGGATGCTTGCTGCTTGTAATGCAGTTATGTCAAACTAGGTCCCCATGGGAAGCAGTTTACTTGTCATTTTTCTTCACACTTGCTGCATCCACACTAATATGGTTCTTTTCCTTTCAGTATTGTTCAGGCATAATTGAATTGCAGGAGGATGCAATTTCACACAATCAAGAATCAAGTAGAGCAACCTCATACAACCACGAGCAATGTTGAGTTGTGCTTTTAAGCTGCAGGCCTATAGCTGTTTCCACCCCCCCAGCTGGGCTCTACTGCAATTGGTCCTTTCCAGTTGATGTTGGCAGATTATTGTACAGTCGGTCCTCCATATCCACAGATCCAGCCATCCATTCCTTAAAAATATTTTTTAATTCTTTTAAAAAAAAACCTTAATTTTTCCATTTTATATAAGGGGCACTATTTTAGTACACCTTTGTGAATAATGGGAAGTGAGCATCCACAGATTTTGTTATCCCCCAGGAGTAAGGGGACGGTTTTTTAATCAAAGCCCAGCAGATACCAAGGGTCTACTGTAAAAGTATTTACAAAATATGGATATCTTCTGATATTTTAAATTTCATGTAATAAATATGCATTTGAGCTGTCAGGTCTGTTATATTTGTTATCACCTATATATATGTGCTGAATTATACACAAATGTGATCTTGGCAATGTATCATGGTGCGAATCACAGCCTTTTGATGCTATTGTTTTCGTGCAGTATTAAAGGCAGAGCACCTCTTTATACCAGCTGCTGGGAAACACAAGTATGTGTGTGTGTTGGTGTGCTTCTGCACTGGCATCTGGTTAGCTACTATGGGGACAGGTATTGGACTAGATAGGCATTTACGCTGCTGACCCAGCATTGCTTTTATATTCATTTTGGCAGCAGTATAATTAGACTATTATAGTGAAATGTATGGGAGGCTGGATTTAAAAATGTTTCAGATTCTGCAGCTTTTCCAAAGTAAAGATGCAAGATGATTAATTGAGACAAGTCCATTAGACCACACAGTGCCTGTGCTTTGGCAGCTGCACCAGCTCCCAATTCATTTCCAGACCCAATTTAAATTGCTAGCATTAATCTTTGAATTCTTAAATGGCTTGGGATCAGGTTACCTGAAAGACCACCTTTTCCTGGACCTTAAGGAATCCATACTATCAGTGCTCTTGTCAAATGAAATGAGGTGGCTAATCACCAAGGGGAGGATGCTGAGGTAGCACCTTGTTTATGGAACAGGCACCCTAGAAAAGGATTGCCTGAAACCAGTCCCTGGGGTGTTTCCAACATCAGATGAAGATCTTGTTTATCTAGTTCTTTTAAACAGCGTGCACGCGTGCACACACGCACACACACACATTCTGGCCTTTACACCTTTAAAATCTGTTTTAACCTGGAATTGGAGTCATTCTTTATTTTATTTATTTTTGATTTTGTAGTTTTACTTTTTCCTTGTATTTGTTTATACTTGTTTATTGTAAGTTGCCCAGAGAACCTGATGTTACAAGGGAGCACAAAAATCTTGTACAGTGGACCCTCCACATTCACTAGGGTTAGGGGCACAGGAAAAAACACTGTGAAAAACAACAACACTATTTTTACATGAGAGAACATAATTCTAAGCATTTGTAGGTCCTCCAGCATAACTCTGTGGTCAACATGTGACATAAAGGGAGAAGTAGACTAAAATTTCATATTTCCTTAAGGACAGCAGAACAGATATTAACAACAGAACCAGCCTAGGAAAAATATTGATCCATTATAGGACATTGGTAGACAATTCTCTGTTTAGAAAACTAGAGATTATGGACATGTTTTACAGAGATCATCTGTGTGATTATTGCAAAGTAACAGGACTAAGCCTCATAATTTTCTGATTAGAAAGGCCTTTATTTTAAGCCAGTCAGGATAAAGTGTATTCAGATCACTGTCTTTGGTTGCAGGGGAAATTGCAGGGATCAAGAAAATTATCCCACTCTAGTTAGGTCTGATAGTTAATAACATTGAAGCTAAAATTCTTAAGTGTACTAATGTATCCTCTTTTGACTGGGTCTACCTTTGTAGTGCACACACATGACTCATCTCTGACAGTCAAGTCACTAGACTTGGATTGAATAAAGGATTCTATTGTAAAAGTATGTATCTTTCCCTGTACACATCATTTCAGAAATATTTCCTGTTGTAGTTCATGTTGTTTCCCCATTTGAAACTATTAAGCAAATCAGTGAAAAGGCCATTTACATGTATATTTGTTTAGAGTTTCAAAGCTCATTTGTTGCCTGAAAGCTACATTTGTTCAATATACTTGTCTCAAGACAGCAAAGAAAATTTCCACACATTTCATAGAATCATAGAATTGGAAGAGACCACAAAGGCCATCCAGTCCTACCCCCTGCCATGCAGGAACGCACAGTCAAAGCATCCCTGACAGATGGCCATCTAGCCTCTGTTTAAAGACTTCCAAAAAAGGAGACTCCACCGTATTCCAAGGGAGTGTGTTGCACTGTCGAACAGCTTTTACTGTCAGGAAGTTCCATCCTCAATGTGACAACCTTTCATGGACCTAATTATATGCCTCCTTCTGTATAATCTGCTCCATATACTCTGGTGCTGTGGGGAACACCCCTTGTTTGGATAATGTGTCCTATGTTTAGGACACCTAGCTGCCTTGAGTTCTTGTATTAGCAGCCTTGAGTCCCTATATTGGGAGAAATAAATAAATAAATGTTTTTGCCTATGTATTAAAATGGTTGTATATGTTTTAATGTATGTTGTACCCTGCTGTGATCTTTGGGAGAGGTGGGTAAGAAATATTAACAACAATAATAACAATAATAGGTTCCAACTAGGCCCAGATTCATTCTGATATGATCCAGTATGGATGTGAGTTGGGATTCTGGATCTGACTCTTTATATCTCTTATTGACTTTGATGGGGAAGTAAAATGGCTATTATGCTGTTGCTTTTTTCACAAATGTATATGAAATTTGGAGATGATAATCCCTTCAAAGGGAATTAATGCTGTCAAATTATAGGCAGCTGGATCTGGTCACACATTAAACATTTGCTTTAATATAGAGCTTGTGGATATGTGTGCTGTTTTTTTGTATTATAGAAGTATCTTTGATGTCTGAGTACTACTTGTGCACTATTGCTTTCTGAATATGTGTAACAGGCACATTTATGAAAGCAGGAAGAAAAAGTAGAGATAGAACAAGCACACTAGACACAAATTGAAATAAAAACTAAAACTAAAGTTTACCTAAATAGCTAGAGTTCAAAAGATTGAATAATGGAAGAACCACTTCTATCTGAGACCAGCACACAGGTTCACACAAATAAATAAGAGGAGAGTGAGGGAAGGGGGCTCTTTTGAGAAAGGATTAGGAAAGGGCTCTATTGGTGACAAAGGCTCTACTGGTAACAAGGAGGAAAGAGGAAAAAGGTTATTGCCTTGGCCCTAACAGAATTAACCAAAGGCAACAAGAGAGGGAAAGATAACTTTACACACCCAGCTCTGTGACTGAGGAGAGCTAATGAGCTTCTTGTCTCAGATGGAAAGCCAGACTGGTCAGTGAGCAAAGTTCAGATCCCCTTCACCACTTCCTATTCTTCCAGCTTGAAGTTTTTCTTATATGGTGCTGTTTGGCAATATTTTGGAGACACACTGGCTCTCCTTTGATGTCAGAAATGCCAGTCCAGTAAAGATTGTTCCAAATCAGCTGAGATTTCAACAGCATTGGTTGTACTGTACAGGCTTTTTTTAAATCTATGGCGCCTGATCTTATCTGTTGAAACAGATGAGAGCAACCAAAATCACTTCTCTGTTCTTAAAGGAAGACCTCTTGCATGTAAGCAGAGAACAGTCATGTCATCAGTCACTAAAGTAGACCATCCCAATGAAGCATGCAGTAATTAAATCTTAACCATAACTCCTCTGTAATCTCAAATCCCCACTCACAGAAATCACTGTGGTCCTGTTGAGCTAACACCATAGCTAAAGTGTATCCAATAGATGGGAAAGAACCAGAAATAGAGACAGGCTTATTGTTGTTATGGAAGCCATGAAATCTCAAGGTGCTGCAGGTAAAAAGGACTCAAGACTGAAGGTGAAATTCTCGGAAAATTAGTTTGGGAGAAGTCAAACTCAAAACCAGCCCCTCTCTGCTAACCCAAGTAGTGATACTGTTGGACAATTAAGTGGCTGTTCTTGATGGCAGAATTAAGAGACTGTCAGAAAGACCATTTTAACTGTAGGGTGGAGTCATTACACATGACTGCAGGCCTTCCTCTCCACCTGCTATAATTTTGATGGACAGCACTGGAAGATAACTGTTGGTTCCACCATCCCCATCCAGCTGCATCTCTGTCACCACATACCAAGTAAGCAGGCTCATCCGATAGCAAATCCTGGATTGCAAAGGTCTTCAACATTTATGGATCTAGCAGTGACATTTTAAAAACTTGTAAGGCTGCCACCAAAATGGCCAGAATATCAAGTAGAGAAAGCACCTGAAAAGGGAATGACAGTCAAGTGTTTGGTCTTCCCTCTTGTTTAATGACTCATATTGCTATTGCTGTATCTCATCTTGCTAACCACATACAACATAGTGGTGCCTAATCTCTTTCTGATTGATTCCCAAGACACCTGGCCCTTACCTCAGGTAACAAAGATACAGCCTCCCATTGCCGCAATCATTTTATTATTTACTTATAGTATTTATAGGCCACCCTCTAGTAAATATATGAGGGTGAGAGGCAATAGAACAAAAATGATATCCCACAGAAGGAGACAGAACAGCAGGAAAACTTGAACAGGAAATGTAAGCACTGCGCCTCAAGTTATCTGATGTGGGGGACCAGCAAAGCCCCCCCCCCCCCCCCCAGTGTGCCAGGGTCTGGTATATATGTGCCCATTGGCTTCTGTTGTTTCTTTTCTGGAAGCCAATGGTTTGTGGACTTTCACTAACCCATAGATTGCTACTTTGAGTAGCAGTGCTCTAGAAAACTGTCTGAGTTCTTCATTGGTTTATTTCCCACATTGTCTTCCCTGCAACCCCCTCCCACATGCCATTCTCCTGTGTAGGGCTTGCAGTAGTGGTATGGCATCATTTTATGACTATATGAACAGAAAAGAAAATTCTTCCTCTACTTCCTATCTCCTAAACACTTGAAGGCTTTGGAAAAACCATTGAGGAAGGAAGGCTGTGCAGTTTGTGAGATGAGGACAAAGGATGCAACTGGTCCTGTGGAAAGAACTGAAGTCTGGTTTAGAGAATTCAAGGCTTTTGTGCAATGCTGGCTATAGGTAATTATGAAGAGTTGGAAGGGACTTTAAATGCTATCTAGTCTGACCTGCTGCTGAAGTATCATAGAATCATAGAGTTTGAAGAGACCACAAGGGCCATCCAGTCCAATCCCCTGCCACACAGAAATACACAATCAAAGCATCCCCAACAGATGGCCATCCAGCCTCCAGGAAGCAGAAACTCCACAGCTAAACATCCCTGAGAGGTCACCATCCAACCTACATTTAAAGAACTTCAAAGAAGGACTCTACCACAAATACAATGAAACACTGAAAAACATTTTAAAAATACATGAAATACAATTATGGAAGAAAAAGTAAAAGCAGAACAAAACAGTAAAATGAAAATACTGTTACTATGAAGTGAGTTTTTAAACTAGATGCAGCAATCATAGCAATATATCAATATTATTCTAAAATAAAAGAAAGTTGGTTTCATCTATCTCTTATCAGAAAGCAGAAGCAGCCAAACTGCAAAGTGGCAAGTAGAAGAACAGCAATCAGAAATCAACAGAGTAATATATTGTATGGCCTTCCTGGGCTGGAGGTTAATGTTTTCTGACCAGACACAAGGCACCAAATTACCTCCCTTTGTCCCTCCTTCTCTCTGCCTATCTGTCTCTCTCTCTCTGTTTTTCTGTGTCTCTCTCACACGCGCGCACACACACACCCTGACAATAGGTTTATGGTGGGGAACTTGCTTTTTAAAGAAGTTATGCTGTTCTCCCTCTCTTGGGGTGGGATGATGGTGTCAGCAATTACCGTATTTAGCCCCATGTGGTCTTTTCCCTTTCAGCTACATGGCCAAGCAGACTGTCTCCACATTGTTAGATTTTGGAGGTATTCTGAGAATGTGCCAATCGTACACATTCTCAGAAAGTCCCCAAAGGCCCATGGTGGCCAAGGACTAGAACAGGGAGGGAAATGGAAGTCTCTCAATAGTAAATTTCCTTTCCTGATTGATGCAAAGAGGTGCTGGAGGGGTTTTCTGCTGATTTATTAGAATAGCTGTCCCTGGAGAACATCCTCTTGTTCAGTTCTCCCAGGGTGGAGATGCGTGGCTCTGACCCTCACATCCACATGAAAAAGCAAGCCCAATAAAACAGTCACTTGAGAGAGGGTAGGGCTTTTGGAACAAACTATAAATAGTAAGTATGGTTCCAAAACTGCAGCAGAAAATAACTCTCAGGGCTTTAGATGCCTTGCTGATTTCATTGTTGCTAGCTCTGCTCTGACTCTGCTTTGGAGGGTGGTTCTTCTGTGTTGAATCCTTCACACACGATTGATTGTGAATAAGTTATGTTGGAAGAATTCCATTGGCAGAAATTCAAAGAGGTTTCTGAGTCAATTCCTATGGGAAAGTTCTAGGGAAAGCCTTGGGAAGTAGCACAGTGGTATCTATGCAGGATGTGCATGAATACCCTCAGTCTCAATATTTTAATGTTCTGTTTTCCCTAATTGCTGTCCCACTTTTAGAGGCTGGGGTTCCCCCCACCTTAGTTATTAGTCAGTGGCCTGTTTTCTGTGCTTTTGATTCCTTATGTTACTTCAATTCATAAAATTAATGTGTGTGTGTGTGTGGGTAAGTGTGGGATGATGTCTGCCTTCAAGTTGTTTCTGATTTATGTCAACCCTAAGTTGAACTGATCATGGGGTTCTCTTGGCAAAATTGATTCAGGTGAGGTTTGCCATTGGTTTCCCTTGAGGCTGAAAACACGTGGCTTGCCCAAAGGTTACCCAGTGGTTACTCAGTTGCAAGGCTGAGTTGGGAATCAAACCCTGATCTCCAGAGTTGTAGTCCAACATGCAAACCACTACACCAAGCTCTCTCTATCATTTAGATTAGGTTAAATTCAAGAATTGGGGGAAGAATAAATCTTCCTGCATAATTCACACGGGAACAAATCTTACATACAATTTTATCTCACACACCTCACTCCCAAGCAAGGGTGGCATTCTCATTCTTATGCATACAAGTGAGTATGCACACATGTGCATGCACACGTGCGCACGCACACACACGTGTGTGTGTGTGTTTGTGTGTGTGAATGAGAGTGGTTTTGGCCTTCCTTTCTCTGAAGAAATGTTTTAATTTTGCTTAAGTGTCTATGGTTTAGAACTCCAAGTACATACATGAAACTAAAAACCATTTATACTGAAAACCTTGTCCAATTTTGCTTATGCAGTTTTCTTTCCAAACAAAAATGGTTCTAAAAGAAGTGCATGTCTGAAACCTATGCTAGATGTTTTCACTCAAGTGCAGGACTGTCCTGGCTTTTATCTCATACATGCCTCTACTTTTTATAATGCTCATTCTAATTTTGTTTCAGCAATCCAGAGGAAGTCAAGGAAATGGATAAGCCAGTATCAGTGTCTGTAATATGGCTGCATTTTTCTGATATTATTATTATTATTTTAGTTCCATGAGAAAGCAGAGGAAATGATTCATGATGCTGTGTTTCTTGGCTTGGTCAGTGTGTGAGAGGCACAGAAAATCTACTCATCAGTTCTTTACCCATCAACTCCCCCCTCCTTCCATCTCCTCTTGCTGTTCTGTATGATCTCTTCATTTGATTCTCACACCCATAACCTTCCTCAGAATGTGATGCTTATATCCAACTTTCTCATCTTACCTTTTACAGTTTCAAGAGGAAGGATTTCAGTCAATGAATTAATATTAAGCATCATTCCTACCTGTCTGAATAAACTTTACATTTAGTGTTGTTTGTTTTACATTGCTATGTTGCAGGCAGACTAGTGGCAGAGAATAACTTCATTAATAGCAATCTGAACTATCCCCAAATGGGAAAAACAAATGTTTTTGGAGATACCTAGGCCATTTGGACAAATCTTGTATTTTACGCAATTTAGGATAATTAGAAATTGCAATTTCTAATTGATAATGCTCTAAAAGTGAATTTACCTGTTCATCTTTTCTCTTAACCACTGGTCTATAAGAGATGAATACAAGAACTTAAGTATATAATTTACTGGTTTGTAGTCATAGATCAGAAGTGGGCAAAATATCGATGTTTTTGTGGCTCTCAACTCATCCAGACTTACTAGACCATCATCTTTCTGGATAAAAGAAACTAAGGTGAATTTGATCTTCTGGAAACCCCCAGGAGTGTCAACACACCATTTAAATAAGTTTTAGAGCTCCCATTTTTCAAAGCTAGAACTGGACCTCTAGACACTTCTGTTTTGTTCTTGTGGGGCATTTTTGGCATATCATGCAGTCTCCTGAAGAGTACAGGAGTAGGAAATTAGCCCCTGAACCAAGTGCAGTTGTCTGTCCCTACGTAGACATATACCTCGTGGTGTCCATCAGCTGGTGGGTGTATTTTCCAGCCAAAAAGATTTCTCCTCCTTTACAGCTTTGCATATTTTTGCCAAATCTCCTCTGAAGGGATGGGGAGCTGCAAGAATGAGGTGGCTCCATTTTACAGGCAGACCACATTATATAAAATCCCCAGTTTCATGTGCTGTATCTGTTTCAAGGCAGTAGTGGTTACATTTACATAGAAAAACTGACCTCTCAAGTTAGGGCTTGCACCATCACCTTTGAGTTGCCTTAAATAATCACATTTGCATTCTAGTCTTTTCCTCTGCTTCTTCCTCCTCTTCCTCTTCTTCCTCCACCACCACCACCAAGTGGCATTCATAGGCATGGAATTCTCTGGGAGGCTAATGGTTTATATCAAACAAACAAACAAGCTTCATTTATATATCGCTTCATACCGCCTAAGCAGTGTTTAAGCGGTTTACAACTGTAAGCTAATTTGCCCCCAACAATCTGGGTACTCATTTTAGCGACCTCGGAAGGATGCAAGCCTGAGTCAAGCTTGAGCCCTTTTGCTGGTCTTGAACTCGCAATCTTGTGGTTTTGAGTCAGTGGCTGCAGTACAGGCATTTAACCACTGCACCACCAGTGTGCCATCAGCACTATGGCTGATTTTACTTTATTTATGTGACTGTATTTATTGATGCTAATGGTTTTTAATTCTTTGCAGACTACATTGATGTGGAAGACCTGGTGGGGGGGGGGGTCCTATTAGCCCACCAGGAGACCTTGGAAGGTTGAACCCCATCACAGTGCTCAAATGCTCTCTAAGGGGCATGGGGGCATTTTTGCTATGTTTTTTGAAAGATCCTGGGCTCTAGTCTTTTTCTCTTTTTCCTTTTAAGCCCAGGAGAGGCTTTTTAACAAAGGAATATGGCTCAAGGGGAATAAATATGGCAAAAAATGTCTGCCACACCTGCTAGAGAGCATTTTGGGGCAAGATATTTTGATCCTGGGGTGCACATATCACAGCAGTAATATTTTCATGAGGAAGCAGTACTGTGTAATTGCCTCACCTAGTGTCAAATCTGAAGACAGTAGTAATCCATTGTAGTGTGTAGCAGAAAGGATTAAAGAGTATTATTGTGTTAAGTTTTAGGCTGTTCAGATCTCCTTAGAAAAGAAAATGCCTATGGTCAATTTTACTTATTTGTTTAAGAATTGCATACTGCCATTCCAGTGCTTACTGTTATACATGGTGAAAAACTCTTGATGGTTCATAGACACTTTAGTTGGTTTTACTCATAGTTTCTTTGTGAAGGGGCATGATAAATAAATTGCAGGCATTTTTCAACACATTATATTGTAGTTTGGCATACAAAGATCTGTGTGTAATAGTCTGATTTTTCTGTTGGGAGAGCATTGTTATTGCTGTGTGCATTGATGAGGCATGTTACTTGTTGCCTAAAAGTAATTGATATATTTTCACCATGCCTTGTTTAGATCTAAATGGTTATAGAAAGACTAAACATTTATACAATTTTTAGATCAACAGGAAAAAATCTCAGAGTGATAGACTTGTATGTACTTGTACACAATGGTATGGTAAACGCCAAAGAAGGGGACATGGGGAATTTGTGGAATTACTTGAGGCTGACTATGTCATCTTTTCAGATGCCAGGCCAAGATAGGATTGGTCTGGCATGCTTTGGCTGAATGGTGATGACTATCTCCTCATTTCACTGTCTTTATTTCTGGTTTGGTTGTTTTTTTTGCTGATTGGTAGTTTATTTGTACTGATGTGTATCTTTATGTGTGTGCATGAGAAACAGACTGAGCACTTCCTTAAGGGCCCTGCACGGATCAAAAAGTGGGATTAACAAATAAAATATTTTTAAGTTGAAAAGTCTCGGGGGGGGGGGGGGGGGAAATACAGTGGACCATTCCCATCTACAAGAGTTTGGTTCCAGGTCCCCCTGTGGATGGCAAAAAAAAAAAGTCAATGGTTGCACCTGATATAATTTAATGGTAGTGATGTGATGCACCCACTGCCATTGAATAATATGGGTCCACTGTATACTTTTTTACAAATGCAAAATCCCCAGATTATTTTATTTGACAATGTAATGGCATGATTATACCTCCATATCCAATGAGAAAAGGAATACCTTTTAGCAACTTGCTTGAACTTTCTTAGGCTTGCCTGCACACCTATCACTCTAAGAATTGCACAGATTTAAAAGTAATATTGCTGCCAAGTTTTTAAAAGTTCTATTGAGCTCAGAGTACAAATTGGCTAGTATAGTTCAAATTGTTCAAACTAGGTGCTAAAGCAGACCTTTTCACACATACGATTACCGGTAGATTGGTTTGATCCCCTCCCATTATCTGTGTTATCTAATTTTATTAGGAAAATACCTTAGCTTTTGAGTTTCTGCAGCTTAAGAAAAAGTCTAGACTTCCAAGGTTTCCCAAGAAGAAACAATGTTAGGGGTTTTTCTGCTTCCTGTCTCCTACTCTTGAGTAGGAAATAGGGACCCAGAATTACCTGTAGCTGAAATCACCCAGTAGTATTGGCACCTCAAGATTCATTGCCTCAATAGGAATTCACTGAAGGATTTTCTTTACCCATTTTTCATCTCTGACTCTGTAGACACTTTCCATTCTCCTCCCATGGGAGATAGGGCTACTGCACACACATACATGCACATACCAATTTGTGTGCATGCATGTGTGTAAAAGAGAGTGGAAATGACTAGATCCTTTTAGGAAAGCCGTTACAAGCAAGCAATACATTAACAAAAGCATCATATACACGAAGGCACCTTCCTTCAGGTGTTCCTTAAGAATGGTTGCAGTCTTAAATCATATTTAGCCAAGTTTTTTAAAAAAAACAAAACAAAACCATAAGCCTTAATCCGACTAGCTACACATTGCTATTCCACTCATGATCCTAGTGACACTGAGTCTTTAGATGCTTATGGGTAAGCTAAAAGTGTAGACCAGGGGTAGGCAACCTGTGGCCCGCGGGCCGGATGCGGCCCGGCAAGGCCTTGGGACTGGCCCCAGCCCGGTCCTGCTGCCGATTGCTGCCGGGGCCTTTGGCATCTCACGCGAAGGGCATGGTGGGGCAATTGTCTATAGAAGCCTCAGAAACATGCATTTATCTTAACATTTTTAAAAAATCAGCAAATTTTTTCACATGTCTTCCATTTTTTATTTAAAAAGTGGCCTGCATTTGAAAATTTTGTCCTACATTTGTCCCAGTTTATTTATTTATTTAATTTTTTAAAAATTATTTAATTATTTATTTTTTGGCTCCCCCCCCCAGTTGTCTGAGGGACAGCAACCCGGCCCCCGGCTCAAAAGGGTTGCCTACCCCTGGTGTAGACTTTCTTGTCCAGCCAATTACTATGCTTTCCTAGGGGCAGCAAGGCGGGGAGACCTCTCCTATCCCTCCATCAGTCCAAATGTCTCCCTTTTATAACCTCTTACTTTCAAAGCACTTGAAGCTTTTGCGCCCTTTCACAAGCATGATAGTCTTTCACAGTTTCTGCAGGTCCAACATGATGTTAACACCAATAAATGTAACCTATCCCAGATATTTCTTAGAAGTGAGCCTACACCCCTACAGCTATGTTGCCCTTGTTAATCACAATATGCCATTATTACAGGGGGATATATCTCATGTTTGACCATTGAGCAAAAAGTGGGTGGATACCTTGCAATCCAACAGTTCATGTTGGGGCAGGGAACCCTTATATTATGAATTCTCAAAGGGCAAGGCAAGATCATTTGCAGAGTTTATAGAAGGAATGGGCTTATTGCATTGCTGCCTAAACAGCACATTTAATTTCCCTTCATTCTATCTCCCAAGTGGCTTATGTGAGAATTACATTGTCCTGGAAAGGAACTGAGGAACTGCTGGACCTCTTACCCTTTCCCGTCACCACTCCCTTCTCCTTCTGTGTTATGTCTTTTTAGATTGTAAGCCTGAGGGCAGGGAACTGTCTAACTAAAAGGATTGCATGTACAGCGCTGTGTAAATTTACAGCGCTTCATAAATAAAGGTTAATAATAATAATAATAATAATAATAATAATAATAATAATAAAGGATGTGCAGAAGTTACCAGTCAAATCTTAAGGGGGAAAGGTTAAGAGCTTAAGAAATCTTATCCTCTTCTCTTTTGCAAATGTATTTACTGGTGTGTGTTCAAAAAATTGGCATGTAATTTTTACTATCTGCCATTCAAATGTAAAAAAACCCTTCCAGTTTCAATGTGTTGTGAAAAGTGAGAGAACTAGATAAATTAGAGGGAGATTTTTAAAGCTGTTTAGTATTTGAAAATCTCTCCAGTTTCTAGATTCTGCTTTTCACTTTGTTATAGTCAAGAAAGTCATTGTCTAAAAAGACAGAAGCATGGCTATGTATTTAAAACTCTCAGAAAGCTATTCACATATTTCAACAAATCCTGGATCTCTGTAGAAATATGGTATAGTAAACATTTCCTGTGTGATATTTTTTGTTCATTATGGAGACAAACTAGATTCTACAACAACATAATCTGTGTGGAGAAATAGCCATCAGGTATTTTTAAATGTATTATTTTTCTTTACAATACCTACAATATAATAATAAAATAAGATGTCATAATCTAACAACTTCATCAGTGAAAGAATGTTTCACTTGAGGTTCAGTTCCCTCTTTTAACTAATCCAGCAGTTGTGCTGTGTTTAAATCGAACCACATTCACTGCTCTCCAACCAGTGATCTGAATCTGTTAAGATGTTGACATGACTCCAGAAACTTGTCTGTTGTGGCCCAGAAATTATCAACTTTCTGTATGTTTCTTCCAAAAAAGGAAAAAGAAGTGTCATTCTGTGTTTTAGGAACAGCGTTTGAAGCCTGTAGTTGCCTCAAGGAGCAATGCAGTAGAAGAGTGTCGGAAGGAAAAGCTTTCATCTTTTCCTGTCCCCCACCCTTTCTTTCTGAATGCAACTGATGTTCAGAGGGTCAGACTGGTTGATTTTTTAAATTTCCTACCACAGTTGCTAGGCCTTTTACTTGAAGCAATCAATTTTGGTGAATTTACAAAGATTGTTGTGCTTCTGCCATAACCACAGGCTACCTAAACTTCCCTGAAAGTCCTTTTGTTGATCTCAGCTAATGAAGCTTTGACTGAATTCAGACTAAGTTGAACTTTGGTGCCATTAAAATAAGTGACACAGGTTAGTTGGGACTTAAATTTAATTGAACAGATAGTTGGTTTTATCAGCTCGTGTCAGGGAGGGATGGCATTTCTGCCATACCCTTTCTTAGTTTGTTGCTAAGTTTGTGTTAAGTTACAGCTTAGCATGGATGCCAAAAATGTGTTATTCCTGTAACAAAACCTCTAGTATGGATAGTCCCCAAGCTCTAAACGTGTACTAGACAAAGGGAACTTTTTGAATTCCCCTGAAGGCCCCCTCTGAATTAATGTTGTCTGGTGTGCTATACTAGTAATGTCATTCTGCATTCAAAAGCCAGAGATTGAAACTGGACACTTTACTAAGTACGTAGATAGATATTCCTGTTGGGCCCTTGATAAAATGGTTCTGGATAATGAAGTAATCCTGATACTGGGCAAATTAGCTCACTCTTTTATGCTGTCTCTGAGTTAATAGGCTTTCAGTGTATGCCAGAAAAACTTGGCACACCTTCAGAAAGTGATATTACTGTTCTTCCAATTAGCCTTTAAGTTCTTTGATTAAACTTGGTTTATGTCCTTAAGTGATGAATGTGTGAGTTTGCCTCTTATTAAAACGTCTTCACAGACTGTAATATCTGGGATAATGGAACGTGTGGAAATGTTGAGTTCAAAGTTCACTCTTCAAATGCCTTGTCTGCCTAGTTCAAAGGAGTCATATGAACAATTACTTGACAATTACTGCTATACATAGACTCATAGCTGCTTGCTATACAGTACATTCCTTGTGAATGCTACCTGCTTTACATAGATTAAAGATCTCACACTGAAACTGGATGCTCTGGTGCCACAACAAACTACAATTACCAGAATTCCATAGCATTGAACAATGGCAGTTAAAGTGGTATCAACCCAGATTATTTCTGTAATGCAGATGCAGCCTGTGTTCCTTGACTGTAGGCAAAAAGTCTCTAGTTGACACTGACCCACATTAGAATAATAGCAAGACAAATGAATAGCCACAATTTTTGTTTAAAAATGTCTGCTAGGTTCTAGAAAAGTTTTTTAGTTTCCTCCTGGTTCTTTATATTTAAGGCTAATTTTTAAGCCCACATATACTGTGCTTCAGCCCATTGATATAAGCCAAGCTAAGGTTATATAATTGAGCATAGCATATATATTTTCAGATCTTAAAACAGAGGTTTTCACATTTAGGTCTTAATTTTAAAAAAATGATTGTAGATCATTCCACAGATGAAGTACGTATTTTTAATATTTCAATGAGAAGGCAATCCAGGGACTGCCTGGCACAACGTTTGAAGTACTATAGTAGCCAATTTGTGACTTGCTTCCTTTTTATAGCGATGTCATTTGATATAGGAAATTATGTGCACCACGGTAAGGTAAACTTACATGACAGCACAGTGCACTGGTGTCCAAACATGAAGACTGCAAATGAGATATTAGAATACAGTATCAGCCCTGACTCTGCCTTTACACTGGGTCTGGAAATGGAAGCACAGGACACTTCACAATCATTACAACTATGGGTACCTAGAAGACCTATAGTGACAAAGGCAGGTGAATGGGAATGAAGTCCACATTAATTACAATCACTGTGGGCAACCTGTGCCCCCACCCCATTGTTGTCCATTTCCCATCAGCCCTAGCTGGCATAGCTAAATGTGAGCGATCATGGGAGCTGAATTACAGTATCCCACTCTGCTCCTAGTTCCTAGAACAGGCAGACAACTGCACAGGAGGTGGCGGCCATTTGACCTCTCAGCGCCTGTCTGGGGGGCTGCACCAGGGTGTTTCAGCACTCTCAAGGTGACACGATGTCATTTCTAACCAGCATTTTCTCTCTTTTTGGTGTTTTGGGGAAATTGGGGGGCTTTGAAAGCTTAGGGGAAGAAAAACGCACTGCATTTTAAGGCAATTTTAGTCTATTTCAGAACAAAAAATGGCCCACAAATTCCCCCCATTAATTTTTTGGGAGGGTGGGGGATGTCTGGGGGGGGGCAAGGGCTGCATTTAAGAGTTCTGTGGTCTGTGCTTCAACCACTTCTGTTCTAGAATGAAAGGACAAAATTGCATAGCTTTATGGTGGTATACAAAAGTGTGTTGGATTAATTTTACCTATTCACTGCTTCAGTGGAATATTGATTACATTTAAGAGAAGTGGGTTATGACACACTTCAGAGTGCTTTGGCAGTTACTAGGAAAATAAAAACTTTATGTGGCCTGGATTCAAGGAGCTTTATGTGGCCTGATCATGCAAGGAGCTCCAGAGCTTCTAAGTGCCGCTCCATCAATGCAGCTCTCTGTTCTGTCTTGACTCTTCCAATGCAGTACAAGGAACTATGGTCTGAAAATAACCTGGGGGGAGTCCTGGTGTGCTCATGTAAGTGCTTTGTGTGCATCAAAGAAGGTCTTTGATCACAGCTATATAACAGCTCAGTATCTCTGGACATACTGGATGAACTAATATTAAAACACACACCTTGCATTTGGAATTAATGTTTTATCTTGTTTGCAACAACTTTACTGTATTTGCATGATTATTACAGGCAAACACAAAACATAAGTTTTAACTGGAATTTTTCAGTACCTCAGCTGTCTGAAAAAGGATTTTTAGTGGACAGTCTGAGTGAAAAGAAAAGAAAGTGGGGTCAAAGGCTAAATGAAAACATTGTAGTACAGGTCTTGACTTTAAAAAAGGACAAGGTAAAAAGGAGTTTTTCTCCATAGATTAACTACTGTGAGAAGAGCTCCCTCTCCTGTCTTGGTCTTCTTTAGCTGCTGACCTTTCAACAGACTATGGAGAATGCTGTGAAGCTATTTCTTCTTTTATTTAAAAAAAACACAAACGTGATGAAATGAAAGATGCTCTCTTATTGATGTTATTGAAAATATCAAGATAAGTTTTCCATGTTTCCAGAGCTTTACGTGTATTCTTAAAATAAAGACCTCTCATTTTGCCTTTGATACTAGCTAGCCATCAGTTTAGGCCAATAAAGGCTAAGGAAATTTTTTCTTGCCTTTGTGCTTTCACAACATTTGTCTGAAAGGCTTCTGAAGAAGCATTTTGTGCCATTGGATCCCTGGTGAATTCTGTACTGGCTTGAATAGAAATCTTTGGACTGCCATGGAGTACTTTAGCAATTCAATAGTATTTGCTTTTTACTTCATGCACTGGCAACAGAGGTGAAGGAGGTAAAGGAGTTAAACTGTAATCAGAGGTAGGAACTAGGTGGTTAAAATCAACTAAGTTATCAGTTTAATTGTAAATAATCTAAGAAAAAGAAAAAATGTACAGTAATCAAATTTCTTTTTAAACCCATGTAATTGACTTAAATTGGAATGCAAGAATTCCAAATTTAATTAATATATTAAGTGGAAGACAGTGCTAAAGAACCAAAAAATTTTACACTTCTTAGCTGTTTCTTTACTTAAAACATAGTTCTCTTGTATATTTGTAAAACTGCTTCCTGTTGTTTGTTGGCCCATCAGGATTGAGGAATTAAAATGTTTAGACCACAAGATTCAGGTTCCTAGTTTTAGTTCATGAATTGGTGGTAATTCCAAAGTTAAAGAGTTTTAAACCAACAAGTAGTAAGGGTAGCTTGGAAGGAGATTGTCTTCCTTGAATACAGTGTTCTGCACCAAGCAATGTGTAGAGACTCCTCATCTGTTGCAGGAAACTGAATTGTTGAATCTCTTAAACTATGACTTTTGCTGGGCTCCACATAGGCATCAGTAATCTAAAGCAAATGAGATTTTAAGGGAGGGGGAAGGGAAAAGCAATGGAAGGGGTTTGGGAGAGGCGTGCATAAGAAGTGAGATTTTCAAAATCTGTATTTTTCACCCAAGCACAAAATAAGGATAATAGGTATAGGGGAGGTAAAGTCATGAATAGTATTTTTCTGGATCATTCTGATGAGACATTAATGCAGGCATTGAACTTACATTTCAATGGCAGTTTTGATAAAAACTTGAAAGGAACCCAACAAAGGCAGACCCTCCCTCTATTAATTTCACATTTTTGTTGATCCCATGACATTCCTTTACAATAAGTTGTTTCCAGTTACTTAATTCAGGGTTTTAAATAGAACCACTCTGATTGTAAACAAGTTGTTTTAATGTTGTGGAATCAGCAAGAAAGATGTGAAATTAATTTGGGAGTGGTGCTCTCACAATTGCAGCTTGTCTCAGCACAGGATAATTTCCCTTGATATTACATGATGTAAACCAGTTAGAGACTAGTTTACGGGTCTATACCAGCCTGTTCTCCAGCCAGGATATTGGGCTATTATTATCTATAAACAGTGATTAAATCTGTATCTTCTGTTTTTAACCGTCCCACACACTTCTGGAGGGAATTGTGCTACATATACTGCTTTAAATCACATACAAAGAAAATCGACCTAGATGGATGATGTTCAGTCAGTTCTAGATGAGGCCACTCATCCCCAGAAGGATCAGGTTCACAACTGATGGGGCTGCTGCTTATTGATCCAGCTTTACCATTAGAATCTCACGTGACCTTTGTGGCTCAGAGTGTCTGCTGTGACCTTTCCTGGATGGATATAGCTTGGACACATTTGCCCATGTAGACTATTGTGAGATGTGCTATGGGAGCATGAATCTCCTTTAAACATGATTCAGAATCTGACTAGACTGTTTGACAGTATTATGACTGTGCTTTGTCAAATACATTAGTTCCCAATACATTTCCAGGCCCAATTTAAATTACTGACTTTAATCTTTAAAATCTAAAATAGATAGGGGTCAGGTTTGTTGAAATACTTCCTTCCCCCCTATGTGCCCCTTATGTTCTTTTTTGCTCCAGGTACCCCTACCAAATGAATTGAGGGAATTTGACGTTTTCTTTTGATTCTGCCATCCTGCAAACAGATTAGCAAGGCCCCTTCACTTGGTGCCATACCTGTGCGATTTTGTGTGTGTGCACTAGGCTCCCACCTTTCTGTTCACTGATGCCTTTTAAATAAGTCATTAAGTTTCTGCCTTTGGTTTAGTATTTTAATTCTGTACAGTAGTTGTGAATCTTGTTCTTCAATGTATTCATGTACTTATTGATTGTGTGCATGTTTTGCTTTGTTTTGAACATTTAGGCGTGGCCAGCTACCCAGAGAACTTTATCTTTTGGAGTGGCATGCAGATGTTTCAAGTAAAGAAATATTTATGAAAAATTTAGATCCCATGGCGATGCTAGTTTATGGAAATAGAGTTTCCCTTTTGCCCTTCCTGCCCAGAATTGTAAGCCACTGAAAAGAATAAATGGTAGACCTTGATTGAGTTCTCTGCATTCTTTTCTGCAGATAGTGATCCTTTCTTTGAAGAAGAGACATGAATATAAATGACCTTCATGATTACATCCCTGTGTTTTGACAAAACATTCTTGTGTTTAATTCATCTTTTTGAAAAATTGCCTCCTACTATGACATACTTCATAATTTCTAAGTTATTTGTAAATGGAAGCAGCAAGTGTGGGGAAGGCATGAGAACTAATTATGTTTCCTAAAAATGTTAACTTTCTATGTTTTCTTAAATTATGAGCCAGTATGAATATTGAGAACTAGGAAACTTTATTAGTTATTTTATACATTATTAATGAAAAAAGTAGATGGAATGATTAAAAGATATTGTTTTAAAATTCTGTTTATCAATTATTAACTTCTCATTTTAATTCTTAGCAATTTTTTTGAAGAACTCCTCATATCAAATGCATCCATCTGATATAAAATTTGAAGTCAGCAAGTCTGTCATTCAAGAGAAGGTGTAGTTTCTAAAATATTGAAACTGACATCTCCAATCAGACAGAAATAAGGAATGAGAAAAAACACTGACCAAGCAAAATGTATTGCCACACTCCTTTTTGTGCAGAAATAGAATTGCATGCAGCATGTTTGAAGTTCTTTCCAGTCTTATCTGTTAGCAAAGCTGTCAATTTCTCACAGATCTAGTGGGGAAATAAACCAAGTTGCTCCGGACCAAAAGAAAAACTGTTTTATTGGTTACTGCTTAGGTCTTGAATTAAATATACATGTTAGAAAAAGGAATTAAGATTTCAAATTTTTAATTAGCCTTTTGTATCAGTATAAACACATAGGTCAAGTTCCTGCATCAGGCATAACTATAATGATGGGGCTCCATCGTCCTAGGTACTGATGATGAGCCACGCTCCAAAAACCTACCTTTTCAACCAGCCACTGGGTTTCCCAGGCACTACACATCAGAGTGGGCTATGATGTCTGCGGGGCTCTCCTGGACAACGGGCTTGTTAAAAGCAAGCAGCTGGAAAGATTCCTTGCGATCCTATCGCGATTACCTTTCTCACCATGCACCATGACCTGAAGAGCACTGCAGACATTATTTTGCAATGCTCCATTCTGCACTGCCTCAAAAAGCATTTGGTTGGGGTGCTGGCTTGTTTCAGAGACAGGTTTGGAAGATTGTGGACAGGCATTACTGACCATAAACATAAATCCCCAAAGTTATGAGATCATAAATTCTGCTCATGATCTCATAACTACTGAACAGTATGCCAGCCCCTATGTTAAAACACAAATACAAAATTGTAGAAACATAACAAACAGCTAGTAATAAGGAATAATAAACCAATGACACCAATTGTTTGTTGCAGCCACATTTTAAAAACAAAGAAAACCTGTTACAAATGGATGGCATATAATAATAATAATAATAATAATAATAATGATAATAATAATTTATATCCCGCCACTCTACAAGATGCAATCAGGGCAGCTTACAAAGATTAAAAAAACATATATTCCAAAGCCCTCAATCTCTCCTCTTAAAATACAATTAAACGATATAAGAATTAAAACATACATAAAAAATAAAATAAATTTTAAAATGTATACAGCAAACTATAGACCATGAAGATTATCGCATTGGGCTTGAGGGCCGTTCTCAGCACGGCCCGGCAGGAAACGGAACGAGTGGGGGACGGATTTTACCGCACACACCCGTCCCTCACTCATTCCGTTCCCCCTCTCTTCCCTGCCCATTCCGTTCCAGAGGGAATGCTTTTTGAGAACTGTTCAGAACAGTTCTCAAAAATTGCCCCCTCAGGAACGGATTAAGAACGGAAGAGAGGGGGAACGGAACGAATGAGGGACGGGTGTGTGCGGTTAAATCCGTCCCCCACTCGTTCCGCACTCGTCCCTGCTCCTTCCGTTCCGTGCTCAGAACGGAATGGAAGGACTCAGTGCGATAAAGTTCCATGACTAAAGTGTGGTCTGAGTTCTTAGAGTTCTTCTGATGGCCGGAGAAACTATTCGGGAAAGACCTGCCGGAAGAGATCTGTCTTTATAGCTTTTTAAAATCTGTTTAGGGTGGTAATATTACGGATCTTACCTGGCAGGCCATTCCACAATCTGGGCACGACAGCTGAGAAAGTCCTTTGGGAGGTCATGGACACCCTTGTTTTATAAGGCTGTAGCAAATTCCTCCCTGAGTATCTAAATGTGCGGTGAGGATTATATGGAAGAAGACGGTCCCGAAGATAGGTTGGAACCAAGCCATTTAGGGCTTTAAAGATGATAACCGACACCTTGTACTGGGCCCGGAAACTAATGGGCAGCCAGTGAAGTGATCTTAAGATCGGTGTTATATGGTCTCTTTTGGACGTACCAGAGACCAGTCTGGCTGCCATGTTTTGAACTAATTGAAGTTTCCGGACCAAGCACGAGGGTAGCCGCATGCAGAGTGCATTACAGAAATCAAGGTGTGAGGTTATCAGTGCGTGTACTATGGTCTCAAGGTCCCTGGCTTCCAGGAAAGGGCGCAGCTGGCGTATCAGACAAAGCTGATAACAGGCACTCCTGACTGTCACATTCACCCGATTTGTCATGTGTAGCGATGGAACTAGGAGCACCTCCAGACTGCGAACACAGTCCTTTGAGGGGAGTGTGACCCCTTCCAGGACTGGAGGTTGTATCCTGATACCTGGGTTCGGAGCCGATACCATAAGTACCTCCATTTTGTCTGGATTCAGCTTCAATTTGTTTTCCCTCATCCAGTCCATTACTGCCTTAAGACAGTCATTGAGAGGAGAGATGCCATCTGAAGTCAAAGCTGATGACTGAGACATGGAGAAATATATCTGGGTGTCATCAGCGTACTGATAACACCCCACCCCATGCCTCCGGATAATCTCTCCCAGCAGCTTCATGTATATGTTAAAAAGCATTGGTGACAGGATGGCACCTTGGGGACGCCACAGTTAAGCTCTTTCCTTGCAGAGCAACTGTGCCCGAGCATCTCCCTCTGTAATCTGCCTGAGAGGAAGGAATGGAACCACTGCAATGCAGTGCCTCCAATCCCTAGCCCTCCCAGTGTGTGTGTAAGGATGGGCCCATGTAGGTACTGTGATATATATATATATATATATATATATGTGTGTGTGTGTGTGTGTGTGTGTGTTCTTTTTCTTACTATATTTTTACCTTTCTTGTTAGGGCAAGGTAATGAGGTAGATTACAATAAAGAATGATAAAAGAAATAGAATGCTTATTTAGAGCTGCATGTTGGTTTACTGGTTACCATCAAGGGTTACCATATGACATTTAGCTAGTAGCTTATACATGAACAACTTTGTATTCCAGAGGACGTAGAGTAAATACAGGTTGAGCCTCCCATATCCAAAATGCTTGGGACTAAAAGTGTTTTTGATTTATTTATTTATTTAGGATTTGGGAATGCATGTATTTGCATGTATGCACATATTGAGATATCTTGGAGATGGGACACAAGTCTAAACACCAAAATCATTTATGTTTCATATACACCTTATACACATAGCCCAAAGATAATTTTATACAATATTTTTAATAATTTTGTGTGTGAAACAAAGTTTGTGTACATTAAACCCTCAGAAAGCAAAGGTATCACTATTTCAAACAACCGTTTTTGGAGTATTTTGGATTTTGGAATTCTGGATAAGGGAGACTTAACCTGTATTGAAAAACCAGCTCCTACCATGTATGTTTTCTATGTCCATCGATTCAGATCTCACACCGATTTATCTGTAAGTGGGAATGGGGCCTCTCTGTATCTCAATATTATTTAGGCTGCCATTCTGATCTCAAACCCATCCAGGGAAAAGATTTTATGTGATGTAGGATCACAATCTCATATTAATGTTACACAAGTAGCCTTAGTTAATTAGGTGCAGGTTATTGCCCATGCCAGCAACATCCACATATTTTCATACTGAAGATGCAAACCCGTACAGTTGCCCTGGCAGCAGATATGAAGGCAAATCCTTAGTCTAGACAAGGCCTTAGTGTATTGTATCTTGGCCATGTGCCAAGGGGAAATGGGCAGGCACCAGCTCAGTTATGAAAAAGATAGATACAAATGAGGAACAAGAATTGTATCTGCCAATAAAGGGGTATCAAATAGGAACAACAAAATGAACTCTATAATGTTTGGGGATGTGAAGGTATGGTTCGTGGATAGTTTCATCTTCTTTGTGAAATTTTAAAGCTTTGGCTGGCAATGTGGTAGAGGACGAAAGTTGCTAATCATTCCTAAAGCTGTAAAAATGTATGGGTAAAACAAATGTAGGTTAAGTAGTGTTGTTACAAGTTTATACTGGATTCTCTGTCATCCCATTCCTATTTCCCATCAGTCCTGACTATAAAATGGTTTCCTCAATTCTCTTCTCTTCCTCCATCGTTTTTGGTTTATACTCCTGTTACAAAGTAAAGTGGCATTTGTATGCTGGATTTAAAAATAACAATAAAGTGTGTGGTTGAATAAGAGGCTGTAAACTGGAATTTGGGGGCAGGGGTATGTAATCTAGCTCTGCTATTGCAGTGAAATCTGTTTTCCTGACTTTTACAGTTTTATAGCATTACCATCTTCAGAAGGGTTCAGAGTGCCTATTAACTTGAGTAAATGTATTCCCTTTCTCTTAAAGCTGATTAATACATTATGCTGTATTAAAGTCACATTTATTGTTTTTAGGGGTCATGTTTTCACCTTTCCTTTCTAACGGGAATGCAGTTGTTAATAAAAGAATTATGCATTTAATATTCCTGTTAATTAAAGATTTTAACTGCCCAGCACATTATGTTTAGTATACAGTTTATTGTGAAGGTGAGCATACAGTTTACAATTAAAGTGAAATAGTTCATGAAATGGGATGGAGTTGGGGGAGAACAAAACATAGTACTGTACAAGTAAATTTCAGCATTCCTGTTGATTTTAATAGTGCTGAATTGCACTGTATACAATGTCAGTGTTCTGTTTCCACGGAGAAGCAACTAGGGCAGAAGGAAACAAATTATGTGTAGAGCCAGGTGGTGTAGTGTTTATGAGTGCCGGACTGGGAACTTGCTAGATCCAGGTTCAAGTCTCCAGTACGTCAGTCACTGGATGACCTTAAACCCATCACTCCCTTTCACCAATACTATATGTTAGTTGGAAGGGAGTAACAAAGTCAAAGAGTTGTTTTGTGAGAGGATGAGAGTGGCCATCCCACCTTGAGCTTATTTGAAGGAAACACAAGATATAACTGTAATTGTAACTTAAAAAACAAAAAATAATAATAATAAAACGGTTTTTGAACAGTTCATTTCAAAATACCAACCAGATGCCCTTGGGAATGCCAAAAAAAGCACACAAGGCAGTAGCCCTCTCCTGGTGTTGGTATTCAGACACTTGCTTCCTCTTGATTGAGTGGTACTTGCATGTTGCTGTGGCTAATAGCCAAAGATAGCATTCTCCTCTATGAATCTGTTTAATTCACTTTCAAAGCTGTCCAAAATTGGTGGTCACTTGTGGTGGTCAATATCTTGTGGTAGAAAGTTCAACAGCTTATGTAGTGTGTGAAATATTTCCTTTTGTCTGGCCTGAGTCTCCCACCATTTAAAATTCACTGGTTTGTCTTAGGTTTCTAATGTTTTGAGGTTATCATGATGGTCATAATAATCTTAGGGACCACAATTGCTTCTCTCCTCTTTCAGAAGCAGTTTGGGGGGAAAAACAGGTAATCTGCAAAATAAAGTAGCAACAGTTTGGCCAGTGCAGATCTACTGTCTTTTCACTGTCTTGACATCTCTTGTTTGGAAAAGGGTGTAATAGAAAGTAAAAGGCTAGGTGTTTTATGGTTTCTGGTAACAAAAATATCCAATATTTCATTCACACATCTCCAGTAGGTTAGGCTGAGGGGCTATGACTACTTCAAAGTCACTCTATAAGTGTTATGTTTGAATAATGATTTGAACTCTAGTCTCCCAACTCCTAATAGTTCAACAATCAAGTCTGAATTTTCAGACCTTGGTTTTCAGATCTTGATCACCCTTCTCTGAACACGATCCAACTTGTCAATATTTTTTTAGAAATGGGGTACACAGAACCAGTCACAGCATTTTAGGTAAGATCTGACCAAAGCAGAATAGAGTGACCTGGATATTGTACTTCTGTTGGTATAGCTTCATATTGCATTGGCTCTTTTGTCCACCACAGCTGCAGCTGCACAACAAAAATAATCCAGTTTGATACCACTTTAACTACTGTGAGTCAATGCTAGGAATTCTGGAAACTGTAGTTTTGTAAGACATTTAGCTGTCAGAAATCTCTTGTGCCACCACAAACTACAGTTCCCAGAATTCCATAGCTTTGAACCATGGCAGTTAAAGTGGTGTTAAACCAGATTATTTCTGCAGTGCAGATGAAGCCCACATCACACTGTTGACTCCTGTTTAACTATGTTCTTCTATGACCCCTAGATCCTTTTCATATGTACTACTTGCAAGCCAAGTGTGTCCAAAATATCTGCAGGGCATCAGGTTTGAAAAGGCTGATTTCACTTTTACAATCCGCTGACTCTATTTTGATGCACGTGTGATCTAAGGTCATTTTATATTAAATTTTTTTAAAAGCTAGATACCTTACGGATCATAAAAACACAAAAACTACATTGGAAACAATTAATAAACTACAGTCCCAACCCCAAGGCTAAAATAGTGTTGTGTGCATGTGTGTGTCTTGTTTTGTTTTTTAAAAAAACATTTAATTCTCCACTGATTTTTTTTTTAAAGCCACTATTAATCTTAAATTGGGGGGAATTTTGTAATTGTGCTGGCCAAATGGCTGTAATAAAGTTGTTGTTGTTGTTGTTGTTGAGATTTTATTTTATGATGTTTAGCAACTCTTTAGCAGCCTTCTGATATTTGTTGTCACTTATAAGAATGGCATCAATAAAGATATGTCAGACAGGTTACAGCTCATTGTTATATATTTGCAAGGTACCTTCCAAGTAACCTCCTAAATACTCCTGAAAGTGTCTAAAGGCATTCTTGCATGAACATCATTTTCTTTTTGTTTTCTAACTACATAAAATAAACTTAACCCCAAACAAAGATCAATGATTTTAAATTCTAGATAATTGTATAACTACTTAGAGTCCTGGTCATGATACTCTTATCCAGTAAACCTAATTCTTGTTTTATTTCCACATGATCAAATGTTGCCCATCGCTGCAGTATTCATATCATCTCCTTATTGGGCTGCAGGTGATCCTTCTCTAAATACAGTTTACAATCATGTGAACATTATAGAATCATAGAGCTAAATGACACCACAAGGGCCATCCAGTCCAACCCCACAGTATTGAAGACAAGGCATAGAATGAAGCACAAATGCAAATGATTGTATTAGATGTGATGATGTGACACAATGGCAAAAGCTGAAATTAGGAGAAAACAGGGAAGTTATTTCAGAATAGTATGAAGAAAATGATCATCATGTTTGCTCTTAATAAGTGGCTGATGAATCCATTAGAAATCAGAAGTACAGTATGACCTCCATATCCGTGGGGTATATGTGCCTTGATTTGCTGTGGAAACACAAAACCATGGACAACAGTGAACCCCATTGAAATAAATGACCTCCAGTGGTGATAGACCTAAAGATTCCTAGAAAAAACTCTTGCTTAGATATAGAAATGTCCTCCACCATGACTCTATTTGGTCAGCTTCCATCAGAAGCATACCACAGAATCACACTAGAGGGGCTAGAAAATGGCTAGAGAGAACCTTCGGAGGTCAGGATGTGAGTAAGTCAAACCATGGGTACCAGTCCTGCTGATGTATTTTGGTGTTTCTGGACCTAGAAATGAAGGAGCCAGTGGAGGCATAACACTTCAGTACTTCAATCATGGCTAAGGAATTGGGAGCAGAATCATATGCTGACTTCTATTTCTTTCATGAATTCACCTTGGTTAAGGTTTGCATTGACACTGATAAGCTAACTAGGGCATGGTTTTAGTTAGGGATTTGAAACCAGCTTCAAAACTTGGATTTAATATTCTGTTTAAGAGTTAATGCAGACCACAAAAAAGTAGCACTCAGCTTTCTAGCTAACCCAAATCCTTGCGTGACACACGCATGAGTAGTAATCCACTTTTTTTTTTGGACATTATATGTAGATTCTCCTGCTATTCATCTTTTCAGCTCGCAGTAGAAATTGGGTTTTTTTGGGGAGGGGGTAGTCTTTTAAATTATTTTCTCTTTTTCTCTTGCCTAGTTTATCACAGAGATGCTAATTTTATGTAAGTAGAAGAAACACCTACTTTTTTATGAAATGCAAGGCAGAAAATTGTGAACAGAAATTGAAAGCTGTCTCCTATCTGTCACATTTAAATGGATGTGCAAAAACATTTTGGAGCAAAATAGGTTTAGTATTATGAGGTTTCTATACTGGTTTGCCATGCCCTAATAAAAATGCACACTATAGATTAATAACAATTTAAAATGGGTATTTTCATTGGTCCATCAAACTGAAAAATGTTATGAAAGGCTGTGTGTTGATGTTGATAGAGCCATCTGGGAGAAGCTCCAGTGTCAGCAGTTATGCAGCCTTGTGACAGTGGAATAATCCCGAGGATCATCCTATGAAAGACTGTGCTTGTAGGTTAAATCATTCCATGATATGTTTTTCCAATAGCACCCTGGAGGACTATATTTCTTGTTGAAAGTTAATTAAAATAGTTTGGAGCTGTGAAATAATACTCTCTTTTGCTGACTGCTAGAACTCATCCCTTTTAGATTTCACTGTTTGTGTATACCAGTGCAATTGGAAAGCTATGGAAGAAGGGGTATAGGCTGTTAAGTTTCTCCTCATTCTAACATTTGAAGAGCTTGTTCCCTCTGCTGGTGAGAGGCTGAAATGTTGAAGAGCAGTAGAATAGGTTTCATTTTTAGCATGATATCATCAAGGATGAATAATAAAAGAAGTCAGTGTTTTTGAGGTTTACTTTTCTTAAAAGCAAAAGGATTTTTTTCAACTCTTTATCTTTATTTTGTAGGTGCTAACATCATGCCGGGCCTTTCTGTTAACTTCTCGTATTCCTACCAAGGTAAGGTTAATTTTTCAGATCTGCAACCCCAACAATATTGTTCACTAATTTTGATACTGATTACTGTTTATTGTCATGATTGGGAATTATGGTGGAAACTTTATTAGTGTAAAAGAAATAGCTTACATCCCTTCCCATTTAGTCATGTGTTTTTTAAATGTTATGCGTGGACCCAGTTTCTAAAAGGAAGATGGAAAACTGTTTTCTGTTGAATATGGAATTACCTTCAATTGTGTCCAGAAGCCACTTTTAGCATCCCGTCATGTGTCTAGGTGGCTGCTCCCTTGCTTTGGACCTCTCTTCCACAGAGGCTAGACTGGCTCATTGCCCTTCCAGTGGCAGAAGACTTGTTTTTTTAAACAGGCTTTTGAGAACAGACTGTTTGCAGGAAAAGAGCTTTAAATAATTAATTGTGAAGTATTGCTTTTAATTTTTGTTGTTTAATAGATATGCTTTTAAATTGTTTCTAACTCTGTTGCTAGGTTACTTTAATAATTTTTGTATATTTTATTGTTGAGAGCTTTTAATTGCACATAAACAGCCTTGTGTTCCAGGATTGGGGTGAGGGAGGGAAGCAAGATATAAATACACTCATCCCTCTACGTTTGCTGGGGCTAGTGGCACAGGACCCCGTGAATGTGGAAAAACCACAAATAAACTCTATGTTTTAACCTGAGAACACCTCTCTAGGAATCTCTAAGTCCTCCATGCAACTCTGTGGTCGACATCTGCCAGACATTCACCATCAAATTGCACTGGAGGAGCTACAGTTATCTAGTGGAGTGTTCTTTCTAGGAATCTCTAGGTCCTTCAGTGCGACATTTGGTTAAAGTTGACCATAGAGTCGCGCTGGAGGACCTAGATATTCCTAGAAAGAACATATTAATAAAATCCATGAATAATCAAATCCGCAAAAGTCATATCCACCAATGTAGGGGGACAAGTGTAAAGAAATATCACATATTGTCAATATGAAGCATTTGTGTTAAACCAGAGTTTCTCAACCAGAATTCCTTGAGGTTACCAAGAGGTGAGAGATGACTTGAAGGCACATACACACACAGTCACACACACTAGTTCCATTCTGATTTTACAGCTCTGCAAACCCTGGCTCCACTACCATAAGGGTCTTATAAAGAAAAATTGGGCAACTGCTTCAAAACATTTTAAATATGGACATTTAGAAAACTTGCCTCTCAAATGGTTGTGTGTCTTTCCCATATGTTCATTTTATGTGAATTTTCAGCATTCCTATTGTTTCCTATTGTCTACTGAGAGAGACTTCTCAGTGGCTGCTCCCACCCTGTGGAATTCTCTTCCATGGGAAACTAGTCTAGCCATATCCTTGCTCTCTTTTCTTTGGCAGGTAAAACAATCTTTGTTCAAATAGGTTTTTAAAACAATAATTGCTTGCAGGGTGCCTTCTTATGGAAAGGGAGAGTTATTTATTTTTAGCTTATACAATAGGTGTTCAGTATCCACTGACATTTTGTTCCAGGACACATACACACACCGGATGCCAAAATCCATAGATGCTCAAGTCCCATTCAATACAATGGTGTAGTAAAATGGTCTTCCTTATATAAAATAGCCAAATCAAGGTTTGCTTTTTTGGATTTCTATATATATATATATATATATTGAAGCTGTGGATTGTGCCACAGCTGCAGGACCCAATCAATGCCATCAGTGGCTGGATTATTTTTGCTCCAGTCCAAAGGACTGGAGTGCGGCTTCGGGGTGGCTTCCAGGCCGCATTGCAGGCATGTGTTGTTTAAACACCACGCCTCCAAAGTGACCAGAAGTTGCTTCTTTTGGCCCGTCTATTCTAGGCCTATATTTCAAAGGAAGGAACTGGCAAAATCAGCTATGAGTATTCCTTACTTAAAAGAGCCCTATGAAATTGATGAGGTTATCATAAGTTGATTACACACACACATGCTTTTCAATGATTTCATATTGTTTATAGCTATAGTCTTAATGTGATTACTTATAAATTATATTTTAAATGTTATTGTGAGGTTTTTAACCAATTGTTTTTGTAAGCTTCCCTTTCCAGGGAAAGGCTGCATATAAATTAAAATAACAATAACAACAATAAAAATACCACCATTATGTCTGCAAGACAGAAGACAATTCATCTTCTGTCCATAAAGGACCTCATTATCTGCAATTGTGACTACTCTAATGAGGGATTTTATTAAAGATGATAAATTTATGCAAGAGAACATGCTCAAATAATCACCCTCACTGGGTTTGGGGATGAAGATTATTTGAGAGATCATTGTTTCTTCAACTGGATACTAAGTAGAGGCTATTTCTTGCCCTATCATATAAAACTAATAGACTTGACTAGAATCTTCAAGAGACTGAATCATGTTTCCTGTATCAGTGCCATGTGAGAGCAGCTGTCGCTATTATCTTCATAGTGAGGACTGGGGCCTCTTTTCCTGATCCAGTGTGGTACAATATAAAATTTCATAGAGATCCTTATCTGATAGATTTGACCTGTTCAGGCTTCAAAACCTACTGTTGGGCTATAGATTTTTCCTCCAGATTTCATTAGCTATCTTCATTGTATGTACAGGCAAACCTCAGTTAACAAAGCTTCTGACAAAGTTTTAACAAAGTTTTATGACCTATAGCCTTCTCCCTTTGTCTTCAGTGTAACTGGAAGCTTTTTTAGCAGCATCAGAACTGGGAAGATGGCAATGGAGGGTGGAGAAACCCAAACTTTTGGTGTCAGATTGCCGCAATTTATAAGTACTATAATAAAAGCTTGAGCTGGGGAAGTATGGAGCTCTGCTCTAGCTGATGCTACTGCTTCTGTGTGTGCCTGCTTAAAACAGCTATAGTAAATAGTTGCTACATCGAGAATCCCTTGCTGAACACGTGTGAACAGCAAAACAGAGATAAAACGGGATAAGCCTGCCTTACCACCTGTGTTAAAAAAGCATACCAACCTGCAAATTATGTGGACAATGGAGACTAGTTGGGGGATGGGGATCATCCCTACATGCAATTTAGTAGAAGGCTTTAAGAGATCTCTAAAATGTTCAGAAGGTTTTCTGTTTTCTTCTGCAAGGTTCACCTGATGTTGCTGTTTTATTTCACGAATGCATATTGCTAGTTTTTGGATAAAATATCTGCTAAAATATATAAAGCTGCTCTTCTTTTTTGTGGTATAGGAACCTTTCCCTATTGTTTCTGTATTATTTCTGCCTCTGGTACCAAATGTTGTGTTAAAGAAGTAATACCCAGGAAGACATCTACTTGGTTAACTAAGTTATGCCAGTGTAAATTAAAAACAGAGCTATTCTGATATTTGCTGTATTCACATTATTTCTTTTCAGTGGAATAGTATCCTCTGTTTTCTCTCGAGGCTACAGTTTCAAGTGTATGACCTCTGTAACAACATGTTCCACAAAATACTTTGATTCTCATGACTACTGGAAATGATCATCATGGCAGAGGAATGAATACTTCTGCTGTTTTCAGATGAGGAATTTGAATCTGGTGATAATCATTCATGCTAGATGGACTCTAGTTAATGCTGGCATATGTCCTTGTTTTTATTTTTGTGAAAACAAGTTCAAGAAAACTAACAAAATAAAACAGAGGTGGTGTCTAATTTTCTCTTCTTTGATTGTATACAGCATATATAGATGCTTTAATCACAGTCTCAATTGTAGTACGATAATGTTACCAATCTTTGCCAAATTTTCCTACAATCTTTGATTCTGCTCCATTCCCTGTTTTTTGCCTTTCAGTCACCTATGATTAGCAAAAAGTCCTGTTTACGTGTGTGATTAATTTCTTCCTAGACTCCAGCATAGAATCTTTTAATTTATTCTTTTTCTGCCACTATTGTAGCATAAACTTGCAATATGGTTATATTAATGCGTTTTCCCTGAAGTCTTATTGACATGATTCGATCAGACTTTGCATTATATCCTTTGACTTCTTTTGCTGTATCTCCCCAGCTTAACTTGCTCACCCCTAATATATCAATGTTTATACATTCCTATTCTTGTTTTACTATATTTAGCATCTGTTGATTCATGCTTCCCACATTCCATGTTCTTATAGTATGAGTTGTGTAGCTTTGGACTGTCTTTTCACTCCTAGGAACATTGACAGCTGATCTGTCTTTTGGCTTGAGTTCAGTTATGTCATTAACCTCCTTATTATTGCTAATTATCCTCTACTCTACACTAGTAGTTCACTGTGTGTTTCTTAACATTTTCTCTTGTTTCATTATGGATTATCTCATGATAAAAATCATTAAAAGGAGGGAACAGAGCAGAATCAAAGTTTGACCAAAAGAAATTGGACCTGTGTTCAGGAAATCAAGCAAAAGGTAGACTGACTAAATTCTGCAAGACCAGCAATTTGTTCATTGCAAACACATTCTGCAAGGAACCCAGGGAGCAATTGTTTATACATGAACATCACCTGGTGACTTGTATAGAAAACAAATAGACTACATAATTGGAAGCAGAAAACAGAGAAGTTTCATTCTCTCTAGACCACAAACAGATTGTGGCACAGATCACAAACTGCTAATATAAAAAATTAGAGTAAAGCTAAAGAAGAACACTACAACAGTCATTGACCTGAAATACAAACTGAAGAACATCACAGAATAATTTAAAGATAAAGTGAAAAACGGATTCACATTACTAAGCCTAAGTGATCAGGAGCCAAAAGAACTTTGTCAGGGAGGAATGCAAAAAGACATTATCTATAGCTGGCAGGGTGGGGAAGCCTCCGTGTATGACATGTGAAATTCTATAAGCAATCAAGGACAGAAGACAAGCAGAATGGAGATGTTCAATGGGTTGTGCACAGGGGTAAGAGGAACCACTACCCTTCTTATCCATGGACTTCCCATCTGTGGATTTGAGCATCCATGGAAGGCAAGCTTGCATTGTCCCCAGTGGTGGCACACACATAGTCATGTCACTATTGGAGACAATTGTTCCAAAGTCCCGCTTCCCTCTCTTCCTTCCTTCCTTCCTTCCTTCCTTCCTTCCTTCCTTCCTTCCTTCCCTCCCTCCCTCCTTTCTTTCCCGCCTTCCTCCCTCCTCCTCCCTCCTCCTTATCTCTTCCTTCCTTCCTTCCTTCCTTCCTTCCTTCCTTCCTTCCTTCCTTCCCCTTCTCTCCCTCTTCAAGGCTTCTGTCCCAGCTTGGCTCCAAGGGTGGAGGCTGGAGTCCTCATCAGCTGGAGGGAGCTGGAGCTGGGACTTGAGTCCTGGAGCCCCCCACCACCAGGCCCAGCACCTGGGATGGAAACTCCAGGCTCCATGACCCAAACCCCGGGCCCAGTGCTGGCTCCCTCCGACTGACAAGGCTCCACTGCCAAAGCCAAGCTGGAGACTTGTCAGTCGGCCAAAATTCTGGAATTAGTGTGGACTGCTAAAAGGACAGGTGGATGGGTCATTGAGCAAATCCACCTTCCCGAGAAGCAAAGATGACTAAACTGAGGATGTCATACTTTTGCCATAACACAAGATGAAAGGACTCACTAGAAAAGACTATTATTCTTGGCAAAGTGGAGGGCAATATGAAAAGACAAAGACCAGATACTAGATGAAGAGATTCAATCAAGAAAGCCACAGCAATTAATCTGCAAGACCTAAGCAGAACAGTTGAAGATAGGGTTACAAGATCATTGAAAACATTTCCATAGGTCAAACCTGACAGCAGTTAAGCAACATTGCCAAGGGAACCAATGTGGTGTGGGGTCTGAACATTTGACTACGACTCTGGAGACCAGTGTTTGAATCCTTGTTCAGTCACAGAACTTGGCTTACCTTGGGCAAGTCACACTCTCTCAGCCTCAGAGGAAGACAAAGGCAAACCCCTTGTGAACAAATCTTGCCAAGAAAACTCTGTGATAGGGCCTTGGGGTTGCCATAAGTCAAAACAACACACAAGAACAACAACTTTACCAACTTCTGAGTTACAGTGAATATGCCAGTTAAGTGTGCTTCACTGGGAAAAATAAGGATATGACCAAGGTTTTTAAAATACATTTAGGCTTTGAAAAATCTTAAAACAACCAAATCCTTTCACCCCCTCTTTCTATCCAGCTGAAAAGTGGGAAAACAGATAAACCATATAGGAAAATTTGACATAAATGTGCTCCTAAATTTAACATATAAATAAACTGTCATGTTATGAACTGTAAATAACAGGTATAGGAGAAGACCTCTTAAGGATACCCTTGCCTATAGATCCTTGCTTGATAAACAGGCAAGAGAATCCAACTATAAGGCAACTATATCACGCTACATCTCATTTCCTTCAAATCATTTCTCAAAATTCACTTTTTCCACAAAGCCTTTACCGTAAACATTTAGTCCACAATTCATAACTTTTGAAACTAGGCTAATGTGTAACTGAAATATACATTCTTCCCTGATTATGTCCTGCCTCTATCACACTCTCTTTCAGTTTTTTTTCCTTTGTGTCAAATTTTAGATTGTAAGGTCATGAAAACTGTGTTTTGTAGGATGTACTTGATGGTTTCATTTTTTAAAACAAAGAAGCACTTTTTTTGGAAAAAAAAGTTGACTGAGGGGCTATAAAGACTGCCACTTTGGAGCAGTCTGTAGCCGCCTCTTTACTGGCTGGATCAGTGCCACGGCAACTGCATGCTACGGCACCGATCCAGCCTCTGTAAAGCACAAAAAAGGAGCCGAAAAAACTGGCTCCTTTTTGTATCCTTGAAGGGGTGCCATAGCTGCCACTGCAGAGCATGATAATGCCCCCTTGGTGCTGTGCACCGTTTGGACTAGCATGCACCAAAATGGTGCCCTGGTGACAGCGTTAGGGCATTGAGCATGGAGACGCTCAGCCTTGACTCTGCCCACAGGCCAGCGCTTTTTGTCCATTGTATGTCTGATTGCTTAATCTCTTTCTAATGTATTTTTTATCTCTGTGTTTTAGTACAAATAGGAGTAATTTTTTGTTCTGTTTGAATTACAGCTTGAACTAACTTTCAGCTACTTGGAAATCCAAGGAATCACATGCAATAAACCAGGACAGGTGAAGATTTTGGTTATTAAAAAAATGAATACTCTTATCTAGAAAATTAGACTATTCAGATTTTCTAACCTAACGTTCTGATTAGGTTTCTGGGTGTCTTCTTCCCAACACGCACAGTTTTTAACCTTTATTTCATTAGAATTTATGAAAGAGGTGTGAAAGAAATGTATTTACAATATGAAAAAATATTTGGATTAGGTTTATAAGTCAGTTTCATTTATAACCATATTTTAAGATGCTAAATTGAGAGAAGGAGGACCATTCATAGGAAATTAAAATGAAAGATATTCTGCAACTTTGGAAAACATAAACATAGATTTATTTTGTTGTTGTGCAGAAAGTAATGCTTGCCTTTACAAGAAAAAAATGAGATATGTTTCAGTGTTATTTTATTCACCTTTGGACAATTGAAATATGAAAAATGATACTTGTGAGTGCAAAAATGTATATGAATATTGAGGAAATAGCAGAACATGCAGATATTACATGCAAAAGCCCACTCTCTTTTTGCATCCCAGCATAAGTACATTTTCAACCGGTGTTTCTTTGTCAAGGGAATTATTGTAATCTATTTTCAGTGGAAGGAACCAACAAAACCACCTCTGAGCATCGTTAGGGGTGTGTGGACCACACCCAGTGATACCCCAGAGTGGACTGTCACCCTGTGGGGTGGTGCATCTGGGGAAAGTGGTTGCTTTCTGAGTCTCACACAGCAGCTGCCACATGGAACTGCCGTCCGAGAAGGCCAAGCCCCCCCCCCCCAACCTTACTGTGCCATGCCTTTCGACTCACTAGTAGAATACCACTGCAGCAGCAATATGGGGGTGTGCCTTTTTGGTCCTGTCCCTGGAAGCCCTACCCCAAAAATCATGTCCCCACCCTCTGTGCCAGGGGACACACCAGGCAGGGATGCCAATGCCTCTGAGTATCCCTTCCCTAAGAAAACCCTGTGAAATTCATGCAGTTGCCATAAGGAGAAGGCATATATATATACACACATACATATTGTTCAGGTAAAATATCCAAATCTATTTTTCCATTGAAACCAAGCATCAGGATCCTACATTTCCTCCCTCCTTTCAGTACATAGATTTCCTACCTGACTTCCTTGTTCATGATGACATTTTGTGTGCCATAAATCCAAACTGGGCAAATCAGTGTTTCCACAAATTACACTGGGAATCAAGTTGCTTTACTGACAAAGTATGTGGGGGTTCCCCCCTTCAGATGACGCAAGAGGTAGCGTGATACAAACCAGGATAAAAAGGAAGCTAGAATTGTTTTCTGTGTCAGACCTAACACAAAAATAATAGTTCGGTCATTGCATTAATAGTGCACTATGGTTAATTTTGCCATAGACTTAATTAATAGAAAAGACAAGCCAGAGAGACTGGAGTGATAAAACTATTTTTTAAAACTAACTTTCCAAGCTGTGCCCACTAGCACCAACACTGTTGTTGCAGTGCTCCTAAAGTGCAGAATGTTCATTTTGGCTTACCAGATGAGTACATTTCCTGCTGTGATTGAACTCAGATTCTTACTTGAACTATTATTATGTCGTTTGGATAATGTTATTTAATATTCCTTCTACAATTTACTGCTGAAGTTGTATTCAGGACGTAAATAAGCTACAATATATTTTCTCAACTTTGCTTTGCAGCTGATTGTAGAAACCGAAAAATGCAACATTTCTATGAAGTTGTCTTCATCTGAAGATGTCCATGAAATATTGGCACACATTGGAACATGCCTTAAGAGGATATTCCCTGGTGTTTCTCCAGTGTAGGTACTCAGTGGGAAGACTGTAGCCCATCTTGTCTGTATGTGGGAACATGTATAGATTGTGCTTTTTTGGTCTTTTAACCACCTACCCAACCACCTCCAATTTCTAGAAATATGTTTTAGAATGTGTACATATATAATTATATCCCTTGTGTTACCTTTTGGTATAGTCTAGAAAACTAACTCAGTCGGGATTTAAACATATAATAGAAATAGTTTAAAGTAAGTTAATGACTTTCATTTGGATGTTACAGCAAATCATGATTATTGTGATCCAGGTAGTGGAAGGTAGTATCAAGGAGAGAACTGTTTATTGCTATCAAATCATAGGGAGAAAGGTAGGATACTACACTTGGGCAATAAAAATGAAATGCACGAATATAGGATGGGGGAATACTTGGCTTAACAGCAACATGTGTGGGAGAATGTAGGCATCTGAATGGACCATAGGATGAACATGAGTCAGCAGTGTGATGGGGCAGCTAAGAAAGCTAATGCAATTCTTGGCTACATCGAGATCGAGGGAAGTAATGGTACCAGATGTTATGCTTGGGTCAGACATCACCTGGAATATTGTGTCCATTTCTGGTCACCACAGTTCAAGGAGGATGTTGACAAGCTGGAGCATATCCAAAAAAGGACAACCAAAATGGTGAAAGGTCTGAAAACCATGCCCTATGAGGAGCAGCTCAGAGAGCTGTGTATGTTTAGCCGGCAGGTTAAGGGGTGACATGATATCCCTGTTTAAGTATTTGAAGGGATGCCATATTGAGAATGGAGCTTGTTTTCTGCTGCTCCAGAGACTAGGACACAGAACAGTGGATTCAAGGAACATGAAAAGAGATTCCACCTAAACATTAGGAAGATCTCCCTCATGGTAAAAGCTCTTCACCAGTGGAACATGCTACCTCAGAGAATGGTGGAGTCTCCTTCTTTGGAAGGTTTCAAACAGAGACTTTATGACCATCTATTGGGGAGTGCTTTGATTGTATATTCCTGCATTGCAAGAGGGGTGGACTGGATGGCACTTGTGGACTCTTCCAACTCTATGATTCTGTGATAGTATGGCTGTAGTGTTTGAACTGAACTAGTGTAAAGGAGTAAATTAACAGTTAGTTTTACTCAGACTATGCTTTGTTTTCTCAGTTCTGAGGAAAGAAAACTTGATTGTTCAATAATGATTTAATTTTTACAAACAGTGACATTTAGTTTGAGTCTCTGTCTTTTTATTTCAAACAACACCTAGATTGCAGTCCATCTTCCCTGCATTTGTTTAATTCGCTTTTAACATTGCTTAATGTCATCCCAGCCCCACGTGTTTCTTTTTCAGTATTCCGATTCCCTTGCTTATTATTGCTGCTTAATCCATTCACTATCGTCCCTTGAAAAAACAAGATCCTATTTTTGAACTTAATAGCTTTACCAAGAACATCATTGAAATATGTGCTTTTGGCATGTAACCACATTTCTTCAAACAAAGAAGCTTCCTTGTAGTCCACTTTATAGTCCTCTTGATTAGGTATAATATAGTAAGGTTGGAGAATTCTAGGAATTTTAGTCCATAAAAATTACTTTTGTAAGATCAACCTAATTCATATGTATGTTTTTCTCTGGCATCCAGGAGAATAATGAAAAAAGTAATAATGGAGCCACCAGAACGGCTGGTTAATCTCCGGACCCTGTGGGACAGCCAGACCGTGGCAGAATTAGGACCATGTGGTGAGTGGGTTTTCGGACTGAAATGTATACTTTCCGGAATCACCCATATTGGAAAAGATTTAATTCTATTTATGGTAGTTGTTTATACTGTTTGGTAAAGGTATAATTAGCTCTAAGGTGCAGTTAGAACAGAGTGCCATTTTAACCACTGTGGGAAGATGCTATTTTTATGTTTCATGGTAACCTGCTAGCTACGATATATTACAGACAGTGTGGTTCAGGCTTGGTCAGTTTCATATTGTGCCTGCAGCATAGTGTATAGGCTCAAAGGAAATAAAAATAGATTGTGTCTTTAACATATTTGCATCAGCTTTAAGAATATATTTTCCATAGAGACAAATGGTTTGTGTTGCTTTTTTGTTTGTTTGTTTCTAGGAGGTTTTTCTCAAATGTATGCGTGTGTTTGTGACTGGCTTGGTTTTCCATATAGGGAAGAAGTTCAGTGGGTAAGTACAGAAATTTCATGGGTGGAGATCATTTTCAGTTTGCTGTGCAAAGACAGGGGCAAAACAAAACCCATCCAAAGCCAAACAACCTCTCTTTTTTTTTTATTATCCCAGGAATTTGCATTGCAAAGTAAAGTTCTCCTTTAAAAGATATTTCATTGTTCATTTTCTTACTAGGATGTTGATACCATTTATCTGACTCAAGATACCAGGGAATTGAATTTACAAGACTTTAGCCATCTTGACCACAGGTAAATAGTAAGATATTGTGTAAACCTCTGTAGACCCTCAAGTATATTATAGAAATCTGACAAACTTGCTGGCTGTTTTGTTTCCAGTTGTTTTGTTTCCAGTTTGGTGTTATTTTCACAGCACTTGATATTCTGTGTGTTTGGAAGACTATTCCTTGTTCAGTTTTATGTAAAGAAAAAAAAAGTAAAAGGATCAGTTTGTCTAATTATGACTTCTGGGATGCCAACACAATAACTGTATGTTCTGCAGTGTTGCTCTGATGTGATTCCTGGTATAGTGCTTGCTTGCACATGTTGGATGAGGTCTGCCACAGACCCATAGACCAGTTTCATATTAGGGAGGGCCAGAAATTCTTTCCATTAGCAACCACCATACCTTTCAGGAAGCATAAGAACCTTCACATGTGATTTGAATAAACCCTGATGCCAGTTTGGTTCCTGGATATATGTATGAACTGTGACTTAGATGGTTTCCTCTATATTTACAATGTGTGATTCTAAAATTCCTACCAATCTGCTTTATTAGTAGGAAATAGCAATTTAAATAGAAAATGGTTTGCGGAAATCAAATATTGAGATTTGTTTTCTGTGAAGTAATTAAAAACTGTGGAGAATTATGTTTAATATACCAAAAAATAGCTTCTTGTTCAAAGCCCAGGAATCAGTGGAATATTTAAGCGAAATTGTGATATTGTTGAACTGCAGTCCCATAGGACAATCATGTCTGAGAAGCTCCCTTTTCAAATTTCTTATAGTGCTCCTGAGCATCCACTATAGTGTTGTCCTAGGCCAGGGTTAGGCATCATATGTTCCTCCAGATGTTGTTGGGACCAGAAATTCCAAAAGCCCATGCTAGCACAACCCATACAACAGTCCAGACTAGCACCATGGGGGGGGGGTACGTGACATGACTCCTATCTCTGCTTAAGAGATTTGTATTTTTAGGTCATTGTATTTCATAATAATGGTCTTCAACTTGCAACTTGCTAAAACCTTAGTACTGTGCAACTTGCTAAAACCTTAGTACTACCTACTGAAGTGTAGAAAAAAAATAGTTAAAAAATAATTACTAGTCTGTTTTGGAATGGTCATTAAAAATTATAGTTACAATCAAGTACCAAGTTGCTCATTAATCGCCTATATCCTTAAGTAATTTAAATGTCTAGAAGGAAACCTAAAGTGAAAAAAGAGCTTGCTTGTTAGGGGTTTGCCACAGGTAACATTGTAGCTGCTTGAAAAATGTTTCTTGCCTCAAAGCTTTTGTACTTATTTAAAATTGCAGGTCAAAATACAGAAAAGAACAGGATGGTTATATTATTCAACCTTAAACAAATTAGTGCTTGCACCTTGAACGGACAACAAGATTTAGTGTATGTCTTCAGTGTGCTGTTATAGGTACACTTTATGCCTAGCAACTCATCAGGAACAAATGTGCACCTTCTACATTTAGTTTGCAGCCATAGATAAATCATGGTACAAAAATAAACACAGATGCAGTATTGAATATAGGTGTACTAGTACATCTTTTATAGATCCTGTTCTGCATCCACATACACACAGGCATAAACAGCTAAAGCATGATGTGAAGAATCATCAGTTCTGCATGTCTGAGTGCGGTTTCTGAGATAGCTGCTTCCCCAGTGCCCCCATGACAAACTGTTTTTAAAAGGGACTATTGAAAGTGTATATAGCTTGATATCTGTTCTTCAACCAGTGAAACACACAGAGGCTAGCTGCCATCCACACTGGAGAAATAACCCGGTTTGGCCCCACTTAAGTGCCTTGGCTCAAGGCTATGGGATTCTGGGAGTTGGAGTTTGTTGTGGGGCTTTCCTTCCTTAAACTCCGCTCCGCTCTGGGCCCACAACAAACTCCAACTCCCAGAATCCCATAGCCTTGAGTCAAGGCGCTTAAAGCGGGGCCAAACCAGGTTATTTCTCCAGTGTGGATGCAGCCTAGAAAATCTAATTGGAAGTGCCTGTAGGAATATGCATTCCTACCCGAGTTGTAGTAACTCTATTTAGATGTTCTGATGCTGGTTCATAATGGCCTTGGAGGATTATGCTTTGTTTTCTGTTTCTGTATACAAACTATAGTTTGCCCAGTTTGGATGTCACAACACAACTGTAGTTCAAAACTCATAAAAGAAGTACAGAAAGAAAGAATATTACTCATGAACCCAAAGCCTTTTCATGGTATAATCTATTAGCTAAAATATTTGGATATCAGCATTAGGTACTCATTAAATAATGATATAGGGTGGTAGTTAATACATCAAGTATGAATCTGGAAGTATTTAATATGCTATTTATGTGATTATTATGCAAGAATTTAACCGTGTGCCTCCCATTTAAGGGAGAAAGTGACAGAGGGACAGCATATCAAAATGAAAAAGCTAACATTAAAGGAAAGAAAACCACCTTTTTTATTTGAGAGATCTCTTTTACAATAAGAGAAGAGACTGCGTGGAAAGTTAAAAAAATATTTTTTTAGATTTCCTGAGTCTTAAAAGACACCAGGATCCTTAGAGTATAAGGTAACTCTGGAAGAAAGACTGCCACACTGCACAAATAAAGCAGTTTGATACACTTTAACTTCCATGGCTCAGTGCTGTGGAATTTTGGGATCTATAGTTTGGAGGGTCACTAGAGCTGTCTGACAAGAACAGTTAAATATTTCACTAGACTACAAGTCCCAGAATTCCATGGAAATTAAAGTGGTGAACAGAACAGAACTCTTTCTTGTTATCCTTAACAAGCTCTCTAATAAGGTTCCCTTTATATTTACAAAGGCCTCTAAAATCGTCTGATAATGGTTACATGTTTCTGGTGCATATACTTATGATAATAAAATATTAATAAAAAGTACAAATACAACAAAAATACTAAATAATAGATATACAGTGCTGCTTTGGTTATATAAGAATAACCAAACAGCGAAAATATTAATTCCACTGAGAGAACATTAACCTTAAATATTCCAAAACAGACAGAGCATATCCATAATTTTATAAATTTGTTAATTGCTCTTTTCTGCAGATGTAAAAAGTCTATCAACTTTGCCATTTCAGCTTGTCAAAATGATAAAACATTCACCTTATATTGTTTCTGTCAAGTCTGCTCTACCCCATATTCTGTGTTCAATATGTTGTACTTTTTTTCACTCCCTAGGGACTTAATACCAATAGTTGCTGCCCTGGAATACAATCAGTGGTTTACAAAACTTTCCTCCAAGGATCTGAAGTTAGTAAGTATTAGGGTAAAAGGTGACTTGCAGAGTCACAACATTTTGGGAACTTAATTCTTTTGAATTCATTATAACTTTAGGATATAATAATCCTAAGGAAAAGGGAATGTGTAAGCAGAAATTCTTGAGTAATATCTTTGCTGCAGTTCTGTATGCAGTGGGTTGTAATGAAGTGCAACCATCACTTGAAAAAGCTTATGAAGCACCTTATTTTTTAGTGATGTCAGGTAGTCTAAAATTATGGAGTAGGAATTTCCTTTTTAAGTGGTCTGGAAAAGTTAATGCACTTAAAATGATATAATTCATGAGAAATAGAGCCAATGAAAGAGAGCCAATGTGGTACAATGGCTTGAGTGCTAAGGCCCCAGGCGTTCAAATCTCTGCTCAACCAAGGAAATGTACTGGGTGACCTTGAGCAAGTTAGCACTCAGCCTCAGAAGAAGGCAAAAGTAAAGGCAAACTCTCTCTGAATAAATCTTGCTGACTAGGTTTATCTTATGGTCACCACATATTGGAAATGACTTAAAGACACATAACAAGACAACAAAATTGCCAATGAGATTATGAAGTTTATCGTACTGGCCCTAAAACGGGCCCAGTGCATTCTAAAATGTGCACGCGCGCGGGAGTGTACGGAACGGGATGGGGCCAAGAATCCCATTTTACCGCATGCTGGAACGCCGCCTTTGCTGCCAGGCGTTCCAATTGCGTCCCTGTTCCGTTCCAGAGGGTGCCATTTCTGAAGACTGTTCTAAAGTGTTCTCAGAAATGGTGCCCTCTGGAATGGAACGAGGACGCAATGCGGTAAAATGGGGTTCTTGGCCCCATCCTGTTCCGTGCGCGCGGAATGCACTGGGCCCGTTTCAGGGCCAGTGCGATAAACTCCTTTGAGTTGGACTGCTTTTGTTTGGATAGAGATTGAGAGTTAAGTTCTGTTTTTGTATTTTAATTGGAATAAGCACTCCTGGAGGTTTCTGAAAGAGGCAATCCATCCTCTCTCTTCTTTTTGCCAGAAAAAGGGCAGTACATGGAGGTCATGAATTGGGTTGAGGAGTTGTAAATAATATCTGCCATAGAGGGATATAAATTTTATGAAAGCATGTATAGGGAGGGATACTGGCTCACTAAACTCATCACCCTTGCCTTTAATTTTGCCACTTACGATTCTAAATTGCTGTCAAGTCTTTACTGCAGTCTCTTTTTGCACAACATGGGCCATATTGCTAACAACAGCTGTGTTCTGATTGATGGGAGTTCTGAAATAGCCTTTTGATGTTTTGTGAGTGGCTCACAGTGTGGATACGCATGGACAGCCACTCAGCTAAAGTTTCCAGCAGTCCATGCCTTCTGTGAATTTCTAAGTCTGATGTGAAGTCATGCAGTGATTCAGTCATAAAACATTACAAACAGCTCCATGGCATCCCATCACATGAAGGCAGTTGTGGCATGAGTACCCTGTAAGATGGTAGACCATTATTCACTGCATTATTGGATTGACTGGTATATTTTCATTGATAATCAGCATTACCTTTTTTCCCCACAATAGTCCGCTGATGTTTGCGAGCAGATCTTGAGAGTGGTGGGCCGATCCAATAGACTGGAAGAGCTAGTACTGGAAAATGCTGGTCTTCGAACGTAAGTCAATATTTATTAAACAATAAAAATGTAATAGTAAATCCCACTAGTATTAGAAATGACTGCAATTCCATTATGTACCTCACACTGATTTGAAGATTTACTTCTCACTTAGGTAAGGATAAATACTGTTAACTATATGAGACTTGTGTAGTTTGATTTTGACTCATTGAGCTATGAAAGAACAAAGTTTGAAGCTGTGTATGGAAGTAAATATAAACAGATACATGTAAAATTATTAAGAATATATGAGAAGGGAAGAAAGAAAACCATCCAGGCCAAAACGATAGTTGTATTGGGAAAACAGGTCTGAGTTTGGAAACGTTGTGTTATATATTCCACATCTCAGAGGTACTCATAGAAACAGAAAATACTGTTTTTCAGTAGCTCAAACATAAATGTACCAAACCATTAAAAAATCTGGAATGGTGATATGTTACTACAAGTAGGCATGGTCCATTGCACACTTATGTCTGTACTTTCCTTGCCACCTTGCAGAAAATCCAAGCTTGGCTGAATAACACAGTCCATGTGCAAAGCCACCCTTTACAGTGAAAGAGTTTTTATACTGTATGAAATCTCCTTCTTAATTATGTGTTCAAACTGCTAAGTAATCAGTTCATATTAACTTGTTAAATGTGGCGTGATACAAAAGATAATATAATCTCCTTTCATGCTTTTGTTTTTCCCTTAAAGAGATTTTGCACAGAAATTGGCAAATGCCCTATCCCATAATCCCAACTCAGGACTTCATATAGTTAACCTTGCAAGCAACCCCCTGGAGGATAGAGGTACTGTAAAACTTATGTTTTCTCTCTTCTGATATAAGCCTAGTAAAAGGATTAGTGTGATTTCATATAGCTTTTGTCAGCATAATATAATATTCTGCCCAGTGTCATTGCTCGGTAAATATCCTTTGTTCACATATGAGCAAGGGATCTCCACCCCTCCCCCATTTGCATAGCAGCTGTCCCTTAATTTAGACTGTACACCAAGCAATGCTTATTGGTTATGAATCCCATAAATTTAATAAAAGACTAGCTTGTTTTGGTGTCACAGAAAGAAGTTAGCTTTAAGTAAAAGAAAATTGAAGATAAATAATTGAGAATGTAGGTCGAGCAGGATACAAATGTTCTATTTAGAAAAATATCTAGAACCATTATATTTATCCTGAAGAGAGATGTTACTTTTTTCTAAATAAGGTTTTGGGAAATATGTTTATGTTTAGTAAGCACCAGTATGGTGTAGTGGTTTGAGTCTTGGACTCAGACACTGGAGACCAGGGTTTGATTCCCAGTTCATCCATGAAACCCAGTGGGTCACCTTGGTCAAGTGACTTGCTTTCAACCTCATGGGGAGGCAAACTTCCTCAGAGGACAAACTTCCTCTGAACAAATCTTGCCAAGAAAACCCCATGACAGGGTCTCCATAAGTCAGAAACAACTTCAAAGCACTCAACAACAGCATAATTTTAGATAAAAGAGTTGGTGATTTCTGTCATCAATATCATAACCATCCAGTTTAACCTGGCTGTACACTAATAGTAACTTTATAAACCTATTGGGCCTGGCCTGGACTAAGAACAGGAGGCATTCCTCCAGTCCATCTGCCTTGGCCCAGGCTTCAGAGGTAGAGACGAACTGCTGGACCTGACCCCCTTCCCCTTCACAATTCCCTTCTCCTTTTGTGTCATGTATTTTTAGGTTGTAAGCCTGAGGGCAGGGAACCATCCAATTAAAAATAATAATTATTGTCAGCTGATCTGAGAGCCTTTAGGGCTGAAGGGCAGGGTATAAATACTGTAAATAGATAAATAATCTCTATATAACACAACACTATGTTTAAATCTCTAGAATTCAGTCTAAGTTGTGTCAAGCATCAGTTATGTGATTTAGTAAGACTGGATATTTGTCAAATTTGTGAAAGGGTAGGAATGCTCATTTATTTTCTTATGTATTTCAGGAGTAGGTATATATTGACATGTGTTCACTTCAAGAAAGACATTAAGTTAAATAGCTTTCCTCTGGGGGCAAAGGACACAGGGTCACATTTTATTTTCACAATTTATGGCACCATTAATTTTGAAAGAACATTTGACTCTAATGTACAAAAGTTGCCATTCTTGTCAAACCTGTTTACTTGCATGTTAATTTCCACTGGTATTACTGGAACAGATTCCCAGTAAGTGTGTTCAGGGTCTTATATGAAGGGATATCTGTATTTCACATATATCAGTTTTACCCCAGTTTGGCTTTTTATGACTTCCTGGAGGGAAAAAGTTGAGATTTTTATAGTTGTTATGCTGAGACCTCTTATAGACATGGATCTATACTTCTTAAGATTATATGTAGGAGATTATGATTATGATTATTAAAGTTGAGTCATAAATAATAGCTAAATAATAAGAGTACAAGTACACTTTTATGACATTTATATCTAGATCTATTATTTGTACACAGCAGCCTTGCAAAATAGGTGGCTGCCCCATTTTTCAGACCTGACTATCAAAAGCCAGAGTGCAACAGTTCTGAGCAATTTTTAGGAGATTGCCATGCTAGTCTGTTATAGAAAAGGGGAAAAAAAGATTGTGGCACATCCTCAAAAACTTATGCGAAATAAGTTGTCACAATGACAATGTAGAATGAGTTAAATCACATTATTAGTGGATATGGAAATGTAATACTTGTGAGAGTGTAAACACTAGACCACTTTGATGTGGGGCTTCATTGTTTTTCTTTAAATCTTTTTACAGGTGTGTCCTCACTAAGTATTCAGTTTGCCAAACTACCTAAGGGGCTGACACAATTAAACTTATCTAAAACCTCATTATCACCTAAAGGTATGTTTAACAAATGTACTTCATTATATATGAGCTTTCCCTTGGGCCTCTGTGATCTAAGCACCTGGATCCTTGGGGAGAGGTGGGTAAGAAACAACAACTACTACTATTGTTGTTGTTTATTTATTTATTCTAGCTTATAATCAATCTAGCTGGTAGGCAACATACAGCTGAATCATATCTTGCATGACATACCTTCTGTTTACATGGGCCACTGTCTCACTGGCATAGTAGTCTAGACCTTGATAGTGAATTGCAAGAACTCATCTCCAGTTCAGTGGCAGTTATCATGTCCAAGGACATTATGTACATGTAGAATTAGGCTGTTCTGTACAGCACAGTTTCAGGAGTAAGAGACAATTGACAGCTGATATTCAACTCCAGGCAAATTAAGAAGCTTAGTTTGCCAGGGAAGTCTTACTTGAGTTTTTACACTTTCTCTTTAAGTGACACAAACTAAACTATTACTACTCCTATTACTACTACTAATACTAATACTACTATATTATTAGAAACTTTGGTCTGTATAAGTCTATATAATTAGAAACTTATGTCTGTCTCTCTCTGTTTCTTTCTGTTTTCTTTGTCTCTGACAAGAATTTTCAGCTATTTCGTCTTTTGAAGCTTTATGGCTTTCTGCCTGACTTATCTTTTAAAGTGTTTCTCTGGCTTGGAGACAGCACTTCATTGCTTTAGCCACAGTTGGAAAGATTTCTCAGAAGCCTAAAGGCTGAATGTTATTAAAATTAAAGATTAGATGCAGAAACTGGTTCTGCCTGTCACCTGGGAGATTATCACAGAAGAATGTAAAAGAGTACATCCTCTTTCCCAAACACAAATATAGCTATACAGTTTACTTCTGTTTGGAAATAACTTGCTTTTCATGCCTTCTAATGACTTTTGAAAGTACATATAATTAGCTTTTCATATGAGGCATTCTGCTGAATTGTAATTAATAACCTCTCCAGACTTTTAAAAACAGGACTGGATTCTCTTGGGGCATTACACTAACAGTGTAATGTAGTTGTACTGTTTAGATCCTTGCATAAGGCGATATCCAGTACCCTCTTACACAAGATGTTTATGCATTTGCACAATGACATATGAGCACAGTTTTACCCAGACTGGAATAGTCACTGGAATGGCCTGGAACAGCCTCTGAAATGGCTGGGAAACTGCAAGCCTCCCAGCTCCTGCTGCCATCACCTCTATCTTTGTAATTATGTTTGTGGAGCTTTACACTCCACTTGTGTTAAACAGAATCTTGGCCCATGTTGCACATGTTAATATACTTCTCTGGTGAATCTTTGTTCCAGTATGTTAAGTATATTTCATACTAAGTTCAAAGTTTTCCCAGTAGTTCAGTGATACCATGGATGAACTTGTTAAAACTTTAGAGACTTAAAATCATTTGCCAGATATTCCTGTTGGTTATGATATGTGTATTCAACCCTTTGCTGACCAACCATGGAATGAGATCACACACAAGATTTGGGTTGAATACAAGGCACTTTATTACAACTATCAATCTATTTAGTTTTAAACCCCTGAGATATGCAAAAGACGGGAACAGTGTAGTGCAGGTGGTGTCTCCCAGACCTTCTCCCCAGCTTCCCCTGGGTGGAACACTTGAGTCCCAACGACCCAAATGCTGGGTTGGTCCCAGGGTGGCCTGGTACTGGAAGGCCAACCGGGGAATCCAACTCCCAAGTCACATTACTTAAGGTGAGGGCTGAACTCCCAGGTCAGCCCCAAGGAAAACCTCCTTCCTCACCCTCAGGTCTCATGACCTAAAAGACAGTTCCAGAGACCTCTCCTTCACTAAAAGAGGAGAGTAGAGGGCAGTGAGAGCCTTTAAACACTCTTGCACTGCCCCCACAGTTTCCGTCACAGTGCATGTGCCATGATATCATCATAGGAGGTCAGCAAACATACCTCCATAGGAGGCCAGCAAACATACCTCCCCTCAACAATGCTGCACGGTGCAAGGGGGGAATCTGGAGTCATCATTTCCCCCCTCCTTACTTTTCATTATGATCAGCTAATAACTTGATTAGATGTCTTTACTGTAGAAATTGTGCTTGTGGTGGCTAGCTGTAGAGTGCAAATAAAATCAACAGTTACAACTAAAATGTTTAAAATCATCAAGTAAAATGCATCAGATTAAAAACACATCATAAACAAAAGCACAAATAAAAATTATATCATTAAAAAAGTACATACCTGTAATGTCCTTTAGGGATAACCATAAACGGCTCCTGTAGCGGTTTTCAGTTTTTTCAGTAAATTATAACATTGTATTTTTCTTTATAGTGATCCTGCACCCTTTTTTATGGATTTCCCTTTTGTCTTTTACTTTAATTTTTTGATATCTTCTCTCCCCCCTCCCTCCCTTTTCTAACATGAAGCAGTTTTATGTCAGAATACCCCACTAAAGGTCACATGGAAAGGGGTTAGCAGTAAACATTTTATCAAATTTTGTTTTCCCATCATTTTTCTAGCTTTTGTCATTTAGCCTATGAGTCAGTTGGATGAAGAGTAGGACACTTCAGCTCTCTGTGCAGTACCTCTATGTTCCGTTCTTTGCTCGCTTCTTTGCTTCTGCTTTGTAAAGATTTTTTTTAATTGTTTTAATTTTCTGGCTGTTTTAATATGATAATTTGTTTAAATCTGTCATAATTGTGCTTTTAGCTCTAGCTAAATAATGTTGTAAGCTACCACTATTGCGAGAAAGATGCAAAATGTGGAGAGAGAGAGAGAGAGAGATAGTTAAAGTCATTAAATGGTTGATCCTTTTCTAAAGGACCATAGTTTGCAGTGTTGAAGTGGTCTTCTGATAATCTGTATGGCAATTACTTTTATGATTTTATAGATGAATTATTTATCCGAGGCCAAATTCCAGCAGATATTTCTGCTTGCATTATATGGTTTTATTTTCTTTGTGTAATGCATGGTTTTACCTTTAAGTACTGAATTAGAGGAGTTTGTAGAAAGCATAGCCTCTTATTACAGAGCTTTTTATCCTCAGTATTCAATGCTTTTGTCTTCAGTATTCATGTTGTTTTGCTGAAATGCAGAACAGGATATTATTAAATTTTTCATAGAAATTCTGTAGTTCTAGACACCACAATATAGAGCATATTTTATACCATGTACAACAAATTAAAACATTGACCATTTTGTTGCAGGGGTGAACAGCCTTTCACAATCACTGAGTGCCAACCAGCTGTTAGCTACAACACTCACCCACCTTGATCTCTCAGGGAATATTCTTCGGGGTGATGATCTTTCAGTAGGTGCTCTTTTTCCCCCCTCAGCTTTTGACCTAATGTGATGATCAACTAAGTGATGACTGAAGTAAAAGAAAAAAATGAGGACAAAGTTCCTATCAGGAATAGCAAAACTCTACTTCTTGTTCGTACAAATTTAGGATTCCCAGGCCACTTAATTTTAGAAAACCTGTCAGTAGAATTTGTTCTTTGAAGTGCTTGTTGCTTCCAGTCAGTGATGCTTCTAATCGATATTACCTTTTCAGTAGGAACAAAAGAGGTAATCTCCTGAGTGTATTTGCCATCTTCCATTTCTCTTACTTTTCTATAGTCTGTGAAAAAAGCAGGATAGCCAGCATTCTAACCTACTTCATGGAGTGTGAAGAATAAAATAAAATAAGAATGTGTGTTTCTGGTAGTTCATACAAACCTATAATTCCCAAACCACTTAATTTTAGACAACCTGTGAGTGGAATTCGTTCTGTAAATTCCTTTTTGGGCCTAATCAATACCGTCTTTTCAGTAGGAGCAAAAGGAGTAATCCACTGAGTATGTTTGCCATCTTCCACACTTTTCTATAGTCAGTGAAGATAGCCAGCATTCATACCTGTGTTCCAAAATCTTGAGAATAAAATTAAGTAAGAATGTATTGTAACTAGACTTGAGCCTCCTTGAAGTTCCTGTCTCAGGAAAATAAAAGAGTCTCCTGTAATGGACGGGCATGCCCTATAGAATCAAAAGTAAATGTAACTCTGATGCCTGTGTTTCCCAGTTCAGGCAAGAAAACGTGAGAAAGGGCTATGTCTTGCCTGTGTTTGTAAAGGAAGAACTGAGGCAAGGATAAAATTGCTAAAGCTATTTGGATCTTGTGCTTTTCTTTTAACATTTTTCATACTTAACTTTCCACACTGCTAAAAGCCAACAAGTGACTCTGCTTTTAATGGGCTTGAGCCCTTATCTTGCCTTGGTATGTAGTGTGCACATGTATACAGGTGTAGGTTTGCAAGTATATGGAACATAAAACATACATCATCAGTTTGGGTTATAGAATTGTTTTATGATTGAAATAAATCCAGTAGATATATTAATATTAATTGGGGAAATAGATATCAAATCATTTCATTGAATATGAATTGAATATTTACCTATTACTGTGGCACAAAGAAAGGGAGAGAGAAATATTTCCACCCCTTACAGAACATCTGTCAGATGGGCCCAGATAGCCTTGTGTTAGAACTTGTTTGTTAACTTGTTTGGATGTACATAGAGCTCTGATTTCCAGGCTGGTGTGATTATTTCTGAAATAGCCTGAGGAAATTATAATTCTGGGTGGAAGATGTGTTAATATGTATGCTGGATCCAGAAGAATTACTAGATTCAAATGCAAATTAATAGCTGTCATTTTGCAGGGGTTTGACTTAAATTGGCTAGAGAGATTTGTGCATTTTGACAGAAAAGTGGCTAGCATTCTAATTTATTTTTGGATTAGAAAGGCTTACAAATAGATACATAATGTATTGATTACTTAAAACTGAGGCATATTTGTCAAAGCCATCACTGGATCTTAAGGAGGCAAGTCCCCCCCCCCCACCTTGCCGGCACTTTAGAAAGTGAATTTGAATTTGAAAATCTGCTTGTTGTAATATTCATAATGGTGAAATCTTAATATCTTAGAAAAATAGTTATCTTATTATTCAAAGAATTTCAAATTATGTGTGAAATTAATATTTTCTTTCTCTCCCTCTCTCTTACAGTTTCTGTATAGTTTTTTGGCTCAGCCAAATGCCATTGCTCATCTGGATTTATCCAATACAGAGTGTCCATTAGACATGGTAGTTTTATTTATTTTTTTACTAAAGAGAACTTCAGCTTTTGTATTCCAAATTATATTCTGGAGACATTTAACTGTTTTCCTCCTTATCATTTAGATGTGTGGAGCACTTCTTCATGGCTGCCTTCAGCATCTTGCCACACTAAATGTATCCAGGACAGTTTTTTCTCACAGGTCAGCATTAAAAAATAATACTTTTATTGTGTCATTAATCTCCCCTTGTCCTAAAAGATCTCAAAGGGCTCTCTTTCAATTTTATTCTTATTTAATTATTTCCATGCGCTGGTTGCCTCTTTGTTTATATGTTGGTGCTCATCCTGTGTGTCTACATAATTGGGAATAAATTGGCCACTGTCCAGAATACCAGAGATGTTGGAAGAAGTTTAATTCATTGCCATGAGAATTGCCTACAACGTTTATGAATCTGTCTTAACCTTAAATCTACTTACCTTGTTTTATGCTCTGTTTCATAAATGTTGAAAATCAGCAAATGCTTAAGTGACTTTTCAGCACCCATTGTGAACACATTGGCCCTTATCACGCAAGGGACTTACCGCGTGGTAATCATAGCCCAGACGTTGCCCAAACGCTCCAGAAACGTGGAGGTGGGATCATCCGTCATGCTTCTGAAACGTCACTGAAGCACTCTCGTTCTTCCATCGACCAATTGTTCGCGGAGAAGCCATTTTTGTAATAACAGGATCTTCTGTTATTACAGAAATGGCTTCTCCGCAAATGATTGGTCGACGAAAGAACAGCAGAATGCCTCAATTACATTTTAGAAGCACGACAGATGATCCCTCCTCCTTGTTTCTGGAGTGTTTAGGCAATGTTTGGGCTACAATTACTGCGCAGTAAGTTCCTCATGTGATAGAGTTCATTCAGTTCTGCTGTTCTTCTAGCTTCCTCTTGTATCTTCAACCTTGCTGTCTGTTTCTTTGTTTGCCCATACTGCCATTTAGTTCTACTGCCTGTGTTTGAATTGCAATGTTGCAAGTCCTTGTATACTAAGGAGTGTAGGTTGCATGCATAGCCAACATGATGGTGTGTGCAGATGAAGATGAGGAAGATTCTGATAGTGAAGAAAAAAGAAAAGAATGCCAACCAGAAAAGTAACTGAGCAAACAGGATGCAACTTAAATAATTTATAGGTGTATTTTTAATAACTGGTTTGAATTGTTTTGAACATGCTGCTTTCAAAGCAGATATCTAAAGTAGAAAATATTTGATGTATCCCTGGTTTTAATAGTTATCCCATTTGGATTACTGTAGCACACTCTGTAACTTCAGTGGGCCCAAAATGCTGTGGTCAGACTGCTAATTAGAGCTAGTTACACATAACTCCCTTGTTAAAACAGCTTCAGTTTAAACTGTTGGTTATTATCTATAAAGCCCTTTATGGCTTAGGTGCAGGCTATCTGAAAAATCCTCCTATATGAGCCTACCTGAATCTTTCAATTGCCACAGGCCTGTTTGGTGAGGCACACAAGGACCTTTTCTGTGGCTGTTCCTGAGTTTTGGAATTCTCTTCAGAGAAGGCTACCATAGGTCCATTTCTGCTCTCCTTCTGGAAAAGACCTTATTTAAGCAGGCAGTTGCCAATTAGCTGATTGTGAAGAGGAATCTTTTAATAGGATGCATGATCTGTACTTTTATTCTTATTGTTATTTTAAATGCTTTTATAAAGTTTTGAATTATAGTCCTTTAATATGATAGGTATGTGCAACAGTTGTTCAAGCTATTGCTGTGTACGGAATATCATTGTTGAAATGACGTGTGTACACAGTAACATAATTAGTTTTTAGCTTTTTTACCACCAGCTCGTTAGCCATAATTCGCTTTTATATATGTTGTAAATAGATTACAAATTATTTTGGGTCTTATGTCAGGAGAAAGGGGGGATATTAAATAACAACAACAAGTTTTATTGATTAGTCAACTGACCATATCAACGATAACATACAATATATCAAGATACATACAAAGATAAAACTGAGTCACTCCTTGAACTCATAAAAATTAACTAGGAAGGATATTAAATAAACAGCTATACAATACAGTATAAGGTTTGATTTCTGTGTTTCATTTATGTAATTTTTGATGTAGGCATACAAATCAAACTAGAAGCTTGGAATATTTTGGGCAAAAATAAACATTGAACACCAAACTACAGATCCCAGAATTCTATAGGATGGTGCCAAGGAAGTTATAGTAGTATCAAACTGCTGTAATTGTGCAGTTGTAGAGGTTGTATATGAAATATACTGGAAGAAAGAAAAGTAGGAAAGTTTTATCTTCTTCATAGTGATGTGGGAATATCAATCCTCATATAGTGTTAAGATTTAGTTGCCATAGAAAAGCCTCAGAACCTATAGACATGAATGTTGACTTTACAATGCATCATTTTTAATCTTTCCAAGAATTTGAATTTCCTGCATTGGTACAAAAACATCTCTTTCAGTCTGGCTATGTGCTAATAAGTGGTAGAAAGTCTTGCTAGGTGGCATGACTATGATGTTTATCACACTATACTCTTATAGTGCTACTATTCCACTTTGACTGCTCTAGCTGCCTCCTGTTGCATTCTGGTATTGGCTTCTCTGCCTGAGAATTCTAAATACCCCTCCTTAAAACTGCAAATCCCAGAATGCAACAGGAGGCAGCTAGAGCAGTCAGAGTGGAATAGTAGCACTATAAGAGTATAGTGTGATAAACACCACTGTGATGAAATATATGTGGGGACAGATGTATGGAATGTGCAACAGTTTTTCAAGAGGTCATAGAATCATAGAGTTGGAAGACACCACAAGGGTCATCCAGTCTAACCCCTGCCATGCAGGAACTCACAATCAAAGCATCCCTGCTCAGCATTCAGCTGCACGCATTATTACACTCGCTCGCCGTTATGATCATGTCTCCCCTCTGTTGTCTTCCCTTCACTGGCTCCCTCTTCCTTTCCACATCAGGTACAAACTTTTGCTACTCACTTTTAAAGCCCTGCATGGGCTGGCCCCTCTTTATTTAACTGATCTTCTCTCTCCCTACATCCCTACTTGCACTCTCTGCTCTGGTAGCCAAAGTCTCCTCTCTCAACCCAGGATTTTCTCTGCCCCGTCCTGGATCCGTCCCTTCTCTCTTGCTGCCCCTCATTCCTGGAACCTTCTTCCTCTGCATGCATGGCTCAACCAGCTTTAAGGCTGAGCTGAAAACCATATTGTTTAGGGAAGCGTTCTCAGGGAATTTGTGATTATCATCTGGCTGTCTGATAATGTTTGATGTGATGTGATTTGCTTTTATATTTGATGTTTTTAATTTGTCTTTTCTTTTCTACATGGTAATTTTATCTATTCCTTTATTTAATTGTTATTATCTTAGAGTGTACGCCTTGGACAGGCTTTTATATACTCCTTAATTTTACCGACTTTGTACAGCGCTGTGTATAATTACAGCGCTCTAGAAATAAAGTTTAATAATAATAATAATCCCTGACAATTGGCCATCCAGCCTCTGTTTAAAGACCTCCAAAGAAGGAGCTTCCACCACTATCGGAGGAAGTGTATTCCACTGTCGAATTGCTCTTACTGTCAGGAAGTTCCTCCTAATGTTGAATTGGAATCTCTTTTCCTGTAGTTTGCATCCATTGTTCCGTAATCTAGGGAATGTCATCTGTGAAATAACTCTTGTGTATACCTATCAGTTGTCCCTTATTTTTATTTTATTTTATTTTATTTGACTTTACTTTACTTTATTTTATTCTTAGTGATCCTTTAAAATAATAGAGAATTTATAGAATAAACACAATACAAAACCTTGACTTTTACAGTTTTGCAAAGTAAACAATTACTGTACAATGCAGTTTTAAAACACATGTGTAAGTTAATATTGTATGAGCAAGAACATTATAGTATTGTGCAGAATACTGATTTGCCTTTAAAAAATGTATTTCGTGAAGAACTGAAGTGACAAATGAAAACTGCTTCCTTTTGGTGACAGTTTTAGTGTTTCCTTCTTAATCTTTGTTGTTAAACCCTGTACACTGCCAACTGGGTTGAGAATACGCGTTGTTTTCATACGATGTTACTCCTTGAGCCCAGATGTTTTGAGTGTGGTGTATGAATGCTGTAATATTAATGTGATCAGTTTGAGTAGTTCTGTCTCTTTAGACTGTAAAAACAAAGTAACTTAAGCCCATTTACTGTAGACCTTATGTGGGAATTAATAAACAGTAGCTACTAGATTCTAGCAGCATATATTATTTATGATCTTTAAGGAATTTGGGATGTTCACTAGTTCTCTGTATTTTTCCCCCAGAAAAGGCAAAGAGGTTCCTCCATCATTCAAACAGTTTTTCAGCAGTTCTCTTGCTCTGACACAGATAAACCTTTCAGGAACTAAACTCCCTCCTGAGCCTCTAAAGTAAGTCACTATGAATTTGGGGATAAGACAATTCTTGTCATTGTATGGTGACACTGTTCTGTGCAACACTATAGGTAGGTAGGAAGGTTATAGGAGTGCACCCCCGTGAATGTAAGATTCAGACATACATAACTATATAGCAAAAATGGGAATTCCAGTGTTCATTTGAACAAACTTATCTTTGACCTAGGATATGGAGCCCTAATGTCAGGATATGTAGTAGAAGAAAGCAGGAATAATATCTAAGCAATGTTATATCTAGATCTCAATCAGTCAAATTGGTAAAGAGCTTAAAGTGTTCTGATGGATGAAGAGAAATAATTAACAAGTGTTTTGGTATTATGTAATGTTGTGTTGTCTGGGTTAGAGAAAAGGCTGTATGCTAGCCTAAGTACCCCAAAGGCACCAGATCCTGTCCGATCTTTGAAGCTAAGCAGGGTCTGGCCTGGCTAGTGCTTGGACAGGAGCCTGCCAATGAATAACAAGTGCTGTAGGCTATATTTCAGAGGAAGGAACTGGCAAAACAACCTCTGAATATTCCTTGCCTATGAAAACTATAAAATTCAGGAATTGAAGGCACATACACACAAAGCTGTTGTAACATATTGTCTCATCATATCATTTCAGGACATTTCAGATACATATATTCTCTCCTTTACTTCCTAGTTTGAACTACTTTTTCCATGAATTGGCAAGCAGTGGCCATTTACTTGTGTACATTTGTAAGCTGTTGTTGTTTTTATTGTGTACCTTCAAGTAGCTTCTGATCTATAGAATCGTAGAGTTGGCGACAGTGGAGGAGAGAAGATGTGAAAAGCAGGGAGAAGATGAAGTGTGAAACCCTGTGGGGACTTTCCTAAAATCTGGAATTAAGGGCACATTGCTTTTTGTTTTCTAAATATGGTATAGGACATTTTAAGAATTAATACTGCAGGTGCTTTTTAAGAATAGCAGTATGACGGGAATGACTTTTCCAGCTTGCTGATTGGCATTCTTCATTCGGGTGTTCTATAACAGTATTAATTTATTTTTCAGAGCACTCCTATTGGGTCTTGCTTGTAACCAAAATTTGAAAGAGGTGTTTCTAGATCTGAGTAGCTGTGAGGTAAGAAATAGTCCCAAATGATGTCTATAATGTCATGGTTATATTGTTGTTCCACTTAAACACAAGATGTTCATGTAACTTGTAATGTAACATTGTACTGAATAAGTAATAAATGATTTTTTTAAAAAACCCGTTGCATATGTAGAGAACATGAAATGCACTGTTTGTTATGGTGATTTTTTTCCTTAACAGCAGCAGTGCATGGTAATCTATTATGAAACAGGGGAGATCTAGATAAGGTTTTAAATTTAACCTACAGATCTACAGTAAGAGAAAAATGGTCTAGAAAATGGCAGTTAACATGTAGAAGGCCTTGGGCAAAACTAAGAAAATTATTTGTGTCCATTGTATTTCATTTTGAGTTTTCTGTTCATATGTGTAGACACTTTCAGTGTTGTTGTTTGTGAGAGTTTCATTGTTATGAACAATACAGCTGCTTTGTGTGACTCAGAATAAACATGTCATTGCCAATCCTAAACTCTTTAAGCTAACAACTGAAATACTTCTGCTGCTTTATTTAAAACCCTTGAACCCAAGAAGATGCTCCCAGTATTTTTCTTCTGTCTTCAGACTGTTTTCTCTAAGCCCAGTCGTAGTTTTTTTTCCCATGAAACTTGAAAAAACTATGGTTTATTTTCATCATCCCCTCCGTTTTGTTAACAGATATCCCTTGCCAGTACTAACTCCAAACCAAAGCTTAATTGCTTTATACTGCTATTTTAATGTAATCGCTTTATATTTTAGTTGCTCAGCAGTGATGTTTTTTCTCTTCTCCCTCCTGCTTCCATTAGCTTGGTCACTGTGTAAGTACACATCAAGCCTTACTTACATTATCTTAACTATTAACCAGATATGAGTCCACTTTCCTGCCTATCCACTGCATTTATTCCTTCTGCTACCTCTCTTTTCATTGCTGAAGATCTATTTATTGTTGCTTAGCTACAGAATGGACTTAGTATATAATAGAATGGGTCCTGTTTTAAAAGAATAGCAATCACTCCTAGTTAGATGTTACTTTGGAACTATCCTCATATGAGGTTCATCAGTTTAGTATAACAGTAATGCCTGATTCTGAAAAATAGAAAAATGCATTCTTTTAACCCAATATTGTCAGCTCTGATAGGCAACAGTGCCTGTCTAAGATTTCAGGCAGGATCAGATGTGTTCAGAGTGGTGTTGGGCTCTATTAAATTAAAAAAGCAGAAACATAGGAAGCAGCCTGATCGAAACCATGGATCCATCTAACCTAGTATTACTAGTTCTGACTGTCAGGAATTATTCTTCAGAATTGCAAACAAGATGCTCTCCTAGTTGTACTTTGAGATTGCTATTCCCTTGGTGGCCTCTCACCTGAGTAGTAAACAGGCCTAAACCTGTTCGACTTCCAGAATAAGGCCAGATCAGGTGTGTTCAGGTTGGCAAGGTGATCATACCAGTTACTACATCAGTGTTCTTTGCTGAAAATCTGAAATGAGGATGTGCCTTGAAATATTTCATCCATGTCTCTATGAATCTTGATTGGGCTTAGAGTTTTCCAATGCATGTGTATCAATCAGGCGTGTTTGCTGCAGGAAAAATGGCTATCATCGGAAACAATTTGAAGGCACACAGCGACAACAAATCTGCAACACCCTTGTCTGTTGAATCTTGAGCTTGTGCTTATCATTCATACTGCTCTTCCCAGCTAAATCATAACCCAGATGAATACTTGATTCAGTTTATTTGTATCTGAGATCATCCCAGACTTGTACTCCCTCACTCTGTTTCTGTCCAGGAAACAGATCTCTACAGAGATTATCACACAGAGGCTTACCATTCATAAAATGTGGCTAAATTGTTTGAAAACCACAATGGTGTGATTGCCAGGCATGTTCGTTTCTCATGATTAAATGATTATGGAGGCTTCACCCTCTTCTCCCCTCATCAAAGCATTCGTGCAGCAGCCATTTCTTCAATAATTGGAACTTCCGTTATTGGAGAAAATGACTTCTGTACCAATGCTTTGATGAGGGGAGAGGAGCAGGATGCCTCCATGACAATTTAATCATGGGACACAGCACAACTGGCCATCACACTGTCACAGTAGCTATGTTTTAACGATGGTAAGTCTCCATTTGATAATCTCCTATATGTCTATTTTATTCAGTTTATATTCTGACATTCCACTGACATGAGACCCGAAGTGGCTCCCAATATAGATTAAGACAATATACAGCTAAAAACCTAATAATGACAAAAATTAAACAGTCATTAAATAAGCAACCCAGTTTAAAAAACAATAATTTAAGATATTTAAGACACTTTAAAAACATAGTAAGGAGAATAAAAGTGCAGCAGAATCCAGTAAAGGATTGTTCTGCCACAACCAGTTAACTGCCAAAGACCTGTCCAAATAAAAAGGTATTTGCATGCTGGTGGAAAGAGAGCAGAGGAGGTACAACCAAGTCTTCTATGGAAGAGAATTCCACATCCAGAGAGAAGCCACTAAGAAGTGTCTCTTCTCCAAATATGTTTATGACAGTGGTGGGATTGATGGAGGAACCGTCCAATTAAAAAGATTGTATGTGCAGCACTGTGTAAATTTACAGCGCTTTATAAATAAAGGTTAATAATAATAATAATAATAATAATAATAATAATAATAATAATAATAACATTCAACAGGCTCATATTGATATTTATGATAGTCTGGACACAAGCTATATAGAACTTTGTAAGTCATAAGCAACACTTTGTTTTGTGCCCAGAAAACAACCAGTAACCAGTTGAGTTGTTACAACAATTGGATTACATGTTCTCTTTAATCAACTGTTTGGACTCACTGAAGTTTCTGAAAATTTCTAAAGGCATTAACAGATTATGTACTGGTATGATATCTTTGATCATCATGAGTTGAATTTCTCAGAAGGGCTTTCCACTCCATTTGTAAGGCCAATCAAGATAATGCTTGGTAGTAGCTTGTGCTTGATTTGAAGAGGCTCACTTGTGGCAGTGGGGACTTAATGCAAGGAAAGTGCCTTAACCCAAGCACAGTTATTAAAGAATATTAACGAAAGATTACTTAAATCATGATGAGGGGTCTCTGTAATATTTGCTGCTGCATTCGTAATTGACATCTTTACAAATCTGATGAAAACTCAACAACCACTCTAACTTTGTACTGCTACTGCACACTGCAATTTCAAAAAGCCGTTGTAGATCATAAGAGGGCAATTGAATCACTGAAAGCTTGCACTTCAGTAATTTGAAGTGACCACCTCTTGAAAATCTAGGTACAAGCATACAAGCAAAAAAGGATATCTGTGTGATGACATTTTGATGGATATGGGTGTTACTTTTTCACATATAACCACTAAGTCATACTTCCATTGTTAGGTTTTAGCGTATTCATTAAATTTGTATTTCCCTGTATATTAAAGCTAAATTTTGTATTTCACGTGGAATTAACTGTAATGATCTCTGCACATTTTAACTGTAAATAGCAAATTACTTGAGGCCATTATTTTTCTTGAGTTTTTTTGCTAAAATACACAAAAATGGGTTGATAAATTTTGCAGCATTTGTGCAAATTCTGCAATTGATACCATGCTTTCTATTGTTCGCTTTCGTGTTCAAATATGAATTATATTCTGGATATTTCTAACTGTATGCTCCTGAAGTTAGACATTTCCTGCTGTGGGAAAGCTTCAGGGAAAAGGGCTTCAACATAAAATTCTTACTTGTACCCTAGCTTTTTTGTGTTTAGTGAGATTCTTGACATGGAAAATAATTCAGCTATGGAAGCATTTCTATGTTATGCTATAGTCCATGTCAAAAAGAGTTACAGTATATTATTTTTCATATATATCTTGGCTGTGGTAGTGCTGCTTTTAATGAAAATAAAAGCAGCTTCATTTGTAGTTTAGTCTAGTTTAAACCAATGTCATTAATGCAGTAAAACACAAATAGATATGCATGTTCTTTTCTCCCCAAGTACTCACTCATATGCACAAAATTCAATTAGTTTGTCTTAATTTGTCATGATAGAAACTGAAAGGATTATGCCTTTGTAGTCCACATCTTTTGTTTCACTGCAAGACCAGAGTTCCACTTCAGAAGCCCACCTTGTTTATTCCTTTTCCTTGTTTTACTCACCTGAGGTTTGAGTAGAAAACTAAGTAAGCCAATATTTAAGCAGTTCATAATTTAAATGTGAGAGATTGAAATAACCTGAAGAACATTTGTTATTGCTCTGTGGTTATCAGCTGGTGTGGCCTGCCCTTCCTTCTTCTACCCCCCCTCCCCATAATCAGTGGATCCAGAAATTCTTGTTTACATCCAAAGTACTTGAAAGAGATGTCATCTCAGTTCTAAACTCAGACAACTCAGAGAGTCTGAAGTAAAATACATAGCTACTGGCTGCTCACAATTTGGGGTCAGGATTGCAGACTTTTGATTCCTGAAGCATATATGCCAGTCTGTTTTCCTCATGTACTGAAGATGGCATTCTGTACATCTGCATTCAAACACATGGCAGCACCAGTAGGTGATGTTTTATTCAATATAGTAGGTTCTGCCAGTCATTGGGCTCCTAAATGTGGTGGTTTTCTTAGGATACCTAAAAGTATTGTTTTAGATATGTTGTTAGCTGCCTTGAATCCCATTATTGGTAGGAAGATGGGATATAATAATAATAATAATAATAATAATAATAATAATAAATGTTTATGCAACACATCCATTCACAAGAGTGTGATCCTGGATTTTGGACTTGCATTCTAAGGAAAGCTTTCACTAGCAGTCTCTGTATATCAGATGACTGTCAGAAAACTGCAGTAGGAGCCTTTCTGATGACTTTAGCAAGATGATCAGAATTTGCAAATAATACATAGCTTTCTCTAATTGCCTTATGGTAGTTGAAAGATGCTGAATGGAAATCTTATCACAAATGGAACATGTTATTGGTCGCTGCTTGGCTCATGTATGTTGTCGAGAAGATTTTATCTTAGAATGATGGCTGCACTCTTGATATTTTCAGCAGTGAAATGATGAAGGCATCCCATCTGAAGAATCTGTAGTTCATTGGTGCTTCTATAGTAGTAGTAATCATTGTTATTACAGATGTGTGTGATTCTTAGAGCCGAGCTGTAGATAATATTTCATTTAAGATGGTGGGGTGGCAGGATCTTCCCCAGAGACTGACAGACTGATATGCTGGTGAGGGTTTATGGCAGTTGCTGTTCAAAACAAAACCAAAAAAGCATATGGAAGGTCACAATTGCCTTTGAACTCTTCTTGAAGCTATGGGGGTTTGGACCTGAATACTGTCTAGATCAGGAAAAGAATGAAGTCAGCATGGATACGGTTTTGAACTTGCTTCTACGGTTAATTTAATAATAAGTTGTTTTAATAATATTTTAATATTTATTATATAATAATATATAATCTAACAATGGCCTGTTACAGACTGCCAAAATAAAGCTGCTTCGGGTCTCTTTGGAGGTATGCTGTTTAAATGATGCATGCATCCTAATAATCTGGAAGCTGCACCAAAGCTGCACTCCAGTGCTAAGGAATGGAGTGTGGCTTTGGCGCGACCTCCGGACTCGTAGGACCCATGCATCATTTAAACAGCATACCTCCAAAGAGACCCGAAACAGCTTTATTTTGGCAGTCTGTAACAGGCCAAAATTTTATGTTGTGTACTTTGAAAGAGTATTTTTTGGCATTTTATAGACTAGGAAATAATCAGTATTTGAATGGGTATGTTCCAGAATTATACATGCTGTCATTTGTATTATTTGAAAAATGTTCACTATTAATTTCAGCATTCTCCACACTCTGTAGCTCAGAAGGTGTCTAAGTGCTTCCTTTTTTCCTGTAGCTAAGATCAGGAGGTGCACAAGTTTTAGAAGGATGCATAGCAGAAATCCATAATATTGCCAGCCTTGACATTTCAGATAATGGTAAGAAAGTATATTGATTATGGTCCAATTATTTTCCTGTGTTTCAAAGAACTAATTAAGGAATGGGAATCATAGTGTGATGCATTGCAGTTTTATAAAAGAATAAATTACATACTGGTGGGACTTGCTTACAAGACAAGATAAATAAGAATAACCAATTTTTCTTAGCTTTTTGGCCTGTAATACTGAGAATTATCATTTGAGTGATAATCTCATTGAAATCTATCAAATACAGAGTAAATATAGGTATATTTTTATTATATAATATGATATTGTAAAAAAGTAAATAAATTATTAGGTATGCAATAAAAGCCACCTTGAATCCCATTTTGGGATAAAGTAGGGATATCAATTCAATAAAGAAATAAAATAAAGAAATTAAAAAGTAAGCTCTGGTGCCAAAATCCTGTTGAGGTACTATGGCAGCATAAATATCATTGCACAAACAGTTGTGCTTTCTCAGAGTTCTGCAGCTGTAGTCCGTAATGCAGCCAATTCAGTCTGTAAGCACACACACAATCCTCTCCCTCTTTTTCAATGATTGCGGAGCTAAGCAGATACTGTGTGATAGTTGTACTCAAGCTGTGGCAAAAGTTGTGTAATTCATTACTCAGTTGCAGTGTCCTACATTGGTATTACATTTATGCTATGCTAAAATGGTGTAACATTCTGGCCTAGATCTTCTGTGAAACCTCAAAAAGCCTAATGCTGCAATAAATTTCAATCAGTTAGCCTTTTACCATCTAGACACCAAATGAAACACTGGTTCTATCAGTGCAGATATTTGTCATATTCAAACTTCATTGACCACTATCTTTAAACCACTGATGAAATGCTTGGAGAATTATACCTTACAAATAGAAAAAAAATGTACTGCCATTCAAACCTATTAAAATTTGATAATATCCTGTGATCCAAGGAATGACAAAAAGTTCCAGTGCTTAAAAATACGTGTCTGTCTCCATTTCTACAGCTTCTTCTGACTATTAACTATTCATAGGCATGTAACAAAAATCCAGTGGTTGATCTCCTGGGGGGGGGGGGAGGTCTTGAAAAGGTTGCCCATTGAGAGTGGACAAACCCTGATGAGAATAATGCCTTTAATTGATTAATTAATTTAATATTCTGCCTTTCTCCTAACATGAAATCCTTCAAAAATTTGTTAGAATAAAAGGTTTAAAAACCATAAACAAACAATTTAAAGTTATCTGTATACTGTTTTTTTTCCTCTTTTTGAATTGCCACTCCCCAGATTTGCTTTTCCCTAAGATATGTGCAATTCAATCCAGGAAGAAAAAAATGTTTGTTGTTAGATCCCTCCATCCTTCATTGTTAGATCCCCTCATTCTATCCCAGGATATGCTGTTGCCATTTAATGAGAGATTGTAATTAAATTGGAATAAGCTAACAGTTACACATTGCCAGAAAAGAAGTAAATGTCTGTATAAATCTGTCTGTGTTAACTGATATGTACATACAGAAATTAAGAAATAATTTTTGTACTTTGGGTAGAAACATACTAAATACATCTATGGAGATCATCACACGGAGGTTTACTGTCCTTAAAATGTGGCTAGATCGTCCCTAAAGAGCGAGGGTGTGATCGCCGGTCATGCTTGTCTCTTGTGATGAAATCATCATGGAGGCGTCCTGTCATTAAAGTGTTTGTGGAGTCCCCATTTCTCCGCATAACCGAGATGTATATTGATGTAAAGTAGCATTTTCCACACGGTATGCTGTTGAACTGTAACTCCCATCAGCCCCGAGCTTTGCCATATTGGCTAAGGTTGTAGGGCGTTGCAATCAAAAACACTGAGAGTGTTAGATTCTGCAAAACAGAAACGAAGTCACTAATTTAACTCCATCATGTTTGATTTAAAGCCCTCATACAAAATAGAATTGTGTGACTATTATAATGTTGACTGTTTCTAAAATTTGTATACTTAATCTTATTCCTTGCAGGCCTAGAATCTGATCTTTCGACGCTTATAGTCTGGCTTAGTAAAAATAGATCAATAAGACATTTGGCACTAGGCAAAAATTTTAACAACATGAAATCCAAGTAAGATTTTAATTTATTCGTTTCTTAAAGGGTGGAAGAATCAAACAATGAATCACTGGTTTCATTTTTTTTCCTCCTGCTTCTTTCCTCCTTCAGAAATCTGGCTCCTGTACTTGATAATTTAGTGCAAATGATTCAAGATGAAGATTCGGTGAGTATTGTTGTTTTTATTATTGTAATATTATCTTAAACATCCTTGTCTCTCACTTATCATTTATTATGAAATTTGGACTCATATGCAAAAACATTGCTTAACTGTAAGAATCATGTTTAATTGTTTGTTCATATAACAAATGAACAGAGCATTATTTTAAAAGAAAAGATTATTTGAAGGTGCTAAGCTGAAGATGTATGAGCTGGCTCTAAACAGGCAAGACCTATTTAAACTTTATGTTGTACTCAATTATTTAAATTGCTTTATCAACAGTAACAAACATTCAGTACTTTTAGACCAAAGTATTACTAACTTGTGAAGTTGGACTGTCAATTTAACCACTCAATGAGAAGTTAACTTAGTAACCACAGAGTGCTGACAGTTGTAAAATCAAACAGAAAATGTGGTGTTAATAAGAAACCATGCTTGGAAGGAAGGTTGGAACTCTGTTGCAAATCTCATTCGCTAGTTCTGTGGTTAGAATGCTAGTTAATCATGGGAACAGTGGTATTTAAATCATGCATTTAAGATATACAATGGGCCTTTGGTATCTACTAAAGTTTTGTTCCAGCACTCCCTGTAGAAACAAAATCCATGGATGTTCCAATCCCATTAACTACAACGGATAGTAAAATAGTGTCCCTTATGTAAAGGGACAAAATCAAGGTTTCTTTATTTTTTAAAAAAATCAAATATTTTCAAGCCATGGATGCTTGAATCCATGGATAAAGAATCTGTGGATATGGAGGGCTAACTGTATTCTGCATTCATTATGTATTAGTTGAGACACTGTTCTTCAATCTCCATATTCTTTGGTTCTGAAATCAAATACGAAGTTTGATTATGAGAAAAATAAACTCCCTTTTTAAAATTTAAACATATTTGTAAAATAATAATAATAATAATAATAATAATAATAATAATAATAATAATATAATAATACAATTAATATTTAGTTCATAATTTGCAATCTATTAATAGTATTTGCATAGCTGCCAAACAAACAGTTGGCATTGTTATACAACAGTGACAGTCACATTTTGGAGAAAGGGCAAAGATTGATTTTCTTTGCTTTCATTTACCACTCCATGCTCTCCACACTCATAACTCAAGGCTATGCTGGTAACAGCACCTGGCTACCTTTATGAGATTGTGGGTTTTGTTCAGGTTTGAATGAGATCAGATGACCAACCCTGCATCCCTCCCCACTGGCTGAAACAACAAAAAATACAAACATCCCTCTGCTGTTTAAGAGTGTGGGAGCAGCCAGAAGACAAAAGCTAGACATTGTGGCAGTGCTTAGGGAAAACAAGGAGGTTTGCCTGGTTGTTTAACAAGAGTGGGTGGGAGGTGTGTTTGTTTTTGTCTTTGGTACAGATTATTTTGATATTTTATCATTGCTGTATGTTGTTTATAGCTAAATATAGAGATAATCTAGTGCAAGGTTATTTTAAGAACATGAGTTAAGTGACAATTGCAGAAAGGAGCATTTCAATGTGCTTTGCAAAGGAGATGCTGTGGAAGTATAGGCTTTTAATCTGTTGTTAATTTTAAAGGAATTGTAGTGCATATTATCGATAACAATACTATTTTTATTACCAACTGAGTTATTTAAATATTAACGGCTGAATCGAATTCAAATAGAAATACAGAAATCCTAATACTTAAATCCATATAAATTCAGCTGTTGGTGTTACCCAGAAAGGAAAGGGGGGCTTGAAAAGCCCTATCTGCAATGCCAATGTTTCTTTAAAATATTGGGGAATCAATTTGCTCAAAGACTTGCAAGAGGTTGGCTAACTTCTGCTGAGATCTTTGCACATATTTATACTAGGAACGCAATGAGATTGCAATTTCAAATTACTAAGAGGTTTTTATTTAGAGATATGCAAAAGATTTACATTCTCTCTCTCTCTCTCTCTCTCTCTCACACACACACACACACACACACACACACACAGAGAGAGAGAGAGAGACAGACAGACAGACAGACAGACAGACAGAGAGAATAGAATAGGAATGGAATAGAATACAACAGAACAGAACAGAACAACCAAGATTCACACAAGGCTGGCAAAAGAGAGCTTTGGAAAGTTGGGTAGGGGGCAATTAAGGGGTTAAATCAGGCATAATTACCAGTTCAGCCTAGAAATGTCTGTAGGAAAGACACTGCCAACTCAAACAAGGGAATGTCAATTAAAAGCAAACATGGAGAAAAATGTTGAAACCTCTGACAGCAATTTAGCAATAGCAATAGCTTCATTTATATACCGCTTTATACCACACTAAGCAGTTTCTAAGCAGTTTACAATTGTAAGCTAATTGCCACCAATAAGCTGGGTACTCATTTTAGCGACCTCGGAAGGATGCAAGGCTGAGTCTACCCTGAGCCCCTGGCTGGGATTGAACTCACCTTGAGGTTTGCGAGTGAGTGAGTGACTGCAATATTGGCATTTAACCACTGCTCCACCAGGGCTCAATCTGAGGATACAGTTGGAAAAAGTGGATGTGGGAATGGTTGGAGGCTAAATCAGTGGCCAAGGGAACACCTAAGTGTTAACTTAGGGAGGAGAAATGCTAGAGACTCGGCAGCAGCCAAGGAAATGCCAAATAGAAGTGAACAAAGAAAGTTTAAATTTGGGGAGATCTTTATGCCCACAAACCTTCTGTCAGGGCATATGTGTGCACCCCAAAAGGTATGGAAGAAGTCTTGATGTTATTCCTGGGAACAGACAAACTTTCTCGAAAACTTAAGGAGTTTTAACACCAAGATGTCAATGAATTGATAATATCTGAAACAAACCTTTAATGATCAGACAGGCAAGGGAAATTTAGGATAATTTCAAAAAGGGAAAATGGAGCCTGATCTCTGTTAGTCTTGGCAAATGCGTTCCTTTTGTTGTCTTCATTTCCTTCCCCATAGGAAATGCAAAATAAGCAGGTAGGAAGAACTGTCATGTTAGCATAACCCATGGTACATGTCCATTCGTTCCTTCTAGGCCAGGCATGCCCTAGATCAGGTGACCCTGACACTGATGCCTTGTAACTTCGTTTGGTCATTGTGAGCCCCCAAAAATATGTATGACGTTATCATGTCTTCCAGTCATGTTCTCTACTAGTTATAACAGTAATTATGATTTTATATATATCCAGCAGAAGGTTATGTAAGGACAGGTAATATTTGGGGCAGCTAGACTAAACTCATTGAATTTATGGAGCTTCTTAAGTCAACATTTATGCAAGTTCTATTGATTCAGTGAGTCTACTTTAGTTGGGACTCACAGCAGAATTTAGCCCTATGTATGTATGCACATGGAAGTATTAGGATCCCTTTGTATTTCCTTCCTGAAGTCCTTTGAACTTCCTGGCAACTATAATGTTCAGTTATTTTATTTTTTTCATTTCTGAAATTTCATTCAGCCATTGCTTAATTAATTCTAATACAGGAGCTTTTTTGTAATGTTTTCCTCTGTTTTATTGTTTTTAAATGTCCATTTATATCTCATTTCAAATTTGTCCTATTGATGTTGAAGATCAAAGCTGTTGTGACAGATCTAGCTTATAGTGGAGCCACATTACTGATCTGTAATTGTTTGACTGTCCAAACCCAAAGGGTGCTCAGCAATGGCTCCTCTTCATCCCAGAAAGAAGTGATCAGAGTTGTGCCAAAGGGTTCTGTCCCGGGCCCAGCACTATTCCACATCTTTATCAGTGACTTAGATGAAAGAATAGAGGGCATGCTTATCAAATTTACATATGACCAAATTAGGAGAAGTAGCTAATACCCCAGAGGACAGGATCAAAATTCAAATTAATAATAATAATAATAATAATAATTTATATTTCCAATTTCTCCCTGTGAATCGAGGCAGGATTACAACAATAGAAGCAACATTACAAGATAAAAAACTACAATTTCATATAAAATACACTCAATAAAACAGTAAAACCACTGTCAATACAATCCATAGACTAAATTATCAATACAGTCAATAAACTAAATCATTATTTAAAATATATATCTTTACAAATAAAAGTGGGGTATTTCTAACTCTCTTACAGCAGAGTGGGTGGATGACCTTAATAGATTAGAAAGCTGGGCCAAAACTAATAAAATGAATTTCAGCAGTAAAAAATGTAAGGTACTGCACTTAGGTAGAAAAATGAAATATATAGGATGGGGATATAGGATGGGGAACACCTGGCTTAACAAGACTACGTGTGAAAGCTATCTAGGAGTCCTAGCAGACCACAAGTTGAACATGATTCAACAATGTGATACAGCAACTAAAAAGGCCAATGCAATTCTAGGCTGCATCAATAGAAATATAGTGTCTAAAAGGGAAGTAATAGTGCCACTCTATTCTGCTTTGGTCAGGCTTCACCTGGAATACTGTTTCCAGTTCTGGACACAACGGTCAAAAAGGATGTTAACAAACTGGAGCGTGTCCAAAGGAGGGCGACTAAAATGGTGAAGGGTCTGGAAACCATGCCTTATGAGGAAACACTTAGGGAGCTGGGTATGTTTAGCCTGGAAAAGAGATGGTTAAGAGGTGATATGATAGCCCTGTTTAAATATTTGAAGGGGTGTCACATTGAGGATGGAGTAAGCTGTTTTTCTGCCACTCCAGAGACTAGAACACAGAAAAATGGATGCAAGCTACAGGAAAAGAGATTCCACCTCAACATTAGGAGGAACTTCCGACAGTAAGGGCTGTTCGATAGCAGAAGACACTCCTTTGGAGAGTTGTGGAGTCTCCTTCTTTGGAGGTCTTTAAACAGAGGCTGGATGGCCATCTGTCCGGGGTGCTTTGATGTGAGTTCCTGCATGGCAGGGGGTTGGATTGGATGACACTTGTGGTCTCTTCCAAATCCATGATTCTACACATTCTGCTGAATTTTTTATTAATTTAAAAAGATGAACTATGCTTTTTACAGCTTTGTGGTAAAATCTATTACAGAAGCGTGAAACGCTTCTATTAAACTTTTGCTACCATTCCCAAACAACATACTAATCTCTAGCTAATACTCTCTAAATTATGTGGTGAATAAAGTAAGGATGCACTTGAAGATTAGTAGAATTAGTATAGTAATTTGATATCTGTCATTTAAATTAAAATGACTGCATTCTTTTGTGAAAGACAGCCTTTTCAATTGTACAATCACAGTGAAAGTATAATTTGCATAATGGCCAGCTTGATGTTACTGCTGTCCGTCTGGGTTTTAACATCCTGCATAAATTTGGCTGTACAAAAAAATTACCATTTTCATGATAGCTACAGAACTCCTGTACATAGTTTTTTTTTGGGGGGGGGGTAATAATTGAGCTGCAGATTGAACTGCATTTCTAGATGCTGTTGAAATGAAAGCTTAGTTGAAATGCACACTTCATTTTTTGGCATTTGTTTTCAGAGCAGTGTCTTGTGTATTCAAACCACTTCCACCACATTTACAATGGCTATCTGTTTTCTTCTTAAAATGCTAAGTGAAAAGCTCATGAGTGAAGCATCCACAAATGCCTTGTGACATTCTCCATTGCGTGAAGGGAAAGTAGGGAAGTGCTTGTTGGCTCTCAGCCCTCCATCGTATTCCCAACAGCTCTGTCCTGAAGATTTCCATGGGACTGAAGCTCTGCAGTAACAAAAGTACTGTAGGCTCTTACATTGTTCATATTAGCCTTAGTGCATGGATATTAAAAGGAATAAAATCAATCACTTGACAAGGAATATTAACAAGGTGTATCAGGGGAGAGTTAGGGCCCATACAGACAGGCCAAAATAAACCTGCTTCGGGTCACATTGGAGGTATGCTATTTAAATGCTGCATGCATCCTAAAAGGTCATAAGCTGCACCAAAGCTGCTCTCCAGTCCTTAGGACTGGAGCGTGACTTTGGCCTGGCTTCCGGCCTCTTGGGATGCATGCAGCATTTAAACAGCATACCTCCAAAGTGACCAAAAGCAGCTTTATTTTGGCCTATCTGTATGGGTCCTCAGTTTCACATCTACTGGTTTGTTTTTTTCAGGGGATTAAATTGCTGCAAGATGATACCAGTTTTTCCAGTGTGCCAGGAACCAGAACCATTTGTGTGCCATTGGCTACAATTTCCCCCCCCCCCCCCGCCCCCGGGAAAGTCTTCAGGAACTAGCAGTTTATGAACCAACAATGGGCCCAGGACCACCAGGATGGGCTGTATTTGTTCAGATAATTTGTTCGCAACTGAGAAGTGCAGTGCAGAATGCAACACTACAGATGTGATTGGACTTCATGGCCAGTGATTAAGGATTTGGGAAGCTGAAGTCTCACAATAGCTGATAACTTCCTGTTCAAGAATCACTGGCCTGGATGTTCTGAGCTGGTCTTATCTTTTTCATTAGTTATAGATAACAGGGTATAATTAATATGCCAATTATATTGTTCTTTGCGTGTTATAAAATTCATAAATTTGTGGTTGTGTTCCTTTGTGTCAGTGTACTATGGAGAACTGTCTTGTCAGATTGAAGAGAGAATTCAGGATAGCATAGGAGCAATGTAGAAATATTACTCATTGTTTGGTTACTCCACAGCCTTTGCAGTCACTATCTCTAGCAGATTCCAAGTTGAAGACTGAGGTTACTATCATTATCAATGCTCTGGGCAGCAATACATCTCTTACAAAAGTGGATATTAGTGGAAATGGCATGGGAGACATGGGAGCAAAGATGTTAGCAAAAGCTCTTCAGATAAATACCAAACTCAGGTATTGTAATTTTTATTTGCATATCTTTTTAAGTGTTATTGGGGAAGAGGGAGGCTATTTGGCAAAGGCAGTTTTTACTAACAGTAAGGAGGAGATGGAATCAGGTGCCATTACTTCTCTGAAACTGCATATCTTCTTCTCTGAAACTGGTATGTTCCTGTAAAATTAAAACAATCCATTGGGAGGCTGTTCATGCATCTTCCACGTATCATGTATTTTCAGCACTATACAATATCTGTTTGGATATGATTAGGCTTTATGTAGTTAAAAAAATATCTATTTCCATACATGCATTTTGGGAATTTCATTGTGCATGCTTCTATGTATATTGAAGTTCCCCTGCAGATTGCGGAAACCTGATGAATGGTTCTTCAGCAGCGCACTTGATCTGTTTCTTTGGCCAAGCACAAAGGACAAACCCTCAGAATTCTGTCTGGGCCGATGGCTTTTGTGTGAGGGAGATGGAATGACAGCAATCCCGACATCCAGCCCTTTAGTCTAAATTGCTATTGCACTGAGTATCCAGATGAACAAAGGAGAGACAGATCCACCCTACCCACTACACCCACCCAGCTAACCAATATTGTGTGCCAGATCAGTGTCTTCATCCCTAACCAGGTCACAGATGATATCTTTATTTTGGACAAACCTGACATTCATCAGCAGGGCTGAGACAACTGGCAGGGCAACATGGATCTGGGAGGGATAAAAACCCAGAGCAATTTTGTTAACTTGCATTTTTTTAAAAAATGTTTTAAATTAATGTTTTCAATACAATGTTTTATTGTTTTTCAACTTTGTACTATGCATCATTTTAGCTGCATTTTATTTTAACTCAAATTGTTGGGCTGCCTTGGGTTCCATGTTGGAAGAAAGGCAAGGTATTAATTAAACATTTTAATGATTGCATCTTGTTAACTGCATAAGATAGGATATACATTTTCCAACTAAATTGATTTAAACTAAACACATAAATTACTATACTTCTAAAGTGAGAGTTGAAAACAAAATTTCTGAAGAATATTACTAAATCAGAAGTAAGTGAACATAATACAAATAACTACTGGTAGTTGCATATTTTGTTCCTGGTGTTATGTTTCTACCTTAAAATTCATTGTATTTTCCAGTTCCAAATAGTAGAAATGCCTTGTTGCTGGGCATTAACATGTGTTCCCCCTCCCCTCCCCCAGCTCTTTTAAAAGCTTCATCAATGGATCTGTGTAATCTCTGCTTTTCCAACAGAACTGTTATATGGGACAAGAATAATATCACTGCCCAGGGATTCCAGGACATAGCAGTGGCTTTAGAAAAGTAAGTTCTGTGCAGTTGTTCATTGCAAATACTACAAAGGTGTCTAATTTTGGATCCAAGGCAATTCTTGATACCATTCAATAAAAAATGGAAGCTAAACTATTTTGTGTTCTCTTCATGTTTCCGCACCATTATTCACAACAGCCTATAATGGGATGTTTAATTCCTCAACAAAGAATCATAGAATCATAGCATTGAAAGAGGCCACAAGAGCCATCCAGTCCAACACAAGCAGATGGCCATTCAGCCTCTGTTTAAAAACCTCCAAAGAATGAGACTCCAAAGTTGGGGGGGGGGGGGGGGGGGGGGGTGGAAGTATGGGTGCATCTACACTGTAGAAATAATGCAGTTTGACATCACTTTAAGTGCTGGAGTTCCAGCCTATGGAATCCTGAGAGTTGTAGTTTTACAGAGTCTTTTGCCAAAGAGTGCTGGTGCCTTGTAAAACTACAAATCCTAGGATACTGTAGGATGGAGCTGTAGCAGTTAAAGTGGTGTCAAAGTGCATTATATCTACAGTATAGGTGTACCTTATGTATCTTCTCTGAATTGTGGACAATTAAATCTTAACAAAGTTGGTTGTCTATTCTTTTTTTCTTTTTTTTTCTTTTCTTTCTTTTTCTTTCTTTCTTTTTTTCTTTTTTCTTTGAAAGAAAGGGATGTGCATCATGTACTCATCCAATTCTGAAGTGTAGACTACGAAATATTTTTGGTTAGGTAACACCTGAGTCAAATTCATTCCAAATAAATTCATGGCCAATCAGTATTGTTTAAATTTCAGATTTATTCATGATACCTTGACTTTGATGTCAGAACGAAGCCCTGATGGCGCAGTGGTTAAATGTCAGTACTGCAGCCACTCACTCACAAATCACAAGATTGTGAGTTCAGTCCCAGCCAGGGGCTCGGCGCTGACTCAGTCTTGCATCTATCCAAGGTTGCTAAAATGAGTACCCAGCTTGTTGGGGGCAATTAGCTTACAGTTGTAAATGGCTTAGAGACTGTTCAGTGCAGTATGAAGCTGTATATAAATGAAGCTGCTATTGCTATTTCTTAGATAATTGCTGCCAGTTACAATAGCTTGTGTCTCTTATTGCTAAAAGGAAAACCAGGCTCAATGCATATTGAATTGGAATGTAACATAATCTCTAAGCTGTGAATAGAAATGGAGAAAGAGAACCCTCTTTGATAAGGGCTTAATAAAAATTGGAGCAGGAAAGACAAGTTAGGGAATTTATATGGCCTGAATGGCAGCAAGCCCTTGAAGAGCAGCAAATATTTGCATGCTCTCAGCTGTACTGATTGAGAGGAGTGGGTGGTGATCTATTAGTAAAGCCTTTGTTGCTTGATCTCCTAGTTTTCAGTTCCATCCTTAAGAGTCTTGTGTCATAATAGGATTTTTTTAATAAAAAAAAATCCAGTGCCCAGTTTGTTTTTCATTGTTTTTTAATGACAGCCGGTGGCATCTTCAGGTAGTTCCAGCTAGTGAAAACCAAGAGAGAGCACTGAGCAAAGTATCCAAATTGAGAGTGGGGTGGGGAATCCTTTTACCAACTGACAACACACATTTGGTTGGCAAGATAGGCCTCTCTAGCATACTGTTTATAAACTGTGCCTCCTCCAATTGCCAAGGTAAATAAAAAGAAGGCCTCTTCAAACTGAGAGTGCAAGTATGTGACAAACATTTCTGTGCTAGGTTAGCCCTGATGTTCTAAAGGTGACATATTCTGAAGGTGACAGCTTATTTACTTAGCATATGACAATATCTCCTTGTATGAGGCTGTCTGGGTTTTAAAATCTTCAAAGTAGGGTGTTCTCTTGGTCCCACCACCATCGCAGGCATGTTTCAGGATACAGGAGAGAGCCTTCTCATGGGTTTCTTCTTCCAGACTTTGGAACACTCTCTCACAGGAGATTTGGGCTGCATCCACACTGCAGAAGTAATCCAGTTTGATGGTACTTTAACTGCCATGGCTTAATGTTATGGAATTCTGCAATTTGTAGTTTTGTGAGATACTTAGCCTTCCTTGTCAGAGGGCTTTGGTGCCACAAGAAACTACAAATCCCAGAATTCTATATCATTGAGCCATGGCAGTTAAAGTGTCAAACTGGATTATTTCTGCAGTACGGATGCAGCCTTGCTTGGCCCCCTTTCTATTTAGGAAGGCCTTTGGCTCTTAAACTCAGGTGACAGACGGTCTTTTAAAGTGGTATACTGTGCTTTTATCTTTGTATTATTTTGTGTTAAATATTGTTACGTTGTATTAGCGTTGTGCTTTTAATAGAATTATTTGTTTAATTGTTTTTTTAACTCTTGTCCAAAACAATTTTAGCTGTACTCTGTTTTATCTGTTGTAATGTTAGGAAGGATCGAATTAGAGGAATTTTAAATAGCTCAAATATTGCCGAGAGGTGGCCCTAACAATACCACGTGCCAGGATTGTGTCCCAAAGTGCATACCAGAGGTCGCCATTACACCCCAAGAGAAAGAGACTGATACCAATTAGGTTCAGTTAATCTAATAACATTTATTAAAGCACAAATAAATCCACACAGCAAAAGGGGCACATACATATACACACATTCAATGCTATAGCAGGGGAGGGGTGAGTTCAGGAGATAGGTTGAGAAGGAGAGGCACCAGTAGGATATACTACCTTAGAAGTCTTCTCCAGGAAGTCCTGATGAAGATGAACAGTGGATCACAGTCACAGGAGTGGGGAAAGAGGGCCGCGGAGGCTTAAGAGCCAGGTTCAAGTTGGTGACAGTGAAAGCTCAGTGTAGCTCAGTGATTTCAGCAGAGCTTAATGCTCAAGGAACCCAGGCTCAGGAAACCCAAAGAGGGTCTGAAAACTCAGGGTTTATATAGGGGGAAACGTATCCCGAGGCTATGGGTCTTGCTAGACAAAGGCGTTGATTGTATGGGCTTTGTTAAGCCGATAGCAGGTAATGTGTTTGCACAATGCATTAGGTCAGGACACAAATCGGAAGGGCAGCCGACTTGATTGCTGAGCCGTTAAGCTGATCACTTGCCCATTAAGTGAGAAGCCAAGTCCATTGTCTTATTTGGGCAGCAGAGGCGATTCTGGTTTGGCAACTCCCAAGACTTCCTATGGAATTTCCCAATTTTAGCTTTTTCTCTAAGGCTCTGCCTTTGCAGGGCAAGCTGCCTATGTGGTCTCTCCGCTTTTAGGTTAATGGCAGGTCCTTTCTGGGGTGAGTCAGGGGTCATAGCATGTACCCCAAATTTTATATAAATCCAAACTTGGTAACAGTAAGCCATCTTGGATCCACTGCCTCTGAAGGATAATGTTGTTGTTGTTGTTGTTGTTGTTGTTGTTTGCCTTCAAGTAGTTTCCTATTTTGGTCCACCCTAAGGCGAACCTATTGTGACTTTTCTTGGTAAGATTTGTTTGGACTAGGGTTGCCTTTGCCCTCCTCTGAAGTTGACAGAATGTTACTGGCCCAAGGGCATCCAGTGGGTTTCCATGGCTGAGCGAGAATTCAAACCCTGACCTCCATAATTGTAGCCTACCACTCAAACCACTACACCACAGTGGCTCTGCTATATTATATTAATTGTATCCTATTGTATTTTAAAGTATTTATATTTTGTCTTTCATCCTGCCAGAGCCCCTGAGGGTGATGCTCAGTGGATAAAAACAATTCACATAATACATATGTAAAAACATTTAAAGGCAAACTAAAATACATCTTTAAAATTATTTAAAATCATACAGTCAATATAGTTGCAAGGGTCACATTATAATAATGTGTATAATTCCTTTATGTTTAAATATAATAGCATTATGTAAGAGGAATTCTTATTCCTGTTCATATAGTCTTCCCAGCAATAAAAAAAGAAATACCATTTCATGTTTAATTACATCAACATGACTGATACTTTAAAAAATCACAGCCAATGATGATATGTATTTGTTACTGAAATCTGTATGGCATTATGAAGAGCAGCAGAGTGTTGCATTCTCTCATCTTAATTACTTTGGTTCAATAAGGAGTGATGTATTGACATTTGTGCTGCAGGATCAACAATATGAGGTCCAGCATCAGCATGAGATAATGCTGAGAAGACCAATGGTTGTGCATTATGATTATGGCAATTTTCAGAATGCACTTTCAAAGGGTGCTAATAACTGGGCAAGCAGTAGGGAACTTCTTATAATCCAAGAGAGAAGCTTCAGACATAAGGATTAGGATAACACCAACTACAAATAAATCAGTAGGTAGTTATGAAAACTCTGAGATTCCTGCAGCTGACATTTTAGTTGATAATGTCATGTGCTAGTTAAACAAAAAAGAGTTGGTGATCTCAAGTGAACTCTCAAAAAACCTAATATATTATTTAAATCAGTTCAGGACAAGTTTGTATATAGCAGTGATTCTGAAAGTCAGGTGCTCCAGGTATTTTGGTCTTCAGCACCCAGATAGTCATCTTGAGAAATGGTCTAGGATTCTGGAGCTGAAGTCCAAAGGACCTGGAAGGTCAGAGTTTGGGAATCACTGTTATACAGTAAAACTAGTGAAATAATAACTATCACACCTCGCTGGACCTGACTTAGATGCTTATTGATCCACGTGGAGCTGTTGTTGTTAACTGTCCTCCAGTCGGCCCCAACTCACGGTGACCCTGTGAATGAGACATCTCTAAGCCCCCATCCTCATCCGCTCTGTTCAAGTCCTGCAGGTTTAGGGTTTTGGCCTCCTTGATTGAGTCAATCCATCTGGCATGCAGTCTTCCTCTCTTTCTACTGCCCTCCATCTTTCCTAGCATTGTTGTCTTTTCTTGTGAGTTATGTTTTCTCATGATGTGACCAAAGTACAACAGCTTCAATTCAGTGATCTTGGTTTTCAGAGAGAGCTCAAGCTTGATCTATTCTAGCACCCATTTGTTTGTCTTTTTGGCTGTCCAGGGTATCCTCAGCACTCTTCTCCAGCATCACATCTGAAATTAGTTAATTTTCTTTCCATCAGCTTTCCTCACTGTCCAACTCTCATCCATACATAGTGATTGAAAATACTATAGCTTAGATGATCCTAACTTTAGTGTTAAGTTTTATATCTTTGTACTTAAGGATCTTATCTAGTTCTTTTATAGCTACTCTCCCCAGTCCCAGTCATCTTCTAATTTCTTGACTGTAACATCTGTTCTGATCAAGGATAGATCCAAGGTATGAGAATTCAATTTCCTCCTCGTCTAGGTTGCATTTATGTAAATCCATCTTTGTCATTATTTTTGTTTTCTTAATGTTCAGCAGTAAGCCTGCCTTTGCACTTTCTTCTTGGACTTTCCCTAGCAGTTGTTCCGAGTCTTTTTTGTTTTCTGCTAGTATTATGATATTGTCTATATGTCTTAGATTGTTGAGATTCCTTCCTGCAGTCTTCACTCCTCCTTCCTCTGAGTCTAAACCTGCTGTGTGTATGATGCTTTTCTGCCTACAATTTGAACAAATAGGACAATGGAATGCAGTCTTACCAGACTCCCTTTCTGATTGGAAACGCTTTTGTTTTTTCATATTTTGTCCTAACTGTAGACTTTTCTCCTAAGTACAGGTTATGCATCAGGATGGTCAAATGTAATGGTATACCCATTTCTTTAAGAGCAGTCCATAGTTTTTCATGGTTTATGCAGCCAAAAGCTTCACTGTAGTTTATAAAGCACATGCTGATTTTCTTCTGAAATTCCTGGTGCACTCCATTATCCAGTGTGTTTCCAGTGTGATCCCTAGTGCCTCTTTGATTTGTGAACCTAGCTTGTATCTCTAGAACGTCTCTCTTCATATATGGTAGAAGTCTTTGCCAGAATTGGAGCTACTGCTCTTTAATATATAAGCAGTGGACCTTGTGTCTGCAATCTGGCCAGCTGCATAGGTAGGTTTAGAAGTTGGATGTGGATGGATCTGACTAACAGATCTCTTCATACTTTGATTCTACAGTAACCTTTAAATATTCACAGAAAGGGCTTTAAATATGGGTCCTAGTATTCAAAATGTTATTACTATTATAAGTATAAGCCTTTGAATAGTTAAATGTACTGTGTAAATAGTGATGGTGGAAACATGTTCTGTCAACCAAGAAGAAAAAAAATAAAGCAGACTCATGTTTGTGCAAACTATAAGATTTCATAAACACTCACACATTGTTTTGCAGTTGGTCAAAAGTTTTCAACCTAATAAACTGATTTTCATACCTTTGAAGTTGTCTGAGAACTGGGAGTTATGTACAGTCTCCCCCATAAAATCAGCTGGCAGCCTAAAATAAGAATATAAGCATTACGCTGGTCTTCTGAGAGAAAAATCAGGAGGAAGTTCTCTACAGATTCTTTTTCTTCAGACACAACGCAGTAGGAGGCCATATTAATGGCAGATAAATTATGCAAATACATGCCAACTGTTTCTCTCACAAAGCACTCTCTTGCTAGCTACTTGAGGGGAAGAAAGGACATAGTGTTATCTCTGTTTTGCAAAATGCTGACTGAATCCAGTGGCAAACATTAAGGAGAGCTGCCCTGTGGAATGCTGGCATCTTAAGTTGGGACAATACACTACTAAAGATGTTTCTCTATTCAGTAAAAGGAGAATTGAGCATAAAAGGCCATCTTTATATCTTTAGTTCTGAAGAGGAACATAAGAGACATTAGGAGCCCTGAAAACTGGAGTAGAAAAACTTACATCAGATCCAGTTTGGCTGGCTTTGTCCCAAACTGATGATTGCATAAATCCGGGGTGGATAATATAGTTCTCCAGATGTTGAATATCATGCCTCAACATAATTTATGCTGGCTAAGCCTGGTGGAAGTTGCAGTACTGAGACAACCAAAGGTGTTTGCATTGCTATCTTCAAAAGCTTGCAGTTCAAGCTCAAATCGATGTTATTCACATGTGTAATCCTTGCATAGCTGATTTATTTTCAGTAAATAACTAGAACAGGGGAATTAGAGCCAAGTTGGAACCATGATGTCATAGTAGGAGGATTTAATCCTCCATCTCTACTATGGTTCTGATATTATGGCTGGCATGCTATTAGTGGCATATGCCAGATAATATTGGTACATGTCTATTGGAGAGGGATAAGTTCACCACTCCCTTGTGCATTGAGCCAAAGCCTCCTTTACACTCACCTGTTTCTTTCTTTCTTCCCTCCCGGCCCCCCACCCCACGTGACCATTTAATGGCCAGTGGAGAACAGAGGAACCAGGGGAGCATGTGGCTGTGTCTCTATAGCTGGAAGCACAATTACAACATTATCCTCCCGGAATTCTGCTGGACTCCCAAGAACATCCCATAGGATGCCTTTGTCGTTGGGATCTGGCTACAGGGCATATCCAGATGTTCCACTGCCAGTCCTCATTCTCCACCAGCCACTAAATAGGCTGCGATGCTCCAGCAGGAGACAAATGACTACTTCAGGGCATGAGAAGGGAAATAAGTTCCATCTGGGTAGAATTTTATGTCCTTTTTCTCCATCGAGTATCTCAGGCAAAATGTGGCGTCTGTGCCTGGTATTTGCAATGGGAGAATATGAGCTACAATTTGGAATTACACCAGCGGTTGCTGGGAGGTATGCTTTAAATCTGCCTGCCACACACACAAACATATTGTAGACTGGACTAAGTTTTTTCCCCAGGAATCAAGAGTTAGGCTGATTTGTGGTGTAAGGTACATTTGGAAAATTAGAGTTCTCACTAATGTTGCTCTGGTGGAAAGCAAAAAGGTGCCATCTCTTGATGCTGTAAAATCTTCCGAAGAAAAGTGTATGCCTTTGTGTGTGTGTGTGTGCGCGCGCGCACATCTGTAAGATAAAAATATCAAAGCTTTCACAATAGATATGAATGGTGAGTTGGAATTTGCTTTCATTTGATAGTTAATTTTCAAAATAATGTAGAAATACCATTATTAGGTATTTTTAATTAACCTCTGTGCATTTAATTTTATTTCTCTTTCTTTTCTTTTCCAAGGAATTATACTATAAGGTTCATGCCTATACCAGTGAATGATGCTTCACAAGCCCTTAAAACAAATCCTGAAAAAACTGAAGAGGCACTTCAGAAGGTATTGCCTACCATAACAAAAGCACAGTTTAGGGTGGACTGGCAGAAATGAATTATAATTGTATGTTGAAATTATTGAGATTTCACCAGTGAAGGGAGTTCTCTAGTGGACTTAATATTTTCTTTGACACTCGAAATATTGTTGGACATTGTGAGCTAGGGATGATGTTGCAGTCCAGCAAGCTTTGGAGAGCCAGAAGCCACCTACTCTTGCTAATGCAAGGAAACACAATGAATTCTCTGAAGACAATTCCTTTCTCTTACAGATCTAAGTGTGTCCTACCATTTGTACATGTGTTGTGTTTCATAGTACCGTAGAAGCCATGCTTTAAGATCTGCAGAGGACATTATTTGAGAAATGGTCCTGTACTTTGAATATATTTTATGTATAATTATGGGATGCATTTATAAAATGTCAAGGTGTATGGCATGGTAATTCTGACCTTGTACCTCAACCTTAAATGTACTGGGCATATTCCCATGGCATGACAAGCCAGCAATCCAAAGCAGTGGCTGATCCATGCACACTATTCACCAGCTGTCACAGTGGCAGTAGCTGCAAAACAAGTTCTGCATTTGGTTTGTTGTGTCAACTGGCAGTGGATAGTTTTTCTTCTCCAGCATGTTCTCTCACAACAAACCAGAGAATGAGGTGAAATGTTATTTCTCTTGTTCGTTGGGAGAAACAAATCAAAGAAGAGAAGCTGCTATGACCAAATAACGTAATAAATGTACCACATAGAAAACCTCTGTGGTTTGTTTAACCACTCCTACTGAACATGGGGTAATTGAGCTGTTTACATTGTTACACTGCTCATGAATGACAAACCGGGACTCCTGTGGATCCCGGGCTAGTCATGTAGGTACCATACTTACTGGGTAGCAGCAAATTGCATTAATTTCAATCAGTTCCTTCATATAATATGGTTGGAGTGGGATGTCAGTTTGGAATTTTAAAAAAGAAGAAAGCTACTATCCTATACCATTTACTTGGCGATGAGTTTCATTTAATTTAATGAAACTTCTTCTGAGTAGGCTGATATAAGACTGTGCTGTAAGACAGTACTAATGTATAATTGGTGTAAAGTTCTATGTCTTTTTTCTCATCGCTCTGTGCGTGCGTGTGTGTGTGTGTAAGTATACACATATATGTGGATGGGTGGGTAGACATTTTCATGCTTTTTGATGTAGTTTTGAATAACATAAACTTGTGCTCTTAGATAGAAAACTATTTGCTTCGCAATCACGAAACCCGGAAATATCTGCAGGAACAAGCATACAGGCTGCAGCAGGGCATAGTTACTAGTACGACACAGCAGGTGAGTCACCTTTTAAAAATTCAAACAGCCTTTATTACATTGGATTCAAAGATTTTTTAACCTCATCAAATGCATTCTACAGGACTTTCATGAATTTTCCCATGTGTAATCCTGATCCATTTCTTATGCAATTTTAAAGATTTTTTGTTGTGAAAATCCAGCTATATGAAACAGATTTGCATGGTGGGGATCCAGGGGTTGAAACCTGAGATTATTCTGTTCCGTGAGTAGAACTTAGCTCACATAACTCTAGATCCAACCTAGGATGCTTTGTATAATCATTTTTTTAGAGTGGATAGTACATAAGGATTCATATGTAGAACCTCAGACCTATTCATTTGATATATTCTGTGGAAAATGCTGTATACAGACTAAAGGATAAAAGGCAGGAGTGTGAGTGTATATACTTCTTCCCTTTACCATCAAGAGAAGGTACTTAGTGAGTTGGATTGTGCTATAATTGTTTAGATTAAAATGGTAGATATCAATCCAGTGGCTAGGGAGATACTGCATGAAAATGTGGTATTTCCAAGTGAAAAGGAGAATCAAAAATATTAATTTGCAACTATGCAGGATGCATTCCACTTTAATTCTGCCCTACATAAACCAGGAAGTAACTAAAATAGCTTTACCTAGTCTGTTATCCCCAACTGGAACTATCATTTGTCATGTAGGCCCTGCATAATGAAAATAACACATCTAAAAGATACCAGAAGGAACAACTGGCATGGAACAGTCTTTCAAGGAAGTATCTCTCATAGTCATGCCATCCAAAGGCAGTCCTATCTTGAAAGATCTAAGAGCTGAAATTTACATCAAAACTAAATACAGTGGTACCCCGGGATACGAATGCGCCGCCTTACGAAATTTCCGGGTTACAAAAAAAATCCATTGAAAAAAACTGTTCCGGGTTACGAAGGTTATTTCGGGTTACGAAAAAATTTTTGGTGCTTTTCGGCGCTTTTTCGCACGAAATCGCAGCTTTTCCCCATTAGCGCCTATGGCTTTTTCGGCTTGCGAAGTATTCCGGGTTACGAAAGCGGCGGTGGAACGAATTAATTTCGTATCCCGGGGTACCACTGTATTCCTTTTTGCTACCAAGAGAGGATGATAAAACCCTCCCAATCCAAATTCAGAAGTGGCATTCATTCTTCTTTTGGTATTTTTGGATCTATTTTTAACTTCAACCAACCTGATTCATCTACACTTACATGTGCAGTGGGTTTTGCATCCATTTATGTTACTGTGCCCACTATAATGATGTGTGTTCACTTGACTTTTAAAATCACTGTAGTGATTGTAAATTGAAGGGCTAGATAAACGTCAGCTAGATAAATACACATTAAAAGGATCCACAGCATTAATTCCAGCATATTCATGTGGACTGTTATACCCAGAAAAAGCACTTCACTGCTACATTCACATCACAGTTGAATCCTGCATATCTTCATGTCTCACATTGTCTAATATTTTGTTATCTTCCCACATCATTGCTGTGTAGATGATTGACAGAATATGTGTCAAAGTACAAGACCATCTGAACTCCTTAAGAAACTGTGGCATTGACACAATACAAGAAGATCTGAAATCAGCAGAAAGACTTATGAAAGATGCTAAAAATTCCAAAACAGTAAGTGGTATCCCTGGTGTACCAACTCCACTAAAATGGATAATATTAATATTAAAACTTTATTTTTAAGAATTTGATTATATATGTGTTCACAGATATAATGCTGAGTGCTACATTAACTTACTGCAATCTTCTTTATTTATTTATTTATTTTACAGTTATTACCAAATCTGTATCATCTTGGTGGAGCTTCATGGGCAGGAGCAAATGGCTCTTTACCTAACCCAATTCAGGAGACACTAGATTCAATGGCTGGGGAGGTCACCAGAGTTGTTGATGACCAGCTCAAGGTATTAAACTCTTTGCAAAAAGTGAAATGGAAAGTATCCTAAAAAGAAGGTTACCATCATAGTTGTTTAGCTACAGATTTAAGATGAGATACTGCAACTGGAACCTAATCTTTGGACACTGCCACCACTGTATTCTTACCTTCTGGGCCCAATTGACATTCTATCAAAGATATGTGACAGGACAGCAGTGAACAAGGATTAGAGTTAAGATTTCTGGGGACAACAGCAGGTAGCGGCTGGGGTAAGGGCCTCATCTGATATCGCAACAGTGTTAGCCCTGACATTATTGGTATTGAAAATAAGGGAGTAAGTAATCTTTCATTACCTAAAAAGTATCCAAAAGAAGCAGGAATGCTTGGTATAAAAACAAATTGTTGGCAAACAAAGGGACTATGCATCTCCACTTATTAAATGGGTGTCTATCAGAGTTTTTTATTAGAATAAACCTTTGAAGGAGAATATTATTGTTATTGTTGTTGTTACTGTGTGACTTCAAGTTTTTTCCTACTTAAGACAACCCTAGGACAAACTTAACATGGGCTTTTATTGGTAAGATTTTGTTCGGGGCGGGGTGTGAGGGGGTTGCCATTGTCTTCTTCTGAGGCTAAGAGACTGTGACTTGCTCAAGGTCACCCAGTGGGTTTCCATAGCTCAGGAGGTATTCAGACTCTGTGGTCATAGTCCAACCCTCAAGTCAACACACTGGCTCAGGGGAACATTAGTAGATGCTTATAGGGTAGCTGAACATAGATCATATAAGAATTGATACTTAAGAATAAACAGCAAGGCTCCTGTAAGGATTTCAAGAACAACCTTGCCTGTTTCCTGCTTTCTGTAGTTGCCTGGTTCTTATAAGCCCAGGGTAGGAATGATGTGACCATGCAAATGTTGTTGGATTGAAAATCCCACCATTGGGTGGGCTAGATCTGCTGGGACTTGGCTTCCAGTGTCATTTGTAGGGCCACTTATTTTCACCCCTGCTTTAAGCACCATATGATAGGTTACAGTTTTTAAGGACAGATAGAAATAGAAGGAACATAATTTACTCTACTAGGATCAAGAACAATTCCTAAAAATTTCTGGAGGTTTTTTGTTGGTTTTTTTAAACCATCCAGGGCAGGGGTAGGCAACCCTTTTGAGCCGGGGGCCAGGTTGCTGTCCCTCAGACAACTGGGGGGCCGAAGCCAAAAAATAAATAATTAAATAATTTTAAAAAATTTAAATAAATAAATAAACCGGGACAAATGTAGGACAAAATTTTCAAATGGAGGACACACACAAAAATTTGCTCATTTTTAAAAAAACGTTAAGATAAATGTATGTTTCTGAGGCTTCTATAGACAATTGTCCCACCATGCCCCCTTGCGCGAGAGGCCAAAGGCAGGCATTAGTTGGCTCTAATAAAGGGTTCAGGGTGTCGGGAGACTGAGTAATTCCCTGACTACCCTGAACAGCTCTGCTGGACGAGATTCTGCCGATGCAATCCGAGCAGCACAGAAAGAATTCCTAGCTGCATCAACTGTAAGCTGTAAGTCTCTGTAATGTGTTAATTGCAGATATATTTCACCAATCTTAACCATAAAAGTCCTGCATGTGATGTTATGAATGAAATGGTGCCATGGTACATATGGTTCAAAATGCTTTCTTCCACTTTGTGCTACAGACACTACTTGAGTCTATGGTGGATGCAGCTGAAAACCTTTGTCCAAGTGCAATGAAGAAAGCAAACATAAGGCAAGATTTAATTGAGGCATGCACTGAAAAGATTTCCATTCCACGAACCTTTGTAAAAAATGTTCTCCTAGAGCAGTCTGGCATTGATATCCTTAATAAAATCAGGTGAGTCCATTCATTTTTCTTAGTTTACGTTGCAAAGTAAGTGCAAAAGTTTAAACTGTACTCTATTAAACAGAAATACCTATCACTGGGGCAGACAACAGTGAATACTATTGTTCCAAACAAAAAATCTGTTCTCACCAATATCCTAAGGGTGCCTCTAGGGAGGTTTTGTTTTGTTTTTTTACAAGCACTGTAGAGTGCATGGGGGCACCAGTGGAAGAGGAGATCCTGCCCTCCTGATTCTGTTGATGAATGCAATTCTTTCAGCAGATGTGACAGCTTGACCCAAATGATTGATTCATATCTCATCTCCTTGGTAGACCAGCTAATGCATGCACTGGTTTCTTGCATGACCAGCACAGTTTGCTGATTTGAGTGCTTTGCCAACATACTGCATATATAGGATATACTGCAAACACCCATCCTAGTCTTTCCAGATCATATATAGAAGTTGATGTTCTGTGGATGGTGTCACAGTTAATGTTACCTGTGCAAATTCCCACAACTGGTATTGAACATGTGTTATTAATTTGGCCCCTTGAGATTGTCTGCTAAGAAAAAAAAATAGATATAATTGTGCTTTGTTTGCTCAATTAATTATTATTTTATATCTTCTTATATAAACTGTGATATTAGTCAGAATAAAACTGTAAAACTATTAAAATGCAGTGAAAAAGCAGTGTTAACATACCACCAATAAGCTATTCCTTTCAAGGGAATCAGAGTAGTCTGTATCACTCTGCATTAGGAAACTGCCCCACTGAATGCTGTTAAGACTAGTTCATGGTTGTGTCAGGCTCAGCAGATCAGTACAGTGCTCTAAGGATTATCTGCCCCTACTATACTCTTGTATTATTAAGCTTGATCCAAATGATGTGATCAGCTAGTAGGAGACCTTGGAAGTTATTTCTTTAACTCCGTATATAATGAAACTTGGTCTATGTTAGGCAGTTGAAACAACTCCACAGGTTATAGCATGTATCAACACTGGTAATTTATTTAAGGCCCTCCATGTTATAATTGGACCAGGAGAGAAGTTGACACAGTGTTATAAGTACTAATAACTCAGGTTTAGCAAGTTGCTTATTTTATTGTTAAAAATATGATTTGTAAACACGTAATACCAAATTAGTTTCATTGTGACAAATATTTATCTTTGTCACACATTGGAGTAGAATATGTTTTATACAGTATTACACTCATAATCTAGATCTGGGGCAGACAACTGTGGCCCTCCATCTATTTCTGGTTTGCAGCTCATATAATCCAATATAATTACTTGTGAAATTATTTCTGTGTTTACATGTTTATTTTTCAATTTACCTTTGAAGACCACTGTATCACCTTGAGCACTCCAATCTTGTCTGATTCCAGAAACTAAACAAGATTGAATCTGGTTAATTATTTGGATGTGAAACCTCCAGGCAATACCAGGCACCTCTAAGTAAGGCAAGGAACTAATCCTGCCTGAAATCCTAGAGAGCCAGGGCAAGAAGGAATTAACAGTACTGGGCTATATAAAATAGTGATCTGTATTCCTAAGGTATTTGGGTATTTAGTTAACCCTTGTATCACACAATCAGGTTTGAAAAGGGTGGGAAGATTTCCTTGTGTGAATGATTCTTTGCTATTCTCACTTCATCTTTCTCCACAGTGAAGTGAAGCTGACAGTTGCCTCATTTCTCTCAGATCGAATAGTAGATGAGATTCTTGATGCCTTGTCACTTTGCCACCATAAACTAGTGAGTATTTGTCCAGGACTCAGCTTTTCGGGATATAATAGCTCAGCAAAGATGCTCTTGCTCTGTTTTATTCACTTGCATTAGGACTTCCAGATATATACCTATTTTTGTGTAACAAGTTGTGCTTGCCCCAATTGCCCCAAAGGACTCTTCATACCCATAATATCTAAAATATCTGCATTATATTGTTTATATTGATAGTGAATAGTACAGAAAGGGTTAATATTTATTTTTCATTTATTTATTTAATTCATTTATATTCTGCCTTTCTCCAGAACTCAAGGTGGCTCACAAAAAGGATCTGCTAAAACCTAGACAATAAAGTAAATTAAACAGATAAAATCACATTAAAACAATATACACAGTAGAAAATAATTTTTTTAAAAAACAAAAAATTAAAATTATGCACACCTTCATTTAAAAAAGCTCCCTGAAAGCAGTTACTCATTAAAAGCCTGCTTGATCCAAAAGATCTTTGCCAGCTGGCAAAAGGATAGCAGGGGAGGGACCAGCCTTAAAGACAAACCCCCCCCCCAAAAAAAACTCAACTGGATTCATATGTAAAAACAAGCCTGCGATGTGATGTACATAGATAACATTGATGAGGTGAGCCTTTTCTGTATTGTGAGAGAATTAATGTATCAACTAGAGAGTTGATGCTGTGACCAGAATGTAGGGAAATAATGTTTGGGAGCAAAATAGCTTTGCTATTTACTGGGGCTTGCTTCTACACCTGCTGGCCAAGTGATCAGGCTGTTTTGCTTGGCTTGGTCCTCCTTGGAGTAACAGTTTGAAAAGATGGTGCTGAAGAACTTTTGTTCAACCCTATTAGGCTCACATACTGGTGATGGGCAGGGCTGAAGCTAGCAGTACACAGGGCTACAACCAGAAGTAATATTTTCCCTCTCTGCCTTTCCTACCATTTTTTCCATTCTTCTCTATTTCCCTGCCCGCCTCCCCCCCCCCTTCTCTTTCTCCTGGCCTCCTGCCTAGTATGCCACGGGGAAAGGAAGGATCAAATGCAGACTGAGAACTGCAGGTTGCCCACCCCTGATCGGTGGTGTCCCTTAGTGTTCCATTTTCTTGCCATGCTGTTTGACATATAAATGAACCTAGGGATTGGCCAGAATTTGAAAGTTCAGCTCAAGAGTCTGATGACAGCCAACATTATCTTTTATTCTTCTAAATGAAAGGAAACTGTCCAAACAATATGTCAGTGTCTGATATCATTAATGGATTGGATAAAGGAGAGAAACCTAGACAAGACTTAGGTGCACTTGGTTAGTTGAAAGGCAGATTAGGGGAGAGGGATTCTTTGTGTGTCAAATGTGTTTCTTTTCCTGTCTATCCCTCCTTTGTCTTAATATGGGACGTGAAGTCTTGAAGACTTTATTGTTTGGTTGTATTCTTAAGTTCAGCTCTGAGTCAAAGAATGTTCAGGTTTTGGTAGTGTTCAGAAGTGCAGTGTGCTGACTGAGGGATTCTGGGTGCTATGGGACAAAAAGTAACTAAAAACATTTCCAAATTCTGAGCTGAGCTATGAATTTTCTGTGTCAAGCAAGATATATCTTGAAATGACTTTTGCACTTTGTCAAGGTACTTAAAATAGCTTTTCACCAGAGTTTCCTCATTTTTATTTTATTTTACAAGGTGTGCTTTTTCCTAATTTTAATCTTTCTTCTAGGCTGATCATTTGACAAGACGAGGCAAGCCACTACCTCACCAAGAATCATTAGACATTGAGCTAGCAGAGGAGAAACCTACTAAAAGATCAGTCATCACAGTTGAGGAGCTGACTGAAATAGAGCGTTTGGAAGACTTAGATACATGCATGGTAAGACACCTTTAGCACTTGTCTAGATCTCAATCCACAAAAGTTCCTCTTGTTCATTTCATTATCTCTGTACATTTTTTTAAAATTTGAACTAGTCGGTACGTCTCATATGCATAGCTTTTATTGACAAGGAGGGTAGCAAAGATATGAAAGGAAAGCACTTTTTCTTGTCAATTTATCTCTTGTAGTTATCTTCTTATAATGCCTTATATTTCATGCTATTCTGCCACCTCTTCTAGCCATGACTGCTTGCAGGAAAGGCTTGACTACTTTAAAAAAAATCAAATTCTGTGTTGGTGGATGAGAACATGTGACAAAATGAAATGTTCTATCTGGGTCATGATTCTGTCTGCCAGGGAACCATCTTACCCAATTTTGTATTGTTCATTATTTACTGCTTTGAGTTGAGAACATTTAAGAATTTGTCATATGGGCTTAATAAAGGTGCTGCTGATCAGCTCTTACACGTGATATCAAATTAAATCTTTTGTCTCTGGTTCTGTGATTTTATTCATGATTTTAAGTGAAACTTATCTGCGATTTCCCACCCTTCCTGGATGGGAAGCTCAAGTTAGAAAGTTGACTTTGAATCTTGGAACCTCAGCTGTTTACATTTTTCAAAGGCGATATAATATACACTTTTGGGATTTTATTAAAACAAAATTGTCCTGCTGTTATTTTTTCTTTGTGGATATACATACAGATTTGTGTTTTTGTATTCAGACACCCACAGCAGCATACATACATTCACGTCCCATATTAAGACTAAGGAGGGATAGACAGGAAAAGAAATATATGCATATGTACACTTCCACAGACTTGTACTCAACTGAAGATAATATATCATGCATTGTAAGAACATAAGAAGGCAGAAGGTAATTTTGTTCCCACATTGTCCATCCAGATATCTTCGGAAGGCCGTGGCAGAGAATTAATAAAATGTCACCTGCCCACGATGTTTATTTTTTCCCAGCCAGTGGCATTCAGTCACCTAGTGCCTGTAATACAGTACTGGAGGTTATATAAAAAGCCATATTGACCAGTAGACTAATAGCTACTGGTAGCCTCATCTATGTATTTGTCTAATCATGTTTTGTCTAGTCCCTCTTCAAAAATGTCCAATTTCGTGGCCATCAGAATGGCCTGTTACAGACTGCCAGAATAAAGCTGCTTCGGGTCTCTTTGGAGGTATGCTGTTTAAATGATGCATGGGTCCTACGAGTCCGGAGGTTGCGCCAAAGCCACACTCCATTCCTTAGCACTGGAGTGCAGCTTTGGTGCAGCTTCCAGATTCTTAGGATGCATGCATCATTTAAACAGCATACCTCCAAAGAGGCCCGAAGCAGCTTTATTTTGGCAGTCTGTAAAAGGCCTATATCTTTTTTTAAAATCACAGATGCCATAATTTAGCTATGTACTGTGTGGGAGAGTATTTCCCCCACCCCTCCTCTTTCCAGGCTCTCCTAGCTTTCAGCTTCACTGCATGAGCTCAGGTTCTAATATTATGGGAGAAATAATCCATTTAAATTGAATGTAACAAGGTGGTTCTAGTCCACAGGAAGTTTATGCCAGCTTGATTCTGTTGGTGTTTGAGATGTCACATAATTTTCCATTGTTTATTATATATGTTCTATTATGAGCCTTATATTGTTTCTTGGTCTTTTAGCTAAGATCAGGTGAATATATCAACTGGAGACAGATCTGTGAACAGGAATGGGTCGGAATATTAAAAGAGATGATTCGGCTGATGGTTCCTTTTATCTAACTAACTCTTTCAGGCAGGCCTATAAAGAAGGAGCATAACTGCCTAGAATCCTTTTTTTTCTTCATGGCTGCTATTTTTAGAATAAGGTTACCTACATGTGTCTGCATTTAATGATGTGCAGGTATATTTCAGAGATATGGTCCCTATATTACTTTTGTTCAGTTACCCTTTTTGGTTTAGGATTATGTTGTGTTTATATAATTCCTTCTGATTCTTTATGTTCAACTGAAATACTAGGATAGGCCCTACAAAGATATATCTGTAGTAGTATTCGAAGACATAACCATGTTAATCTGTATCAACACCTAATGAAGTAAATGGAGCTTATGAAAGCTTATGCTACAAACTTCTTTCTCCCAGATGGTTTCAAAGGTGCTACAAGATTCCATTATACAAAGATACCTCTGTCTGTGCACACACTATGACCTGCTAATACGTGTTTTTAAAAATGTGTCACCTTTCTTGACCAAAGGGACTCTGAGTCTTGCGTAGAAGAGCTGGTCACAGTCATTCATGTGCTGGTAACTTTTTCATGTAGATTAATGCACTGTATTCTTCGTGGAACTGCCCATGAAGATAATAGCTACATCAGCTATGGCAGCCCTTTATGAATGGACACACCCTTGGCAACAATTCTGTGATGTGCCCATGATATTTTCTTAAAATTCCAAGTCTACCCATCAGCTTAGAAAGTTATTAACCTCTGTTATACTGAAAATGAGTACAGAAACATAGCATACTTTTCCTCTCAAACTTGCAGACAAGCTTACCACTTTGAGGTGGTATGAGTACATACAGCTTGAAGAAACTCAGACAACTTCCGAGATCCTCCCTATCTTCCTATCTGTGTTACTTCTTCCTTCTAAGGGAAGGGAGCTTCTTCCTTCTAGGAATTGTATCCCTCTTTCTTCCCTTTGATTTCATAATTTGATGTAAGTGTGATCCGGTTTGCTCCTGTGATTTGCACTTTAAATCTTGGGTTCAAATTTGCAGTGGGATGTTTGACTTTCTCTCATTAGAACATTGCTTTTTGGGAGGCAATGGAATATAATTACATTTATTTTGTTCCAGCAGTTTGATATCACTAACTTCCATGGTTCCATTCTTTAGATCTTGAGATTTGTTCCTTGATGAGACACTTAAAATTCTCTAAGCTTTAGTGCTATACTTCAGGTGAATGAACTGGAACTCTCCAACAGAAAATTTGAAGCACTTCACCAAACAACAGTTCCATAGAATTACACTGCTGTAATTATGTAGTATAGTTTCTCAAGTTATTCCATGTTGCAGACCATATCTGTGCCACATTATTATTATATTCATTTCTTTCCTGGAAACTCGCACCAGACCAACAGCTGATGGCTCATAAACCAGCACCAGTGTAAACAGCAGTTTCAGTAACACTGGCCTAAGAGTCTTTGATTAATGAAGTATGAAGCACATTTACTGACTGCTGAGAAGTTTTATATATTGGGGTTGGATTTTTTTAAATATGGATCCCTCATACTCTTCTTAATGTTTTCATGAATAGTTTGGCCTCAGTTAAATTTCTTAGGTGGTTCAAACCAGGCTAGTTTGTCTGCAGGCTTCACATGACATACTAAAACTTGTGTAATTCTTAATTCTAAATTATCTCAGTGTTTCATAGTTCATTGGGTTCAACATTAAATCATAACATTTCTGGAGTGATTAGTACTGTGTGTATGTTCATGTATTTTGTATAAATAATCAGAAAGCAATGGTCTGTATTAATGTCTAAATATAAGAACAGTAGAATAAAAGTTGGATCTCTAAAGTTATCAATAGTGACAGTTCAGTTTTAATTTTAGAGGCAGAGGCACTATTAAGATTACTATTGCAGTCTTAAATTGTTCCAGAGCTTGGGAAATTACTTTTAAAAGGAATTTGTCATTCATTACAGAGTTTCAGAAGTAATCAGTTGGCATAATTCATAATTCATCACAGTGATGAAAACTTGTTACATTATTTATAGCACTGCTCATTACTTTTTTTATTACTTTAGAGAAAATATCCTAGATTTGGTAAGAGAAATGTCTATAAAATCTTTAGCTCTTGAAAATAACTTGCAACAATTAAACATCATACTGTTAAAATAAATGTATTCCTATCCATTAGATTACTTTTATAATTTGGCTTCATTACACTTTTGTTAACCACCCCAGAGTAATTAGCTACAAGTTACTACCTTACTTGTAACCTATTACTTCCAAGTTCTGAGTTGTTCTGTATTTTATTGTGAAGCTTTTTGTTTATGATTGTTACATTGACTTGCATTTAACTTTTAAATGAACATTGATTATTTCTACATTATTGTGTGGGAGGCTGAGGCTCTAGGTCCATGGTGGCTTACCTATGGCATGCATGGCATCTCTGGCACATGGAGCTCTCTCTGCTGGCATGCATGCTGGTTCTTCCTCTCCCTCCCCTCCCCCCCCCCATCTCTGGGGAAGCAGTTAAAGGGACAGGAGGGCAAGGGAAGAGGAAGAGCCAGTGCACACCTGTTCCTCCCCTTCCCTCGCCCACCCTCCTGCCAGTTAAAGGCAGAGGAGGATGGGAGGGAGAAGGAGCAGACACACACCTGTTTCTCCCCTCTCCTGTGCCTTTACCTAGCTCTCAAAGCTAATTAAAGGCACAAGAGGGTGGAGGACGGAGCAGAAGGGGGTTGCCCTTGCCATCCCTTGAGGCTGAGAGAGCATGACTTGTGTGTGTGGTGCCTTCAAGTCGTTTCTGATTTATGGCAACCCTAAGGTGAAACTATCATGGAGTTCTTATGGCAATTTTGCCGGGGTGTGCATGTGTTTGCTATTATTAGCCTGAGACTGAGCGTGTGTGCTGTGTGTGTTTGTACCTTCAAGTTGTTCCTGGCAACCCTAAGCTGAAACTATCATGGAGAAAGCTCCATCAGAGGGGGATTTTCATTGTCATCCTCTGAGGCTGAGAGAACGTGGCTTGTGTGTGTGGTGCCTTCAAGTCATTTCTGACTTATGGCGACCCTAAGGTGAAACTATCATCTTATGAGCAAGTATCATTGGGGGAGGGGGGTGTTGCTATTGCTAGCCTGAGGCCTTGGGTTTTTCCCCCGGAGAGTCCTGCCCCGGAAGGTGGAAGTCCCACCCTGGATGTCCTGCCCCCAGAAGTCCCACTCCCCTAGCACCAGGAGATACCCAGTGCTGGAACACCACTGAGTTTGGGCACTCATTCTCTAAAAGTTTCGCCATCACTTCTCTAGCTTGTAATGCTTCTTTTGCTTTGTATGATCACTAAAGCAGTACCACCTGAACCCTTCAAAGACATGTAGCGGATGACAGAATAGTAGTAACCTCTGTGATAATAAAACTTACATATGTTATGACTGGCATGGAAGCAACTATGGGATCTAACAATACCTATACTAGTAAGAAGTTATCTAAAGAGGGTTGAAGTTTCAGTCATTTTCCATGCATCTTCCTATCACAATAAGTAACTATTTTAATTGTCAACTAAAACAACTGCAAATCTTACCTTTCATTTTTCTAGTTATCCATGCTGCTGAGTAGCCCAATCATCTATCTTCCTATAGCTCTTCCAGTATGAATAGCAACTTGAACTGTAGCAGTTGTTTCAAGCGTGGTTCAAATCTTTTTCTTGTTAAAATTAAGAAATCCTCTGCTTATAGCTACTAGCTGACACAAGAGGTTGTTGTGTTGGTATCTATGAACTTAGAATGAAGAGCAAATGACAGACTTCTCCTGCCCAAAGTGTACAAGGTTCCTGTGATACTTAAAGATCTTCTGTCTTCTCTCAAGAGTTAGCATAGTCACTCCTGCTCCCTTATGAGTACTCCCTGTGCCTTATTATTATTATTATTATTATTATTATTATTATTATTATTATTACATTTATTTGTATAGCACCATAGACCTTCAGATCTGTTTTAGAAGCCCTCCTCTCTGGTTTATTGCTGAGGTCCACCAGGTTTGCAGATATTAAACAGAGATTGGGGCTTTTTTGGTGATGGTTCCAGACTTATGGAATTCTGTCCCTAGAGAGCAATGTATAGCTAGCCATACCTGAACTGACTTTCAAATGGGTCCTGAAGAACATTTGTTTTAAGGCTTTCTTTTGTTGGAGTGTACCTGGGATAGGGAGTTTAACTGCTGCAGGGGATAGAGTTATAATTCTAATCATGCAAACAGTAGTTTGTTTGTTTGTTTTAATTTTGTGAGCCACCTTTAGAGGTTTGTGCTTTGAAAAGTGGGCTAACAATTCATGAATAAATAAATACTTCTCAACTCTTGTGCCAGAAATAAGAGAACTAAACATGGTCAAGCATGTTCAGCTTATGCAGCGAAGTAAAGAAATGGGCTCCAGATGTCTGTAATTTAAGTCTAGATGTCAAGCATATGTAGAAAAAAAACTTTTTCTTAAAATGAAGGAAGATAAGACTATGTACAGAAGCTAATTGTATCTCTACTGCATTTAATTAAACAATTGCTAATGTTGAAGAATAGTTAATTCACTGAGAAAATTACAGAAGTGATTTAAAAGAGAACTGCAATTTCATTGCATTTAATGCTGAAGAAACATTGCCTGTGTCCCTTGTATACTTGGTTAGATGGCTCTTTAAAATCAATGTGCACATATATAAACTAAAATGAAAAATATGGCTTTGCAGAAACTCAAGAACTAATCAGGGGTGTCACTAGGGGTGGGGTGTTAGTTAAGGCCACACCAGATGGACACCCTAAAGGGGGTGTTCCCCAAACATCTGCCTTTGCATGGAAATGGACCTTGGCTTTCTCCTGCATCCCTTTAAAATGCTGGAGATGGTATGGGTGAGGTGAGGCTCAGTGGGAGGAGAAAGGCAAGGCCTCAGGTGTTGTTGTTTTTAATTGCATTTTAAAATTTTATTGTTTTACTTATTTTTAAAGTTTCTTTGAAAACATCACATCTTGCAAAATTTTCATTTTGACCACAAGAAACTTTGTACATGTAAATATATTTTGGCTGTGTCTATGATGCTGTAATTTAAAGGCATAATTTTAATTTTACTAGTTGTTTATTGCCATTGCATTCAATGATATACGGGAATTCCGATTTATGAGTAACATTAATACAAAAAACATTGCTAAGGATTCATTATGGTGTGATATGGGAGGAGGGTGACATCATGAGTTGCCACACCCGGTAATGCCAACCCCAGTGATGTTGCTGGTACTGACACCACATGTGTCACTCACAAATTATGGAAAATATGTATGGTGTGAGGTCCTACTTTGATAGCAGTTCTTTGAACTTGCTGGAGGGAAAGGTCCATTGAACTCTCTTCTAGGTAACATACATAATATAGAAGGTTGGCTTTATTTTCTTGTTGTTGGGCTTTGAACACTGAACAAATGAGTTTTTCTTCTGCTAAGCATTTGTCTATCCCAGATGTTGAAAACTGAACATGGAACATCAAAGCGATAACATCAAGCTGTTTCAATGAGCTTCAAGTTGAATGAGCCATCAACCCTTAGTCGTCTTATTTTTATTTCAAATAAAAATAAAAATCCTCGTGATATTTTGAAAATGCCATAACATTCTGCCCAAACAATCTCCACATTTCTATGCTCCTTTTGATCATTAGTACTACTCACTAGTATCGTTGGTCATTACAAATTCTGCATTTAACCACAAGCATTAGAAAGTTGTAACCCTATGTGAATGAAACCAAGGGGGAGAGTTTCTCTCCCTCACATCTCTGTGTATCTAATATGGAGCTGTTGCAATTTTATCCTTAATGTTCAAGGTTTGTATTTCATTTTTTGCATATTTCTGCTTCAGTACTTCTGCTTCAGTCTTATTTTATTTGCTAAATTTCAGTGCTGCTTGCTTCCTCCCTCCTCTCAAAATCGCTGCTTTTGCTTTATCTTCTGCCCATTCATATTCTTTTATCTTTCTCTTTTGGCTGCATGGAGACTCTCTGCTGTACAAGTGTAAGTATTTTTTTTTCCACAAAAAAAAAAAGCTTTGCTGTTTCTAGCCTACTTTGTTTTTCTTGCTCCATTTGCTTTTGTAACGCCTTTACTAATCTCTTGGGAGAATGTAGCATCATCAGTGTGCAGTTACTGAAAGAAGCAGGCAGCAATTTGGAAGCAATGTAGGGTTTTACGGGAAGTTTTAGCTAACATAACGTGTGTTGAATTTAAACAACTTCCAGAAAACATGAGAGCAAAACCAAGCAGAATACTCATGCAACACTCGTTAGTGCCTAAGAAAATATCTTGATTTGGTTTTGCATTAATGGTAAACTTGATTTATTGAAATGAAAACTTTAAAGGAATGAAAGGTATAATTTTTCTGATGTAGACATGTAAGGTGACCATATTTTCTGATTCATTGAATATCCTCTGCCACTCAAATTTTCTATATTTGTACCTTTGAGGGGTGGAGAGACAGTAAAGGGAAAATGATACTGGATCTGATCTGAATTAAAATACATTCAACATGTTTATGTGGCTGGCGCAGAACTCAAGCAAAAATAGGGGAAGTGTTGTATTTAACGTTTTCTGGTGTAATTTCAACTGGAATTATGCTAAGTAGTAGTATGTCACATGTTTCCTAAAACCAAGATTGTCTCTCTCACTATGTTTTAAAACTCAATTTCCTCTTTCACTTATAAAAGGATATAACAGCAAAATCTCTAGTTTTCCCTTCAGCAGTGAAAGAATCAATAAATAATATTTCTTGCCACTTTTTCGTAGATGCTTGCTTTGTCTGGCTCTGTGTTTCCATTTCTGTTCTTGACAATTTAAGGCCAAGATTTAAGGAGAATTGACTACATGTACAATGGAACATGTGATTTGGTGCAAGCTGTAACAGATGATCCTCAGTTATAAAAAAATAAGTCAGCATAGATCTTACATTACAAAGTTGTTCTGTTATTAATAATTACTTTTCTTTAGAGAAAAATTGTCACTTGGAAAGTCTTCTCTAATTTCAGTTAATGGTGGGAAGATTTGATCTGAGTTTCATGTATAAGTAAATTTTGGAGAAGTAATTTTTTTAAAATACATGCTGGCTGAGAATTTCTGGGAGTTATATTTCAAGAAAGTAACTTTTCCAAGCTCTGGTTTTAAATTCATTCTATTCCCCATCTGTTATTTTTTAAAATAGACTAACTTTACTTCATTTTTCAACATACTGTTTCACAAACCACATATTTTGTGTGTATTTGCTCTAAATTTCACCATTTTGTATATACCTTATTCTAAAATGTACATTGTGCTCTAACATAAAATATAACTAAAACCCATATTTCATTATGCATTTTGGTGTGTTAATGAGTAATGAATTGTATCACCAAAGTCAGAGAGATGTGTGAAGTCTGACAGATGACAGTATTCCAATCCATGTTTTTCTCCAGGAAGTCCAGATCCATTTGCTTCACTTAGCAACATAGACAAACAAAATCCTCAAGCATCCTTAACAATGATGCACTTCAAGAATGTCTCTTTCCAATATCTGATGTTTTAGGTTGTGTTGCTTGTTATAAAACGTCCCCTGAAGCTGATAGTGTGTTTTCTTAATGTACAGCATTATGAAATGATGAGATTACTTCACATATACAAATAATTTCTTTGTACTAGTTATTCAGGTGAGGTTTTATGCCCATATGCAAAGCTGCATGTCAAAACCATAAATTTCTGTTTCAGTATTTGTACATTCACAAGTGCCTTTATCTGTATTGGGCTTCTAGGGTTATATTTGCCTAAAGAAACAATTCACTGTTCTATGTTTATGTGATCCTGGTTTGATCTGTGAACCTGGACTCTAAGGGTTGAAGACTAACCAAATCTCCTAGTAACATTCCAGAAACACAGCATCCTGAGAAAAATCTGAAGTCAAACACAGTAGAATAGTCTAAAACTAGGTATGATCCAATAACAGAGTTGGAGACAAAGCTAAGGTCAAACACAACGAGGCTGTCCAAGGGTAGATGGGATTTCAGGAGAAATGTCTAGGGATCATTAACACAGGACTGGTAAAGCTAAGAAGCAAGCATAAAAAGCTGACTTTCATAGACCTAGGACCTCTGTTCAGCTATAGAGGTATTCAGTTGGGAGGTGACAAGCCTGAATCTGCAGGACCTGAGCAGAGAGGCTGAGAATAGGTGGTCTTGGAGGTGTCTCATTCGTAGGGTTGTCATGAGTCACAGTTGACTAGGAACACAGTTAACAACAACAAAGATCTGATCTGCCAACATTCAAAGTCTTCTGCCTCAGAGGAGGTCCTTGGCCCTGGATCTGTTGGGTCTGGAATGTATGTTCCATCAACAGGCAGCAACTGCATGTAGCAGGATCCTTTTGATAAAGCCTTCCTATGCCAACATTGATCTTGTGGGCTAATTGGAGACCCCATTTCCAGTTCCCTTCCTGCAAATGATCCTGATACAGCTCAAGTCTAGTTTATTCAAATGACTACACTGTCCTATGTGAGGAGCCCATGTTTGGTGATCTTCTGGGAAAGTCCTGCTCTCTCTCTCTCTCCCGCCATTTCACAGATGCATCTGGTGGGAACACAGGAGAGGGCCTTCTCTGTAGATGCTCCTAGGTTCTGGGACTCCCCAGAGAGATTAGGCTGGCATCCTCCTTGCTATATTTCTGTAAGCAGGTAAAGACTTTTTCTGTTTTGGTAGGCCTTGGAATACTGATTGCTCAAGGGAAAGGGTCTTGTATAATGTGCTGCATTATCTATTTCCTGTTTTCCTTTTAATGGTTTATGTTTTTAACAGGGCTTTTTTCATGATTTAATCTAATTTTAGCCAAAATTTAGCCAAAATACTACCAATTTTAGCTATTTTTAACTTTTGTAAACAGCTTTGAGTCATTAACGGGGGGGGAGGGAGAAGCAGGATATAAATAAATATAATAATAATAATGAGATCATGTGACTCCTCCTGAGATGCTGGCAGTGTCTGGCATAGTGCTGGAATCAGAGGCCCCCAGACAGCTCAATATAAGGGAAAATATTTTTAAAATATTTTATTATTTTTATTTATATAAGGTTAGTCCTCTGAAGAAGAGTTGTCAGTGTGGCACACTTATATTATCTTCCCATCCTATGTAATGCTGCACGGTGCACAAAAGTGAGACAAAAATCTTCTGTAAATCAGTTCGAAATTGTGCAGCATTTCTTGTATTTGATATATGTTCTGCTCTAATTCTGTTGGTTGGGCAAAAAATATCAAAAGTATGTTTTAACATAGTGATAAAAGTTACTTAGAAATAAAATCGTGTAATGTAAACACACATAAAAAATGTAAATTGTGCTTTATAACCATCACCACTTAAACCTTTGTGATTGTATAGAATAATATTGTTATAAACCTTGTTTGGCTGAAAACTGAACAATTTTCAATTTCCCATGCCAGATGCCCTAAAAATGGCTTGCATTCATTTTCACTAGTGCAATAAAATATATTGAGTTAATTACTTTATGCCAGAAATTATTAATGAAATAGAGTAGATCTGTGAACTCTGCTGCTGTTTAAACATGTCGGCATATGTCATGTTCTAGCCTCTCAAAAATACAAATAATGTGATTCATTGCTTAGCTTAAAGCCTATTGTATTTTATAAAGTGTGTATTTATGTTAGGAGGCCATTCCTGAATTTTTAGGACCGTGTCCTTTCCATTTGGACAGCAGGCTTATATGATTTCTTAAATAAGAGATTCCTGATCTTGTAGTGAACATGAAGAAGGGTCATAATTGAGTTATCTCTTGCTGTTTGGTTTACGCAAGGATGAGCAATTGTGGCCCTCCAGATGATGATCAGGAATTCTGGAAGTTGCAGTCCAGCAACTTCTTAAGGTCCACAGTTGCTCATCCCTGGTTTAGAACAATTTAATTTATTGACTTCTCTCATCTGCATATTTTAGTTAGGATGAGTGCCCTACAGGGCTGAGGGAACTCAAAAAGAAGATGAAAAAGAAAATAGCTACTATGATTGTGAGTACAGTAAATGAGCACAATAAAAGAGTAAATGGTAACATAGGTAGATTCCCCCTCCCCCCCCCCGCATCACATTATGTTATCTCTTTATTTAACTCTTAAACAAGTTATGTTCTCAGTACTGCTGTTCTCATTGTAATAAGTGCAGAAGAAGCAAACTTGTACTTCTCACTGCAGATATGTTTCTCTATTGCTGGCTGGACACAAAATTGGAGCAGAAAAGCATAGCAAAGGAATGTCCAAAGGGGTGGCACCTAACAGCTGTCAGTTAATACAAATTTTTAATAGTTAACTCTTCGTGGGTATATTATTATGTGGCTTGTCTTAATGAACAATCCACCCTCACATAGGGAAACTTCTAGAGTGAGCAGACTTTGGCAGATTCTTTGGTAATGCATTCACCTTGCCTTATTGACTACATTTTTCAATAAAGTGCTTATTCTTAAATTAATCTTATTCTTAAAATAAGCTCCACAAAAGAGTGATACCTTTATTGACTAAACAAAATTCAGAAAACGCATCATGCAACCTTTTGAAGCTCCACTGGCTTCATCATGCAAAAGATGTTTTACAATCATACAAGAGAAGAGAATAATAAATAATAATAAAATCTTTATTTATATCCCGCCCTTCCAGAAAGATCAGGGCGGCTTACAATATGCAACAAGTGCAACAAATACAGGTTAAAAACATAAAACATCCACAATACACAATCTAAAAACAATAACAAAGGCCCCGTTAGCCCATCCTCATGGCCACGGAAGAAGAGGGAGGCCCACAGGATATTTAATCGGGGAATGCCTGCTTGAATAGGAAGGTTTTGAGGTCCTTCCTAAATTGGGCCAGGGTGGTGGATGAGCGGAGCTCAGTGGGCAGCGTGTTCCAAAGGGCTGGGGCAGCTGTGGAGAAGGCCCTTCTAGAGGTAGAAGCTAACCTAGCCCCAGGCACCTTCAGCAGTTGCTGCCCAGATGTTCTGAGGGTGCGAGGCGGATTGTACGGGGAGAGGCGGTCCTTTAGGAATCCTGGACCCAAGCCATTTAGGGCTTTATAGGTAATAACCAACGCCTTATATTGAGCTCGGAAGCGAATGGGCAGCCAGTGGAGATCTTTAAGCACAGGTGTTATGTGGCTGGTCCTGGACGCACCAGTGACCACCCGGGCTGCCATATTTTGCACCATTTGCAGCTTCCGAGTTTGGTATAAGGGTTGCCCCATGTAGAGTACATTGCAGAAGTCCAATCTCGAAGTTACCAGAGCATGTACAACAGTTTCTAGGTCCCTCCGGTCCAGGTATGGGCGCAGCTGGCGAATCAGCCGAAGCTGGTAACAGGTGCTCTTGACCGTCGCATTCACCTGAGCAGTCAGGTGGAGCGACGAGTCAAGAAGCACCCCCAGACTGCGCACGGAGTCCTTCACGGGGAGCGTGACCCCGTTCAGGACAGGTGGAACCACCGCCATTCCTGGACCGGAGGAACCTATCACTAGTACCTCCGTTTTCTCTGGATTCAGTTTGAGTCGGTTTTTCCTCATCCAGCCCATTACTGACTCCAGACAGGCCACGAGAGGAGAGACGCCATCCCCAGTCACTGCATCAGTCGGAGACATAGAGAAAATGATTTGGGTGTCATCAGCGTACTGATAACCCCGCGCCCCATGTCTCCGGATGATCTCTCCCAGCGGTTTCATGTAAATGTTAAATAGCATGGGAGACAGAATGGCTCCTTGAGGGACCTTCACCCAGAAATGAAGATGTTAGAGACACAGGCCTACATTTTCTATCAGATGTTGATTCTGTTGTAATTCACTTGTTCAGGAGAGATTGCAATCAAGCATCAGCCACTCTCCTTATTGGCAATGTGGAGACCAGGGGCAAAGGGCAGTAAAAGACAGTTAATATAATTTTAACTCTATTAGCAACATAGAAGTAACTTCCCTCGAAATCTAGGCTACCCCTGTCCTCTGTGAAGCTAGCTGTTATTCTTTAAATGAAGACTATTGTTGTCTGTCATGTCACAGATTAAGAGGACAGTAGGAAGATGGTTGCAGGCATGAAGCAGTAGTTTAGAGTAGGTGGTGCAGCCTTTTGTGAACTCCTGGCTACACAGCTAAAGGGGGCTTCTTAATTGCCACAACAGGTTATGGACTAAAGGCTGACAGGAGCAAACTGTCATGGCCTTGACGCAAACAAGCCCTGCAAAGTCCCAGAGCAGCTCTTTTGGACTATCTGTTTTGCCCCTTTGATGTACATCAACTTTATGAATGAGAATCCTCCAAGTCACTCTGGGATGAAAAAGATGGGCGGGAAGGAGCACCTGCTGTTATGGTCTCAAATGGACCACAGAAAGAAGCAGAAAGCACCCGCTCCTTTTTGGGCTGCCTAAGGTGGCCCTGGCGCAGCCCTGGCACGCATTCAGCGCGGATTGGGTGCATGCATGGTCTAATCGCCATGTCCCTAAACTGTGTGGAACACACCTTTAGGGGGGTGTCCATCTGTTTCGGGCCTATATTGTCAACAGCCCTGCTTAGGTCTTGCAGACTCAGGGCTGTGGCTTCCTTGATTTAGTCTATCCATCTGGAATGCAGTCTTCCTCTTTTCCTACTGTCTTCCACCCTACCAAGCACTTTCCCCCCAGCGGATCATGTCTTCTCAACAATATGTCCAAAGTCTGACAGTCAAGGTTTAGTTATCTTGGTCTCTGGGAAGAGTTCAGTCTTGATTTGCTCTAATATTCATCTATTTGTCTTTTTAGCAATCAACAATATCCCTTTAGTATCCACAATGTCCATCAGGATTTGAAGGCAGAGCATGTGTATGTCTGCATATGTGTATTTATAGCTGGAGTGTCTCTCCATGTGTCTGTGTGAAAACAGGAACATAAGGCAGCAGCAGAAAAAACTATTATAAAGATATGAATGAGATAAAATAGGCATGGTGTGTAGCATGTTAGACAAGTAATACAGAGTAATACGGAGTCTGTGGAGCAAAAGGACAACTGAATGGTGGGATTAGAGAACTCAGTTGGAGGACTTCTTAAATGTTGCACGCTGATGTACATTAGATTCCAGTTAAGTGGTTATAATAATTTAGGATGGTTTTTTTTTAATCTACTTTTTTGGTTTAAGAAGTGGTTACCCAGGAAACAGATATTGGAAATAGACTCAACAAGGCTGTAAGAGAAATACATCCTCATCTAAAAATCCTTAAAATGAGCAATAAATATTTTAACAGAATTTAAATGCAGGGAGGGAGAAAAAAACCACTCACCATTCATCATACATTGCTGTCCAGAACAATTAAAAAAAAAACTTTGGGCAATCTGTTTGGAAACCAGACCCTTAGGGTGGAATTTCATATTTTATGGTAAATACAGGGGGGAAATTATTTTAGCTCACTGAAAAAATTATATTGTCAAACAGCTCTTACTGTCAGGAGGTGCTTCCTAATGTTGAGGTGGAATCTCTTTTCTTGTAATTGCATCCGTTGCTCTCTTTCCTAGTCTCTGGAGCAGCAGAAAACAAGTTGGTACATTGCCTAACTAGCAAATGATACATTGCCAATGAGACTTCTATGATGTAATATGTTGTAGATGGTCTGTTATCTGTTCAGGAGTGATGAATGGAAAATGGAGTTGACACAGAGTTTGGCATAAAGTTCAGATTCCAAAATCCATATTAGTCAAGTAACTTTGTTGGGATAACAAGTAGGCCACAAAATATATGCAAGATTTTGATGTCTAAACCATCAAGATGTTATAAAAACATGGAGTAAGTGACCCCTGCAAAATATTTGATGTTAGAATAAAGATTTCTTGCAATGAAATGGTCTAGGACAGTAGTGGCAAACGTATGGCACGAGTGCCAGAAATGGCACTCAGAGCCCTCTCTGTGGACACACATGCCATCACTTCAGCACAGAGTTTGCCAGAGTTTGTTACTAGAAAGTCAGAGGGACATGGCACTTTGCAATAAATAATTGTGTTTTGGGTTGCAGTTTGGGCACTCAGTCTCTAAAACATTTGCCATCACTGGTCTAGGAGGAGTCTGCAGGTGTTCAGATGAGTCTCTACCAGCTGATATTGATCTGAAATAATTCCTGGGGAAATGTGAGCAAAAGAGGCGTGCACCTTTAATCCTCTTGTTTTTGAAAATATAAAATATAAAACACACTTTTAAACTTAGAGTATGCCTTCTGACAATGGAGTTAAAAACTGAATCTTAAGATCGGTTCAGCCTTTCCTTCTTCAAATAATGTTTTGTCATAGCTCTTGATACAAAGAAAGCCAGTCTGGTCTTAACAAGCAATTAAATATTAATACTTCTTTGTGGATAAACAGGCTGCCCACATATTATGCAAGAGATCCTATCTTGTAATACAATTTTCCCATAAAATCTGGAACCCTATTTTTTATTTAACTGAAATGAATAACAGAGGTAGTTGTGGCCACTAAAAACGATCAAAAGTTTTTCTTTTCCCTTTCCTACTCAAGTGAAGAACTTTCACCTTCTCACTTAAAAGAAAGCACTTTGTGGATTTTCTTTGGCTTATCAGGTTTGCCAGCATTGCCATTTTTATACGTTGGGGCCATTATTCACTGGCACAACCCCTTCACCGGCACAGCTACTTCACCAGCATCACACGTGCACCAACACAAGCAACAAACAGCATGAGCCAATCAACAGGAGTCACTCAGTACTGAACAGGAGCCACTCAATACACTGAAGAACTATTTAAAAAAAGTGAAAAGATGAAAAATCCATTCAAGGAAGAACTATTTGTAGATGAACCCACAATTTTAGAAAATGGAAGTTACACTGAAAGTACTTGGAAAAAATAAATCACCAGAATGGCAGACCAATAGAACTGTTTAAAAAACAGAATCCACTCAAATTCTAATAAAGATCTGTCAACAAATATGGGAAACAAAAGAATGCCCCAAAGATTAGAAACAATATACATTCCAGAGGACAACAGGGATTCCAGCAACCACTGGACCATTGTATTAATCGTCTATGCAAACAAAGTGATATTCTACAACAAAGACTTTTATGATATACAGTTGACCGTTGCCTTATGCGGGGGATCCTTTCTGGACCCCCCCCCCATAAGGCAAATAACGAGTATGCTCGAGCTCTATTGAATATAATGGGGCTTGTGCGCAGCGGCACGTACGCACCACGGGCATGCACACCATTTCATTGTATTGCAGCGCGGCTTCAGCATAAGCTGAAAGCCGTGAATAGTGCGCCCGTGTTTGGCGCGGGCACACTGTATTGGCAAAGTTCAAAGATATAGCTGTGTTAGTCTGTAGAATCAGTATGTAGAGAGATCTTGTAGCACCTTTGAGACTAACTTAAAGAAGTTGGCAGCATGACCTTTTGTAGACTTCAGTCTACTTCCTCAGATGCATCTAGTGGAGTGGAAACTAGGGACAGACATATACAGTGAGCCCACGCCAAACGCGGGCTCCTTATAGGCAGCTTTCAGAATACACTGAAGCCACCCGGCGTGTGCGTATGGCCCCCATTATATCCAATGGGGCTTGCAAATGGCACACGCGGTCGCGCAGTGAGCACAAGCCCCGTTGGATATGATGGGACTCAAGCTTTATGTGGGGGGAGTCCAGAGCGGATCCTCCACCTAAAGCAAGGGCCCACTGTGTATGCCATTGGTATGTGAGAATGTCCATTCAAATTCAAAGTCCTTTACGTATGGAAATGAAATAGCAAGTCCAGTTTTAACAATGGTCATTGGTGAACAAGGACATTGGAAACTGGCCAGTGTATATGGAAACGAAGAGGCAAGACCAGTTTAGCTTTGGAAACTAGCCTGTAGGTGGGGAGAATAGAGTGTAGGATGCCCTCGTGAGGATGGATTCAAATAGTGTTGACCCCAGGAAGCCATTATCACAGTTCAATCCATTGCTGAGGAACTGTAGTTTATGGATGAATTCCAATTCTGCTGTTTCTCTTTCCTGTCTACTTTTGTAGTTCTTTTGTTCAAGGACTGCTGTTTTGAAGTCTGAGATGGAATGCCCAGGGAGAGTGAAATGTTCTGCCACCGGTTTTTGTGATTCCTATTCCTAATGTCTGATTTATGTCCATTTATCCTCTGGATAAATATAGGAGCAAGAATTTTAAAAAAAAGACACTGGGGGCAATACACAGAAGATTTATACAAAAGAGATGAGGGAATGAATGACATTCGGATTCAGGAGCCATATGAAGACAAATCCCAAATTCTAAGAAGTCAAGTAGAATCTGCAATAAAGGAAATGGGGAAAAATAAATCACTGGGAACATATGATACCCCCATTTGAACTGCTACAGTGCTCACAGACAGACACAACTTTAGTTCTAACTGAAATGTGCCAACAAATATGGAAAGCAAAGAGGTGGTCAGCAGACTGGAAATGCTCGATATACATACCAGTCCACAAGAAAATAAATACAGTACACCCAAAGAAAGGAAATACAGCGGCTTTGACTTTTGTAGATTTGGCTATTTGCTGACCTGATTTATCTGTTCTCTCTGTGAATATCTAGGACTCTCTGGTGTCATTCTATGGCCAGCTTTCACCAAAAATTTCAGTGGACAACCTAGAGGTTCCTAGACAGAACACTTCTCTAGGCACTTGAGGTCCTCTAGTGCAACTCTGTGCTCAACATCCACCAGAGGTTGGCCATAGAATTGTTCTGGAGAACCTACAGATGCCTAGAGAAGTATTCTCTCTAGGAATCTCTTGGTCCTCTAGCATTGCTTTAGGGCTAGCTTTCACCAGAAATTGCTCTGGAAGACCTGGAGATTCCTAGAAAGAACACTTCTCTAGGCATTTGTAGGTCCTCCATCACAATTCTAGTTGGTTTGTCCCTTGCTGATTGCATTTTATTTAGTAAACAGTGTTATATCAGGTATGAAAATGAAAAGCGTTGCACAAAGACTATATTTAGGAAAATATTTTCATTGTTAAACAAAGTTTATTTAAGTGTTTCAGTCACTTTAAAAACAAGAAGAAAACATATGGATTTGTATGACCTACTTTATGTTTAGTCTTCAACTGCATTAAACACTTAAATATAATGTTACAGACTCACTTTGAAGTTTAAATATCAAATTTGGATCCTTTCCAACATAACAATCATTATGAATATTTCTGAAGAGAGATTAATTAGCATTCACTTGATTTTGATCCAGAATTAAATGTAGCTTGCTCCTTCTTTCACAGCTGTGTTGACTTTGCTGTGTTATTCACATTCAATATCTGTCTTATTCAGAGCTAATAGCACCTATTTACATTCATGACAAACAGTGAAAGGTCATTAAGTTGTTCATTTTTGATCTGCAGATGACTCCTAAGTCTAAAAGGAAGAGTATCCACAGTAGAATGCTGAGACCCGTATCCAGGGCTTTTGGTGAGTGAGATTCTTTGGCAGCATTTCTAATTTTTCATCATATGTTAAGCTACATCCTAAAATTTAGATTGTGTAAAAAAGAAAACTTTCTGGCTAAAAGGTTCACATTGTTATTGTGGCATGGGTTCTGTAGTTAGATATTGGTTATGCACAAAGGTGTTCATAAATTATTATTATTATTATTATTATTATTATTATTATTATTATTATTATTATTTGCAATGCCACTATGTGCATAATCTCACTCACCCATTCCAGTTTTGTTTTTCACATTGTTGTTGTTGTTTTATTGGAACCACATCTGTGTGCATGTATGTTAGTTCTGTTGCTCACACATGTCAACACTGTAAATAAAGTTGGAGTCGATGATTCAAATGTATTTCAAACACGTTCAAGGCATGCAGAGGTTTATCTTGGTTCTATTCTCATCAGTTATTCACTCAGATGACAATGCAAATCTTTTAGGAAAACTCGGAAAAAACCATGAGATTGATTATCTCAGGTTAAGTGGGGGGTTGGCTCCTCCCCCCCCCCCCCCCCCCCCCCCCCGCAAAAACAACCGTTATCTGGATCACTCAAAATGCATGTGAACAAAAAAGATTCAACTCACATTCTACTGGGATTATTTTCACTTTCTGAATAACCCCTTAGTGTCTAATTTTGATAGGTGGTCTCCTGGAAGAATAACAAAGTAAGTTGGATGGTTTGTTTTGTTTCATCCCTTTTTTCTTTTCTTTTTTCTTTTTTCTTTTTTTCTTTTTCTTTTTCTTCCTTTTTATTTTTCTTCCTTTTTGGGGGGGGTGGCAATAATACAAATTTCCCTTCTTAAATAAGCACCAGATATTTTATTTGAATTGACCTTTTAGGCTATAAGCATCATCTGATGGCACTGTAGACTAATATGAGTTAACTGCACAAAAATGAAACAGATAATCTGTCTATGTGGAATGTGTTGAAATAATCTTAGATGCTTTGAGATTATACATTTAAATCTAGTAATGCCCAGGCCTCAGAATAGTGTGTTTCTCACTCAATCCTTCCATCACAGGCTTGGATTAAGGCATAAGCCAAATTCAGACATCCTAAACTGAGTATAATAAGCACACAAAGAAGGAAAGTGCACTAGTCCAGCTTCTCTTTGTCACTGTTTCCTTTGTTCTCCTTATGTGAAAATTGAGAAGAACTTCCTCTAACTGCTGGAAACCCTGAGTTCTGAATCATATAGAGAACTTCGATGGATAGAGGGGGTTCTTCTCCTCAGAACATCACCCTTCATAGAAGGAGAATAACAAAAGGAGTGGATGTAGCACATTTCCTTTGCTCACATGTTCATTATGCCTGAACAGGGTTAATCATTTGTCATTATACCTAAACAGGAGAGATAAGAATTAAAACCATACTGATTTTGTGGGTCCTCATTCTGGCCTTCCACAGGAAGAAAGGAATGGGTATATGGCCTGGTGCCTCAGATGCAATGGTTAAACCAGGGAGGCATATACACTATACAGTTACAGTGCTGTGATTCCACTTTTACTGCCTTTGGAATTTTAATACAGGCAGTTTAGGGATTGGTATTTAGAATTCTCATCCAAAGAATTCATGTGCTTCAGAAAACCAGAAGTCCCAGGATTTCACAGGCTGTTGCCATGAGAGTTAAAGTGGAAGCATAGTGCTATAATTTTGTCGTGTGAAAAGGCTCCAGTTCAGAACAATCTGCTCATAGATACCTCCTCTCAGTAAGAGTAGGCTTGGTGGTGGTGGTGGTGATGATGATTATGATGATTTATATCTCACTTGTTTCCCAAAATTGGGGCTCAGAGTAGCTTAAAATTTAAAAGAACAGTACAATTAAAACATACAGAAGAGAGCATTAAAATAGAATTAAACTCTTCCAGAACACAGCCACATAGTCCAAGGAATAAAGTCACAAAAAATTATGAATGCCCGCTGTGAAATTCGACTTCACATAGCATGTACAATGCATGTACTAATATGTATTATATTTTCATAGAATGTATTCCATAGGCAGGTTTATTTTATCTGTTTTAATTGATTGTGCAGTGTGTTCTTTTTTTACGCGGGGGATCCGTTCCGCCCCCCCTGCGTAAAAAAACACGTATGTGCGTGCCCCATTAATCTAAATGGGACGCGCCATCCCGCGTGCTCCCACACAGCTTTCAGTATATGCTGAAAGCCACGTATAGTGCGTCCGCATATGACGTGGGCACACTGTATGTACAGCACTATGTAAATTTACAGTGCTATATAAATAAAGCTTAATAATAATAATAATAATAATAGCAGCATTCAATTATTACAATATTAAAACAGATCAGTTGTTAAAAGAATAAAACACTGTGTAAAAAATAAAAGCATTTAAAAACAATATGCTATAATGCAGTACAAACACTCCCAGCCTAATCTTTAAAGATTTTCTGTTTTAAAAGTCTGTCTGAATAAAAATGACTTAGCCTTAGGCCAACAAAGAGGGGATGATTCTGGATTCTCTAAGAAGGGAGTTCCAGAGTCTAGGGGCAGTCACTGAAAAGGTCCTCTCTCATGTGCCCACCAGCTGTGCTTGTGATGGTGATGGGATTGAGAGAAACGCCTCTCCTAATGATCTCTGAGCCTGGGGTGGCTTATGCAGGGAGACATGGCGTTTGCCAAATAGCCTGGGCCTGAGCCGTATAGGGCCTTTTAGATCATGACTAGCACTTTGAAGTGTACCTGAAAACAAACTGGCAGCCAGCAGAGCTGTTTCAACAGGGAAATTGTGTGGTCTCTGTAACCCACCCCGTTAACAGCCTAGCTGCAATCTTTTAGACCAAATGCAGTTTCCAAACACTTTTCAAAGGCAGCCCTGAACAGTCTTCAAAGGCAATTACAGTAGTCCAAATGAGATGTAACAAAGGCATGTACCACCAGGGCCAGGTCCAGTGTCTCAAGGAATGAGCACAGTTGATGCTCATGTTTTAGATTTATAAAAATACTCCTGGTCATTGCAGAAACCTGAGCCACCAAGTTCAAAGTTGATCCAGGAGTGCACCTAACTGCAAACCTGTGTCTCCAGGGAGAGTGTAAGCTCATCTAACAAAAGCTGAATCCCTATTCCCTGATCTGTTTCTGAGTGACCAGGAGCACCTCCATCTTGTCTAGATTAAGTTTCAATTTATTTGCCCGTTACTGAATGACAGACATTGGTTTAGGGTCAGGACAGCTTCCTTGAATTAAGGTCGAAAGGATTAACAGAGTTGGGTATCGTCCACATATTAAAGGCACCACACCCCAAAATTCTGGATGACACCTCCTGGACAGTTTCATGTGTATCTTGAATAGCATATGGGAAAAAACAGAACGCTGGGGGCCCTTAAAGCCACTAGCCAAGGTGTCAAGCAGGAATCCCCCAGCACCATCTTATGGGTTTGCCCCTCCAGGGCAACAGGTAAAATAGTACCTCCAAACCCTGTCCCAGAGAGGTGGCCCAGAAGGATACCATACCAAATGCATCTGAGGAAGTAGACCTAAGTCTCCAAAAGCTCATGCTGCCAATTTCTTTCTTTCAATTAGTCTCAAAGATGCTACAGGATTTCTCTACAGCCATAGTCAGTAGTATCTAAAGCCTTTGAGAGGCCCAGCAGAATTAACAGGGACACACTCCCTCTGTCCAGTTCCCTGTATAGGTCATTCACCCAGACTGACTCTGTTCCATAGCCAAACCTGAAACCAGATGGAAATGGATCCAGATAATCCATTTCATCCATAAATCCCTGGGGAAGCCATCACATGTTTTAATACCTTGCCCAAAAATGGTGGGTTAGACATTGGCCAGTAATTATCCATTATAGTGAGATTCAGGGATTGATAAAATTATGACTGTGTTAAATTCCCTGACTGGAAAAAAAAAATATTCACATCTAATCAACTTCAATATTTCCCTCAGAGATGGAGTTTGACCTGGATAAAGCACTGGAAGAAGTTCCTATACACATAGAAGATCCTCCATTCCCTTCTGGGAGGATAGACAAACGGACTTCTGGATTCATTTCAGAGCTGCCTTCTGAGGAAGGGAAGAAACTGGAGCACTTTACAAAACTAAGGCCTAAACGGAATAAAAAACAACAGCCAACACAAGCTGCTGTGAGTGACAATATTCCTGAAGACATTGCTCTTCATATGTACAGGGGTACCCCGGGTTACGAATTTAATTCGTTCCGCCGCCGCTTTCGTAACCCGAAAGGCTTTCGCAAGCCGAAAACCCATAGGCGCTAATGGGGAAAAGCCGCGATTTGGTGCGAAAAAGCGCCGAAAAGCACCAAAATTTCTTTCGTAACCCGAAATAACCTTCGTAACCCGGAACAGTTTTTTTCAATTGATTTTTTTCGTAACCCGGAAATTTCGTAAGGCGGCGCATTCGTATCCCGGGGTACCACTGTATTTCATTTGTATGTAGCCACACTTTAAGATGCCTGATAGCCACTGTCAGTTTTCTTGTTTATTACTTACCTTTCAGACTCTTCATAAAGAAATTTTCTTTCTTAAATCATAAAAGCCATAACTAGCAGTACTGAATCGTATATATTAATTAAGACTCAATGTTTTTATCAGGTGAATTCTGCAACTCCTCATGATGGAGAACAGAATGGTCTTATGGGAAGAGTGGATGAAGGTGTTGATGAGTTTTTCACAAAGAAAGTGACAAAACTAGATTCAAAGTAAGTTTTTTTAAAAAAAAACTCAAATAAATGGATGTGTGTTCTTTACATAGAGTACAAAAAGTATACTTAGTGAAATTTTTATTTTCTTTTTTAAAATCAAAATTAATTGTATGTTTCTAGAATTGATGTAATAGGACAGTCCAAATTTGAATGAATCCTTAACTGAACTTCAATGAGGTCCAAATTTGGTTTGGATCAGTCTGGACAGGATCCAGATGGGTCCAAATTATCTTGTTGATCTCACAGTGCTTTGTATAATATTGTTGAATTGCAAAGGTTTGCCAAAGCCAGTTGGATTAAACAGCAGCATAAACAAATGTGGTTGGAGAGAGTGAAGCTATAAGAGAAGAAAGAATGTAATGTTAAGAAAAAAGTAGCTAAGAGCAAAATTGTTGCATACTACACAATGATATAAGAGTGTATGTGTGTATGAATGTGTATGTATTTTTGTTTGTTCAGCTACATCCGATGTTTGTATGTTGAAGTAACTTTAAAGTGTGCCACTGAATGTGTTTTACATGCTTGTGATTAACTCTCTCATTATCAGTCATATATATATCCAGCCTTTATTTGTTAGCATGTCTAGAGAATTTAACTACACACACACACACACACACACTGCTGCAGAACAGTAACCAAAGCTAAAGAATAGTGCACTAGCTGTATATATATGTAAGAAAACAAATCATTAAAACTTTCTTATTCCTTCTCTGTGAATTTATAAACAAAATATAAACAGAGTGACTGAGGCTAATTATTGGGTACTTGAGTGGGTGCTTTATGCATGTTTGACATAGGCTTACCAAAAAACAAAATCCTTGTTGAGAAAATAGCATGTGTAAACAGCTAAATGTCTTGGAAATTTACCAAGTGTGAATTAACATTAAGTTACTAGCAGATGGCAAAAATTAAGAGTCAAGTTTGAGAACATCTCTACGCTCACTGGCAGATCACTACAAGATGGCATGAAAACCTGTTATCTGTAATAGTAAGATGTTAGCTTCATTTATTTATAGGATCAAATTTAAATGATCCTAAAATACCTTGATAATCTGCAGGCATGCCAAAAAGACAGTGTAGTTTTCTTGGCACTTTTATAATATTCATATTGTTTGAATCTTGGTAACAATGTCTTAACAAATTGACTATAAATTTGGAGTATCTAAATATTTACATTTAGTGTTTTTCTTTAGCTGTGAGAACATTTCTCATCAAATTCTATTGGTGTGTTGATGGGTCTAATTTTAAGAGCTAGAATGTGTTTATTTCTTCATTAGCTACAGCTCTTTTTCACTTTACAAGTTAAAACAGAATGCATTCAAAACAAGGTATAATAAAAGGTTAAAAAATAAACATTTATATTAGAAACATTAATTTACAACAATGTAAAAAGCCAAGCACACCTGTGATGGTGATGATACCAAGAGAAACCTATACTGCAAAGATCAAATACTTGGATAGACTCATACTTGGAGACATAGTTTTACCAAGGCTATATAGGACTTTATAGATCATAATCAAAGGTGCATCTACACTGCAAAATTAGTATAGTTGACACCACTTTATTGATGCCATTTTAATTGCCATGGCTTAATGCTATGGAATTCTGGAATTGTAGTTTTGTGAGATACTTAGCCTTCTCTGTCAGTGTGTTCTGGTGCCACAACAAATCCCAGAATTCTGTAAGATGGAGCCGTGCCAGTTAAAGCGCTATCAAACTGCATTAATTCTGCACTGTGGCAGCAGCCCAGAAACAAACTGGTAGCCAGTGAAGCTGTTTCAAAGGAGAGTTGTATTTTCCCTGTAACAAGTCTCAGTCAGCAGTGTGACAGCAGCATTTTGGACCTACTGCAGTTTTCAAACAGTTTCCAAATACAGCTGCAGGGGAGAGTACATTACAGTAATTCAAACAGGATACAATTTAGGTGTATGTCACTATGGCCAGATCTGACATCTGGAATAAGTGTGGCTGGTACACTAGCTTTAGCTGTGCAAATGCACACCTGGCCACCAAAAAGCATACTGGTGACAATGAACCTCAAAACTTTGGATGATCTCTCCCAGCAGTTTCACATACTGTATGTGTTAAATAGCATGGGTGACAAAACTGAGCCCAGGGGGACCCCATAAACTATCAGGTTGAACATACATCCTGCAGCATCACCACCACCTGAGTTTTCCCTGCAAAGAAAGACCAGAACCACCATAAGCCACGGCCCCCATGTCTCATCCCAGAGAGATGACCTAGTATTGAAAATACATTAAAGATTCAGGAGAACCATCAGGGATACATTCACAGGTCCAGGTATAGCTCATTCATATCAATGTGATTCAAGAAAGAACATAATATTAGATTAATTATTATATCTTGGTTTCAAACTTCATTTTTTCTTCCCTAACATCTCCAAGAAAGAGTATGGGAAGCTCGGAAAGACTGTTGCCAATCAGAATGTAAATCAACCTCCCAGTTAGGAATGACGGGAGCTATATTCCAAAACATCTGGAGGGTACCAAGTTGGAGAACACTGGGCATTGTTGAGTAAATGCAGCGTTCAGAAAAGTTATTTTAATGTTTTACAGAGTCATACAGGACAGCTTTTACAGAGATTTTGGGAATATGTTTATGTCTTTAACTGGAGAAAAAGTCTCATATGTTTCATTTGGATGTTACACTAAACTGTGGCTTAGTACCTAAATGGGGATCATGCAGTCTTCTAGATGTTGTTGGATTGCAATGCCCACTATTCTTCACAATTAGCTAAGTTGGCCAGGGCTGCTGGACTTGCAGTCCCCCAGTATGTGGAGGGCTGCGGGATTTCCATTCTGGTTTCTCATTACATGAATGAGCCAAGGTGAGCTGTGTGCTTTTGCTTTCTCCCCTCCCCTCTTCTCTTTTGGTGTGGTCACAAGGGGAAAAATGGAAGCTTTTACTTCCATTTATTTCAGTTACCTTTATTTTAGGGTTGTCTTCTAATGAATAATCTTAATTATAGCTTATTGAAACAGCTTTGTAAAAACAAGGTTTGAAGTTGTCCTGTTTCAGCAAGCCAGAACTGTTTTTTCTTTAGGCTGAAACATGGTTTTAAATATAGATAGTTAAAATAATAGTAGTTTCTGAGCCTTCATGGCCATGCCAGAGGAAAAGAGAGGAGATGTTCAAGAGTCCAAAGGCTCTCCAAGTTCATTTATGTAAGGAAAATAGGACATAATTTATCTTAACATGTATATGCCTTTTTACTATATTAGGAAGTCCTCAGCAAAAGGCTCAGACGGTGGTGACTCTAGTGAACCAGGTGATGAAAAGAAAAAGAGAGATTCTCGAAAAAGTGGCTTTCTCAACTTAATCAAATCTAGATCCAAATCTGAACGTCCTCCAACTGTACTGGTATCAGAAGAGCCCTCATCACCCAAAAGTGTTCTCAAAAACACTGCAGTGGACACTACAAAGAAGGAGTGTAAAGCGGCTGAACAAAATGGCAGCACTGAAAAAACTGAGGAGTTAAAAACACCAGACTCAGTGGAGGAGGCTACCTCAGAGGATGCTTCTAAACTTGAGAAGACTGACAGCAAAGGCAGCCCTCAAGGAGGGCGTAGATATGGGGTACAAGTCATGGGAAGTGGTCTTTTAGCAGAAATGAAAGCCAAACAGGAACGGAGAGCTGCATCAGCGCAAAAGGTGAGTGTTGTTTACATTCAGTGGCCCAAGCCAGTTCCTGGCAATGCAAGTGTTGTCTTGTAGATCATAGAATCATAGAATTTTACAGTACAAGGGTCATCCAGTCCAACTCCCTGCCATGAAGGAAATCACAATAAAGCATCCGTGACAGATGGCCATCTAGCCTCTGTTTAAAGACCTCCAAGGAAGGAGTCTCCACCACACTCTGAAGGAGTGTGTTCCACTGTCGAACAGTTCTTACTGTCAGGAAGTTCCTCCTAATGTTGAGGTGGAATCTCCTTTCCTGTAGTTTGCATCCATTGTTCTGTGTTCTAGTCTCTGGAACAGCAGGTGAATGATTCCTGTAATTACCATATGATAGTGGGAATCATTATGGTAGTTGTCTTGAGGCATTAGATATTGGTTAAGGTGGGCATACTGAAAATCCTTAGGATATACAGTTTCTGTGTTACTATATGCATTGTGCTAAATTAACGCATTGCCTAAGCTTTGGGATACAGATGGCTGTTTAAATTCAAGTCTAGATGATACAGAAACAAAACCATAAGGAATTTACTACTTGATGCATGACCTAGCACAGTCTTATTACAGTTACTGATGATGAGCAGGTGCATACTAGATGAAAGATGACAGTGTTCTGTGTATACGTGCTTGCTTTGAATTTGATGTGTGAATTGGCATAAACACAGATAAATGAATGGGGATTAGTCCTCTCTTGCAGCAAACATTTTTAGTAGTTGTTGTTGTCTTGCTCCATCTAGTGTTTGTAGAGGTAACTATTAACTCCAAAGACAAATACAATGCAAGTAAGGTCATGTGTCATGGATTTATTAATACGTTAAAGGTTTTAAAAATGTGACATACTCAGCAAGGAGGAGTCAGACTGATGCGTATTAAATGCTATTTCCTATATTTTTCAGGAAATTAAGTTAAATATAGAACAGGTCAAAAAGTCCCTGTGTTTATGTAGTTGCATACACTGCAGCAAACATTGTTTTTTTCTCTGCTAGCTAAGCATAATAAAATTCATTTTAGCAATTTAATTAATCAATGTATGTAAAATGATGTAGATATAGAATCACATGTACTGGTAAATGGATTTTTTCCATTAACAATTTTACATTTTTTACTAAATCTGCCATTACCATGAAGACTATTCTTTACAAATTTATTTTCTGGAAAGTAAGGCCAAGTTTTCATTTTTATCAAGTTTCATCTCAGACTGTTCAGTATTACTTTGCTTTATTAACATCATATTAGCTATCTGACCATTTCCACTAGAGCCTATTTCATCCATATTGCAGCAGGTTGATTGCTGTATAACAGGTATTTACTTACATTCTCCAGGTTTAGAGTGGAAATTGGTGTAGATGTTGAGAGGTGGGCCTCAGATGTTCAAAGCAACAGCATTGAAAAGATTTAGACCAAGCATTCTTTATAGTAAAAGTGTTCCTATAACACTGGGTCTACTGAAGTGTGATAATTCTAGCACTTGGGGTGCTAATGTTAATGTCATGTAAAAATTAGATCTAGATGGGTCATACAAGCATTGTTAATCTAATTAATCAAGACTGAAGAGTTCCCATGCATTCACAGAGGCATTCTGATTGCCATAATGCTCTGTATTTCAGTGCAGTAGTAATTTAAATGGGATTTCAACTGCTCTAATAAGACTGCAGTTAAATGGTACAGTGTTCCTGTGTTGTCATCATGGCAAAAGGATATTCAGCATGTTGCTGTATGAAATTTTATGAAATATGCAAATGTAAGGCCCAAAGGAAAGCTGTTTAGCATTTTCCTATATATCATATTTGCAGAGTGAAGAAAATGCAGGAGAAATGTAGATCTGCTACTAGACTGGGATAAATATTTAACCTGCCTTTTCATCCTCAAGGCAGTTTAAAATATTTTTTGTGAGAAAATAAGATAGAAAGAGTAGTAGAAAATAACAATTCCATATAATAAAACTATTAACAAAAGGCAACTAAACAGTTCTGAACACTTATTAACACATCAAGGCTGATCTGCTACCAAAAGTATAGCAGTTGTTCATTTCTGTGAAGAAAGTTCCACCATTGAAACCAGTGGTGTCAGTGGTGACATGAGTCTCCACCTCATAGCTTCTCAAGTAGATCTTAACTAGCAGGGAGGTTAATGCACTAAGATATCTAGGTCCCATGCTGCTCAAAATGTTTCAGCCCAAAAATAAATTGGCAGCCAGTACACCATTTTGTTCATGTTGATAAAAATTTGTTCTCTGAAGTCAAGCCCTAGTTAGCCATCTGCTTGTCATGTTCTGGAATTTCCAGATACACTTCAAAGGGGGACCCATATATCACACATTACATCAGAACAGTGTGATGTAGACTGATGTGGGCAAACAATAACCTATAAAAACAGTTGAAGGAAAACTCTGGTGTGCAGTTTGGAAAAGAGCACTGGGAGATTATATTGTTTAAAAGGTACTTGATTACTGTATTCTTTTTCTCTTTTAAAGAAATTAGGGAATGATGCAAGAGACTCAACAGATCTCTCAGTGAACTCAGAACGGCTGGATGGAGGTGGTACCAGTAAGTTACTTTAGCCTGTTCACAGAGTTTTGTAAGGCTGATAACATTAAAGCTGCATTAATTTGAAAACAGGTGCCTGCACACACTCATAACTTAAACCGGTGATTTCTGACCAGAAGTTGTTGTGGTCATAGTATTCTTTGAGAATCTGATGGGAACTACTTCTCAGAAAAATACATGTAAACATAGGACTTTTTCACACGGGGGCCTATGTGCCCCCATTCTGAAAATGACTAAAGTGCTAGCATCGTGGAGAAGCAAATCCGTTTGCGAATGGTTTTCATATACATGCACAGCAAGAATGTAAATCCACATTAAAGTGGGCCCTATTCGCATTGTGTCATCAAATGAGGGTGGACAAATTCCTATTGCCACCCCAAAAATACCTTTTCTGCACATGCTCCAGCTGTCATTTCCACAGGAGGACAGGACCACCTTGGTGGCATCATGGCCACTCAGCCAGAGACTGCAGCAGAGGAGGCGCTGGTGGCATTATCAGTGGCTGAGAGACTCTTGCCATCCCTGGGGAGCAATGCTACCAATGGCAGGGGAGGGTGCCGATGCTGATGGCTGGGGAGGAAAACTGATTATGGTGCCACCACCACCCCCAGAGGAGCCCAGGTGGTTGAGCTGGACCCTCCTGATCATCAGCGCCCTCTCAGAGGTCCTCTTCCCCACAAAAGTCAAAACAGTTTCATCCGCAGGGAAGAGGCGAAATAGAAAGAGAAGGAGGAGGAGGATTATGGGAATTGAAGGGAACCCTGGGGCGACCCACAAACACATTCCACACCAAACCAAATTTGAATTAACTGTAAATGTGCATTGCAACAGGCATTTTAAATTCAGTAGTTCAGCGAATTTACCCATTTCTGGGATTACTCGACATTGCGTTAGGATAGGGCCTGGATTCCATTCGATGTTGTATGATAACTTCATGTGAAAAAACGTGAAACTCCATGATTGACTCTGGGATAACCTTCCAATTTCCCCCATGTGGAAACATCCAGCGAGAGAGAGAGAAATTGCATATATTTTATTTTATTTCAGATAATAATGTTTTAAAATAGTGTTTTAAAATAATAATGTTTTAAAAGACTAGATTGTAATCTTAAAATTCACTCAGAGACAAAAAAAAATCAAAATGCCAGGAAGGAAGTAGAAGGAAAAGTCATTTTAGCATCCAGTTCACAAAAGATTCTTTGTACATGGGACATTTTTTTTTTTTTTTTGTATTCTACAATACACTGGCAACTTCATTAGGATCAAAAAGTACCTCACAGCTCAAACAGCTCAATTAAAAAAAAAAAAATTGTGTGTGGGAACTAGCATATGAGAATTAATGATTAAAGATACTTTTTGCATGTGATTATCAACTAAGGGCAATAGGATTTTAATAAAAGAAGTCAATGTTTGCTGTTTGGTTTCAACAGAACGAACCAAAGCTTTGCCCCAAATTGTCAGTGAATGCTCTGCTTTCTAAATTCCCTTCCTTGCTCTCATTTTGTATACTGTATATATTTTTAAAAATCAGTGGATTTTTTAAATATTCTGCTCATTTTCTTTAACCAGAACAGTGCATATTACTTAAATTTATGAAAGTCGACATACTTTACTGTAATCCTTGACTCCCTCTGTGGGGTAGTATTCTGGCCTGCCTTGCATGTAGTTCGTGTCAGCAGCTTTGCTGTTCATCATTCGTGGCTCAGCAGGGAAGCTAACCTGGAAATGTTCCAGCAGGGAATAATTAACTAGTAACATCATCTATGCCAAGTCTGAAAATCAAATTCTAGGGAGCAAGGAAGCAAACACAGAAGTGGCTCTCAGTGTGTGCTTTGGATTTGCCCTTGAGTCTATATAGAACTGCTTTATACATGCAGATGAACAGGTGAGGAAAACTGCAGTTTTTAAAGGACCTTTAGAGTAGAGGACACCTGCTAAGAAGAAGGACGGCCAAAATTGATCATTACCAAAAATTGTATTCTTTGTCCGTGATGAGTATGTCACGACCATATGATACCTTTCCAATATGGGTGACTATTTAAATGGTTATACTAGGGATTTCTTTGTTTCCAAAATGGCTGCTAATCGTTGAAATTAACAGACTTAGCAAAAATGGATAACTTGTCTTGTTTGATTATAGAAAGATCACTACCAACATTTCTGAAAGATTAGAAACCCCTTTGCAGAAAATGACTTGGTAACTTTTAGTTTGATGGTTAGAAATAATAGGTTATTGAGAGAAATTTTAATATTAGAGAGTGAGTGATGGCCCATGAGTAACTATATGCATATGTAAAAATGTGTCCTAGGGTAGCCATATAGCAAAGTACAATAACATTGAAAATCCACAAAACAGTGATACCTTTACTGGGTCAGCCAAAATGCACAAATACATGTCCATGAGCTTCTTCATCAGACAGACATGTTAAAAATCAAACAGGAGGGGGGGGGAGGAATTGTCTGTGTTAGTCACAAAAATACATTTTGTCAAGATTATATCCCTCCATAAAATCTTAACTCCGAATAACACCAACAATATCATGGGGAGAAAATGCAACTTTAAAAGGAGAAAAAAGAGCACTTTTGAAATCTCCAGTGCCAAAAGTATGCCAAGCAAGTTGATACTCTCAGTAAGGGCCTCCCTTCCATTAGGGAATGCAACTTTAAATAGAGAAAAAAGAGCACTTTTGAAGTCTCCGATGCCAAAAGTGTGCCCAACATCGCAGGTCAGTGCTCATCTCTGTAACCTCCCTGGTCTGTCCTGAAGATAAATATTTTAAATGATGAGTTCATTAATGATAACTCTCTGGGAAATAATGTACAGGATCTCCCTTTCATGCAGAGAGATATAAAACACACTGGATGCTTCACTTGAATTTTTTTTTTTTTTTTTTGGCAAAGTAGCTTTATTTTAATTGAAAAACTGCAAATGAGCCAGTGTGGTGTAGTGATTTGAGCATTGGACTAGGACTCTGGAGACCATGGTTCAAACCTCTGCTCAGCCATGGAAACCCACTGTTTGATCTTGGGCAAGTGACACTCTCACTCTCAGAGGAAAGCAAAGGCAAATCCCCTCTGAAGAAATCTTGCCAAGAAAACCCCATGATAGGTTTGACTTAGGCTTGCCTTAAGTCAGAAATGACTTGAAAGCACACAAAAACAGCAGACTTCAAACTCTCAATATTTGTTTGGGTTATTTTTTTTTCAGCCTCAAAACTTCATCAGTCATCTCCAGAGAACCGATTTGCTCTGAATAAAGGTGATGCCAGCACAGCTTCATCTGAAAAAATTACAAAAACAGAACCAAAGACAGAAACTGGGGCAAGAATGCGAAGTTCTTCCAGCACATCTACCAGTCCAAAGCCTCCCCTTCAGTCAACAAAGCCAAGCCTTGCAGGAAGACCAACAGTTCCTCAGAAACCACGATCTGCCTCTCGTACTGGTGAGAAACCTTCTATAACTACTATCCATTAGTAGTTTATAGTACACTAGAATTTACTTGTCTTCACGCAGTTGCTTATGACTGAAAAATAAATTGTTAAATTCTTAATGCAGTTGTTAAATGCCTAGTGCAATTGTTTTTTTAACAAAAGATGGTTTTATTCAGTGTTATTTTTACTTGTTCCTTTCTGCTAATCCTAACTAATCTCTCAAATGCTAGAAATTGGATTTGAATGGTAAATTATGAAATACAAAAGGATTCCCTAAACACTTAAGTATTTTATGTTAATTAGTAACTTTTGCATTGTAATACTGTATAGAGGTCCTTAGGATCACTACAATTCTCTTGTGTATGATTGCATGAATCATTTGACCTAATTTCTCAATATTAATATATGAATAGGGATTTTGTAAATCTTGCTAAGGCTTCAAACTATCAAACTCCTAATTGCCAAGTGAGTTTAAAAAAAAAGATACCTGTTAAAAATATTTGTACAGCTATACCTTAGTTAATGAAATAGATGTGTTTCTGGACATTACATATTTATTGCAGCCTTCCTCACCTGTTCATCTGCATTTATAAAGCAGTTCTATAGTGGTAGAAATAATATGAAAATATTTTTGTTGTTCCTATACAACAAAAAACTAGAGCAGTTCAGCATGCATCAGGAAACTTTGTATTCAAAACTAACAATATGTATGTGTGAAATGAAACAATCAGTTCATGTAAGCCTTGTATAAGTAAACATGTTGAACCTTTTATAGACCACTTAAAGGCTTCTTCCAAATGCAAGGTTATCTTCCTTGCTTTCCCCCACCCACTCCCCTTTATTATGTGTCACTGTAGCAGTCTAAATGAGTACAGTTCTCCAAGGCTTCTGTTGAAAAGGTCATGGTGAGCCAATGAAAACCTAAACACAAAGGTCAACCTATGCTCTGCTGAGTTGAGAGGGGTTTTGGGAATCCCTTACAACCACTTTTTGTCTCTCTTTCTCTCCATGGCTAGAGTTAATCTGTTCTACACTGTAACTATGTTTTAGTTCCAGGAAACCATTGTTAACAACCTAAAGAGTTAGTCTCATGTCTGATTCATTAGCATAGGAGCTTATCCCATGGCTTACTAAATCAATTTAACTCTCTCTGGCTTAAATCTCAATTTGGGTGGCATCCTGATATTATCAGAAGGTTTTCGCTGCTGAATTTGCCACCTGAATACAGCCCAGGTCCATTCCCGCTTCCAGGAGCGCTCCAGCGGCCATTTTCTTAAGCCAGAAAACTCCAGGAGCCAAAAAGAGCCACGATAAGCACTCCTGGAAGCGAGGATGCACCCTTCTGAACATCAGGATGCCACCCGAATTAAGCTTTAACCTGGGTAGAGGTAAATTAATTTAATAAGCCATGGGATAAGCTCCATAGATAGGGAGCTGATTCATCACTACAGATTTAAGGCTGGTTTGTGGGCTGGTGCCACTGGGATGCTTTTCTCTTCCACTGAGTGGGGAGGGCGGTAAAGAACTCACTTCTAGCCATGTGTGCTCAAAAGCCTTTATAAACTTTATGTGCTCATAAGTTTCATTCTCAAAGTCTACATTAATTGAGGTATGTCTATATTCTGTAAGCTCCCATTCATTTTTAAGCAGTTTTATATAGATGATATTCCTGGGAAATGAATAGATTGCATTCTTGTGTATTCATCTTATGTTTCCACAGAGGATGTTCCAGAGTCTCCATCTGGTCCAGGGTCTCCTAAAATTGCTCTGCTTCCACCTTTGTTAAAGAGGGTTCCTTCTGATAAAGAAAAAGATGGTCAGACCAGTCCTCAGCCTGCTATCCGTTCTCTTTCACAAGAAGGTAAGAATATGGATGTATTTCATTTATGCATTTTTTTCAGTTCTATATGTTAATAGCTAGGTTCCAATAATGTACATGCACTTGATCCAGTGCTTTGTCTATAATTAGCAAAGTCTCCTGACTCCTGCAACCCCACACTGCATACTGAAAACCTGATTCAGAGAGTTGGCAATCATGCAAGGGTTTGGGTGCCACAGAGAGGAACACTGGGAAGAAAGAGGAAAGAAACTCAGATGTTAGATAGCAAAGTATAGATGTTAGCCATTATTTCTCAAGCATTGGAAACTAACAATTTACACCCTGCATGGCTGTGATTATGGCAAAAGACAAGAATGGTCAAAGTCATAGTCATGAATATTTGTTCAAAGTGGACATGTCATTTTATACAAATTTTAAAAATATTTTGTGCATGAACAAAGTATATGATCACAGTCATGAGTATTTGTTGCTGTTATATGTTTTGAAGTCAACTCCCACTCATGGCAACCTTATCATGGGGGATGGAGTTAGCAAGATTTATTCAAAATAAAGGCTTGCCATGGTTTTCCTCTTAGAGTGAGAGAGTGTCACTTCCTTAAGGTCACCCAGTGGGGTTTTCATAGCCAAGCGGGGATTAGAACACTAGTCATCCAGGGTCCTAGTCCAACACTCAAATCACTATGCCCTGCATGCTCTAATAATGAATATATTTATCATTCTAATCTCTTAATCTAACTTGGTATCTTCTCCCATAGGTAGAATTCCTTTCCCATTATTTGTCATCCATTTCCTTCTTAGTAACAGAGCCAAATGCCTCTTACTAACAGAGCTAAATGCATGGTGTTAAAATGCATCTTCACCTTTAATATATAGAGACAGTTTCCCCTTAGAAATGCAGATAATATCAGCTGGAATGGTTGATAATTATTGGATCTCAGCAGGCAGGAAGTGGAATTTAACTTTTTCTTTCCTTGCTGCAATCCTCAGGACAAAGTCTCTTTTGAAACTGGTATTTCCTTTGGTATCAATTACCAGCTTCAGAGGATAGTTTTACCTCAGGACTCCAGCAGTGAAAGAAAAAGTTAGTATGATTCTTCCCACCTGCTGGGATACTGATAATGATCAGGTTTCTATGTAGCACGCGTACACGCACACACGCAAGCTGAATATCCCTTATCCAGAAATCCAAAACTGAAATACTCCAAAATCCAAAATTGTTCACCTCAGTGGCAGAGATCGTGACTCCTGTCCTTTCTGATGGTTCAGTGTACACAAACTTTGTTTCATTCACCGAATTATTTTTAAAATTTGTTTACATGTCCATGTGAATCACCATTGCCTTTGGTACCTGCCAAAAATGCGATCTGAACACTAGTCAAAAACTACCTACCCTGTTCTATCTGCTGAATGGGAAAAAAAATGCTGGAAAGACCTTATAAAATTACTTAGGCGGGATACAAAAAGGGTGGTCTGCCGGCACCTCCTTTTCCGCCAGCGGGAAGCCACAGCGGATAAAGTGTGCGGTTTCCCGCCAGCAAAAAAAAGAACCCACAAAAAGTGGGTTCTTTTTCTGGTGCACTTGTGATGCCCAAGTGCGCCAAGACTTGCGGACGCTAAGCATCCATTGCGTCAAAATGGCGGTACCCCTGTGTACAGGGCACTGCCATTTTGATGTACAGAATACGTACTAGGGTTAGGGAGCATCTGCATGGTTCATTCTCCCTAACCCTAATACTGTCGCCGCCACGCCACATTTTGCCCGTCTGTACCGGGCCATAGTGAAGTTTATATCCAGTAACACACATTAATAAAGAGACAATATTGGTGTTTTCAAAATAAATAAATTTCTAAGTACTTGCTGATTTAGAGTCAGGCAAGTGTTTTAGGATGACTTATGTATTTGCCACCTTGGTGTTTTAAATGTAGACTTAAAACATTGTACGTGTACCACCTAAAAAATATAATGTATGAAGTGTGGAAGGTAACTTGGGTTTTTTTCCTGGAATACAGCTCTGTTTTCATGAAGACTAGCAGAGTATTTAGTTAATGAAGCATTTTAGTATAGGGGACATTATCCTTTCCAGCATAAGGGATACGGTGGCTCATTGGTTAAGATGCTGATTAACGATTGCAAAATCGGCAGGTCAGCAGATCGAAGCCTAAGTGCTATGTGACAGAGTGAGCTCCTGTCACTAGTCCCAGCTTCTTCCAACCTAGAAGTTTGAAAGCATGTAAAAATGGAAGTAGATAAATAGATATCACTTCAGTGGGAAGGTAATAGTGTTCTGTGCAGTCATGCTAGCCACAAGATCACAGAATTGTTTTTAACAATGCTGGCTCTTTGGCTTAGTAACAGAGATGATCACTGCCCCCAACAGTCTTGACAACCTTGTGAAAGGGGAATGCCATTACCTTTTTACCCTTTCCAGCATGTATGTTAATGACCTGGCCTGTGTGTTAATGACTTGGTTAATGACCTCATTTCTATACTGAGTAGTATAAGTCAGCTAGATAAGGGATACAAATCAGTGCATCAGACCAGGGTTAAACCAAAAACGTTTTTTTTATTTTACGCAAGGATTTGAAAAGCAGCACCTAGGGTGTGAAAACATGGAATTACATGCTTATCCAAAGTTTCTAGGCTGTTTGTCTATTTTATCCTAGACCTAGCAATAAAGAAGTTTCTTCAGGCACATCGTAACCCATTGGTTGTCCAACTTCTAGCCTATTTGATTTCAACTTGGCTTCCTTTTCCCCTGGAGTATAGTCCCTCTGCAGTACTTTCCATGCTGGCTACTTCTGGATGCTAGCACTCTGTCTCTCTGGAGAACAAAACACTCTTGGTTACACTTACATACAGTATTTAAATTTCTTCCATCAGCTGCTCAGGAATGCAAACTAGTTCCCTCAAAATGTTTTAGATAACTCTTCATCACCTGCAGCCACCATGCAAATAGTTACAGCAGAAATGGAGGGAAGCTCCAGTCCCTGAGAAGTGGGGAGTTCCTGTCTCCTCCAGGATCTTTGTCCCCTAGATATTGTTCCCCGTTTCCAGGCCCTAACCCAACCCCAGATATGAAAATCCCATTAACAGCTGGGATCAGTGGTGAAAATCTGTCATCTTCAACTGTCAGTCAGAGACAGTAGATTACTCGTGCTCCTCTACACCACTATCTGCATATGGGCTTTATATAAGCTTTCATTGATGTTAATAGAAGGGTTTGCAAATCTTTATCATGGAAGAATTTTGTGGGAGCACTGCTAAGGAAGCCATGGATGTTGTAACATCCATTCCATCATCCCACTTTAGGATATGGCTCACCCACTGCTGGCATACAATGATTTGGCCAGCACAATTTCTTTCCTTGGGCAGAAAAACAGACAATATCCCTTTGTTCTTTCCTTTTTTAAAAAAAAATAGGGTTTTTTTAAAAATAACAATTCTATTTCTATATTACATCTTCTTCCTGTATCTTTGTTTGGGCTGCTTGGTATGCAAAATACCAGGATATGTAAAACATTGCATTTTTATAATTATGGCTGCTAAATTGTATGCTATAAACAAATAAAGTTAAGGATGTTGCTGATTAAAATAATCAGTTTCCAAAATCTGAAATCTGCATCCTTCCAAGTTATTCATGATGGAAGGTTCAATAGTACATGTAGCAAATATAACAGAGTTTGGGGGAATGTGAGAATTAATTTAACTTACTGATCTACTAGATCCCTGACCTAACGTGGGCAGACTCTATAGACTACCTGATGAATGCTGAAATTATCATTACTCTCTAACATTTATTTTAGTTACTAATTAGGAGGTACATATGATTAAAATTTATTAGGGGGTGGAGTGGCTCTCTTCCAAATATAATACAGTAGGAGGCCTCAGGAGAAGGATTGGAATGGTAGCATCACATAGATCTGTGGTGGCTACCTGCTTCCTCATGGATTTTAGGAGCAGGAGAATGAAAAGGAAGAAAAAAAATGGAGAGAGAATGGAGTGGGTGTGTCTGATCTGTTGGCTCTGTGAGATTGCTTTAGGCAGACAGAACATCAGGCCCTTTAGAGCTGAAAGGCTTATGTGTCTCCCTCCCCTGACCACCCTTATTCCCCACTGCCCTTATTCACACATATGGAATGTGTGTGGTGAGGGGGATATTGTGACTCTTTTAGTTCCCCTGCTCTGGTTGTTGTTGTTGTTATTATTATTATTATTATTATTACTATTTAAAATGAACTTCAGTGAACCTCTTTATATTCCTTTTGGGTGTTTATTGCTCACATAGTGATGGGCACTTGGATTATTAAATGAAAAGTTTCTTTACTCATACATTTGCCTATTTTCTCCTCTCTTGGCTCTTCTCCCTTGCCATTCTCTCTCTCTCTCGCACACACACACACACACACACACACACAATTTATACCCACCCCTGTTTTAGTTGGACACAAGTTTTTTTGGGGGGAGGTTTGCTTGGCGCCTAAGTGACAAGAGGAAGGGAGGAAGTTTTAGGGCTTGGCCATAGAAGACCAGCAGCCAGTGTAGGTATTTGTGGCTTACTTAACATTCATCTATTCTCCCATCTCTGGGCTATTTTGATTGTTTCCTGAACCTTTGCTGCAAATATAAGTTATGAGTTATGAATTGTGGCAATTAAAAGCTCTGAAGTTTCTTATTAATAGTAAAGTGTATTAAAGCTAAGTATACACTTTGACTGGACTATGACTGTAAAGGTTAAAGACATTATTCCTATTTACAGAAATGGTTTACCACAAGCTGTCTGGGCATAATGCCTAAGTGAACTATAAACATGACATAACATAAGGACGATTGTCTAAAGAAAACAGCAAGAAGCGAGGCAGATGCAATCCAGCATCATAATTATCTTAAGTCATGCTTGATGACAGAGATGCACAGTTTGGAAATCAGTGGTCACTGATTCTTGACAGCAAACAGTGCACACAGTAAAACTCTGAGCAGAGAGTTAAATGGAGAGTCTAGTGGTTGTTGATTCTGAAGTTTCTTTACTTCTAGATATTTGCCAGGATAAGGAAAAATATTCAAAGTCTTATAAACTGATTGGTTAATGACTAGCTAATGAGGTACCAAACACAGTATAAAATCCACCTCAAGCTGACAAGACTCAAGCAGTCTATGACTGCTTCACACATATTCATACAGCTTCTCTCTATGCTGTTCCTAGGCTGAGCACTATACGGTAGAATTCTGGTTGACAGACAGAATCACTTCTTTCTGGATACAATATACAATTAAGTTTTATTATGTTTTGTTTATTTATGTGTTTAAATCTTTATGTGATAAGTGCTACAGTGTGACCATAAGTATAAAATATCTATATGATGCTATACTGTAAGATTTTATACATGTGTTGCCATTAATGACCCTTGAGTTGACCCCAACTAATCGTGATACTGTGGATGATGAGACATCTCCAAGTCCCCTATTCTCAACTCTTCTGCTCAGGTCCTGCAGGTTCAGGCCCTTGACCTTCCTGATTGACTCTGTCCATCTGGCATCTTCTTCTCTTTCTACTGCCTTCTGTCTTTCCTAGCATTATTGTCTTTTCTAATGATTCATGCCTTCTCATGATGTAGTCAAAGTTCAACAGTCTCAGTTTCATCATCTTGGTTCAGGCTTGATCTGTTCAAGGATCCATTTGTTTTTCTTTTTGGCCATCCACAGTATCCACAGCACTCTTTTCCAGCACCACATCTCAAACTAGTTCATTTCCTTCCTATCCACTTTCTTCATTGTCGAGCGCTCACATCTGTACATGGTAACAGGGAATACAATGTCATGGGCAATTCTAACTCCAGCGCTCATTTGTATAACCTGCATATACTGTACATTTTAGGATCTTATATAGTTCTTTCATAGCTACCCTCCCCATTCCTAGTCTTTTACTGATTTCTTGACTGCATTCTCCATTCTGTTCAATATTTGATCCAAGGTATGGGAAATCGTTATCTATTTTGATTTCCTCGGTGTCTGAGTTAAATTTATGTAGATCCTTGGTTGCCATTATTTTTGTCTTATTTATGTTCACCACTTTCTTTTTGCACTTTTGTCTTTGGTTTTTCTAGGAATTGTTCCAAGTCTTTGATTTTTTTCGCTAGTATTATGGTGGTTATATCCTAGATAGTTGATGTTCCTTCCTCCTAGCTTTACTCCTCCTTTTTCTGAGCCTCTTCCATTCCTCTTATGATACATGCATACAAGTTCAACAAATAAGGTGATAGGGTGCAACCTTGCTGACCCCTTTGCCAATTGAGAACCATTCTGTTTCCTACATTCTGTTGTAACAGTCACCTCTTGTCCCAAGTACACATTTCTCATCAGGACTATCAAATATAGTGACACTGCCATTTCTTTAAAAGCATTCCATAGATTTCATGATCTATGCAGTCAAAGAAGATTTTCATACCTAGCTCCAACATCACTCCAACATGGCTCAAGTGTCACTCAAATATGGCGGAAGTGCGCATGTCTGAATGCCAGGCGCGCTTCCTTAATCATAATTCAATCCTTGCTCCCTCCTTTGCATCCCTGAATCGTTCCTGGGGAGGAAATCCGCTCCCCTTGTGATGATTCAAGGATGCTAGAGGGAGCCATGTTTCCATGACAATTCCTTTCCTGGACCACACTTACACCTCTGGGATTTCTCTCTTCTTATATGATTGGAATCTGTGTCGCAGAATTTTTAGCAGAATTTTTCTTGCATGTGAAATTAATGCTGTGCTCCTATAATTACTAAGGTTGCGGTGTCTTAGTGGTTAATAAACCAATTCTGATGATCAGAAGGTTGGCAGTTGGAGGCCCCAGTGCTGCATGATGGGGTGAGCTCCTGTCACTAGTCCCAGCTTCTGCCAACCTAGTAGTTCGAAAACATGCAAATGCAAGTAGATAAATAAGTACCACTTCTCAGTGAGAAGGTAACACATTCGGTGCAGTCATGCTGGCCCTGTGACCACCAGAGCAGTCCTCGGATAATGCTTAGTAATGGAGATGAGCATTGGCTGTTTGAGTGTGTGAAATTTTTATTGATTTGAGTTTTAGCATGTTTTGTTACTGATTAGTTTATAAAGAAAATGTCAGCACAGGATAACCCAGTGATTCCCAAAATTTCATCCTCCAGATGTTTTGGACTTCATCTTCCAGAATTCCTGACAGTTGGCCAAGCTGGCTGGGGCTTCAGGGAGTTGAAGTCCAAAACATCTGGAACACCCAAGTTAACATCGCATTCATTGTTAGACTGAATCTATTCATTTTCTCAGAAAATATAAATTAAGACTCTGAAACATCATATGGTGAACCTAACAAAAGCAATCACATGCAGCTGATGCCAGATTAGCTTCCTCAGTGTAGATTTGGAAAAAATCTCAAAAATTAGAAAATAACATTGCATTCAAACTAGTATTACAGCAATCACAATGCAGACCTTTAGCAGATAATACAGTGTGCCCACGCCATATACAGGCTCGCTATACGCAGACTTGACAGCACATGAACAGCAAGCCTCGTTAAATGAATGGTGTGCACTCCAGTGGTGTGCACACATTACGACATGCAGGAGTGCACAGCCATTGAAAACAATGGGACTGGAGGTTCTGCGGTATTTCTTGTACGTGGGGGGGGGGGGTCCGGAAGAGATCCCCAGCATAAATCGAGGGTCCACTGTAAATGAATCATTGATATTTTTTTTACTGCAGTTTGAAAACTATCTGAAACCTAAGAACTTCGAGTAGAACCTGTCAATGTTGCCTAAAATAAAACAAAAAGATAGATACTCTTTTGTATCTGAAGTAATTTCAGGAAGCTGTGTGGGTTGAAGCCATATGTGTTCATGCTTTTCTCAGATTGCTTTGCATATATTGAAGCCTGGCTCATCTTTCCATTTTGTTTGATTTCAAGATGTGGTGTTTTGTGTTATTGTATGTAATGACTTACATGCTTTCCCTAAAACAAGTATGCTTTTTAAAAGGTTCTGCCATACCTATTTTAAATCTCTCCATTTTGCTAGGCCATAATCAAGTTGCTGCAGAGAAAGTAGGTGTTAATATCTAACAATTATACATTTTTGAATTGGCAAGAGCTAACAAATTCCGTTAGTTTCATAACTGTATATTTATAACTGTGTATATTCATACATTTATAATTGTGTTATAAGAGGTGTATCATCTATGCATTGAACAGGAGGGCATTCAGCAGTTCTTCAGAATACCCTCACTCTGCAGAGCATTTGGTAGTGCTATCTAAAATTGACTCCTGTGAACCCAAGACAACTCACAAATAAAATTGGTTAAAAACTTAACAATTTTTAAAACTACAGTTAAAATTATTATTATTTATTATTAACCTTTATTTATAAAGCACTGTAAATTTACACAGCGCTGTACATAATTTTTTTAGTCAGACGGTTCCCTGCCCTCAGGCTTACAATCTAAAAGACACGACACAAAAGGAGAAGGGAGTGGTGGTGGGGAATAATCTCATTAACAAGAGTATACATTTTTAAAAATACAAAAGCTAAAAAAACATAAATCTAACATAAATCTAAAAGCCTCCCTGTCAATAGTTACATATTAAAAGACTTCTTGAACAAAAACGTCTTTGCCTGCCAAGAAAAGGAAAACAGAGAGAGGGCAGCCTAGCCTCCTGTGGGAGGGTGTTCCAGAGGATGGGAAATGTTCCCCCTATTTCACCAAAACTAATCCTGTGCTGAAGTTGGGTGTCATAGTATCAGCCTGACTCAAGACCATGCTAGAGGTGGCACAACTCCAGGAACACAGCTTTGTAAAGAGTTAACTGGGAGTGATACAGTTCTTAGAACATCTTGGGATGTGACTGGAGACAAAGCAATTCCAAATGTTTCTCTCAAAGGAGAAGTGGCAGGAGATAGACTGGCACATCAGATCACAGATCACACAGGTAGATTCTATAATGGAAGCATATGTGAAGCATATGACAGTCCTCCAGTGTTTTCTGCTTCCAGTTTCCATCTGCAGGAGGTCAGACTGGATGGCCTTTGTGGTCTCTTCTAATTCTATGATTCTAAGACATTCAAAAAAGAAGAGCACCGAAGCCTACTAGTCATCTCCATACTGAATGAATGTTCTGGCTGGTTGGTAAAAAATGTTAGCATAGCTATGCCTGTGTCTGCCCATCATGGGCATCAGCCAATAACTAAAGAACATTTTACAAAGAGTGAAAGACTTCATGGTTTGGGTTCATGATTGGCCTTCAACATTATATGCTTTATATTATATTGCCTCATCATTCTGTACCATCCGTCAAAGTGCCATTTTCCCCTAAGCATCTCACAAATTTAACTACCAAGTCACACATTTCTTTTGAGGCTAAAACAGACCAGGAACAATAGTTCTAATGTGCAAATAAATATCCATTGTATAAAAAAGGAGTAATTCATATATACTTTACAGCATAGGAATTTCAGTGAATGGGAGAAATACAACTGACATGGAAATTACACTTTAATCATTTTTTTAGCTTTCATAAAATCATAGAGTTGGAGGAAACCACAAGGGCATTCCAGTCCAACCCCTTGCAGGAATACACAATCAAAGCATCCCCAATAGATGGCCATCCAGCCCTCTTTACATGAGACATTACAAGCATTTCTCATCTCTGCAGCTTTCTGTACTGAACAGAATAATTGCCAGCAAAATATTAAAATAATGAGTTGCTGTTATTGTTGTTGTTTTGCTTGCAGTCCTTCTGTTGAGTTTTTTATGATTATTTTATGGTATTTTACCTATTCAGTATTGTTATCAATGAGCTATGTTACCTAAGTGCAATGAATTTCAAATAAACAGTCAAGCTTTTACATCTAATTTTTCAGTTTTTATTTTTCATTCACTCCCTTCTCTTGTTTTCCTTCAATCTTATAATTTAGCTTTCTAGTTTATATGTTCTCATTAATAATGAATAAAGTGGAATTCTCTTTTTGGTAGACACTGAAACTGGGGGGAAAAGAAGATGTCTGCAGCTGCTAAATATGGAAGAATTTAGCTTGTGGTTTTGTTGACAATATGCCTCATTGTATATGAGAGTCACTGGACCTTTAAGAAAAGCAAGAGCAATTGCAATTATTGTCTTAGGGGAAATTGCTGGTTGTGCTTGGTGTAATTGTTGATTTGTGCAATCCACATAACTTGCATTCTATCTGTGGTGAATAAGAAGTAATGATTTTGCTCTAAATGGCACTGGCAAAAGCTACAGCTTCATACTTACCCACCTTTTGTCAATGATGAGATGGGTTTTGCAGTGTGTGCAACATAAGAAGATTGTGGTATCTCAGTCAATTTATCCTGGTGAGGTATCATTTGTCTGTACAGCTGTAATAAATTGGCATTAAGTTAGATACTGCATAAGCCTCCCATTAAAAAATAACTGTACGGCTGACTTTCACTTATTTAAAAACTGCCAATGTCCTGTCATTATCAAGTTTTTGTATAATAATTTGTTTATTTAAATAGTTGCTCTTCAGTTTATAATATAAACAAGTCCTGTTTATGAGGTCTATTTAATTTGCAGTAGTGTATTTCCACCCTCATATTTTGGCTTCAACTTGGGATTCCTCCTCCCGCCCCCACCACAAACATAAAAGCACGCAAATGAAATAATTGTTCTTGAGCTACACATGGACAAGAATCTGAGTCAAGAACCACATGACCAAAAGACATAAGAGAATGGTTTCTATTGCTGAATTAGGACCTCGTGTGTATCATCCAACACAATTTGTGTGACTTTTGACAGTGCCAATCATCTCAGCGAGATGGGCATCAATTCTCTTCCTCTCCCCTGTCCAAAGTGGCAGTGATGTATAAAGTGGCTGTGCAAACTGTGAAATGCCCGTTGCTGTATATGAGACCTTTTTACTCTAGATCAGCAGCTTTATGTGTTAGTAAAAATGGGAAATGTTTTAAGATACACAGAATCTAAAATCCACAAAAGAGCTATAACTTTATAGGCCAACCAAAATACAAAAAATACATTGTGCAAGATTTTGAAGCTTCATTGGCTTCTTCATCAGATAACAATATTAAAAATCATACAGGAGAAGGGAAGATATGTTAGAATCACAGGCCTACATTTTGGCTCAGATGTTATTTCTGTTTTCATTTAAGATGATTTAGAGAGCTGTGGTGTTCCCAGGCTTGGTGTCACCCACTGCTCAGCTGCCCACCCCCTAAGGACTGTACGGGGGCAGCCAAACAGGGGAGGGGAGTGAGGCTTGACTCTCTTTTGCCTTAGCATGGCTCCTTCCTCATAAAGAAGCCACACAGAGATGAAGCCCGCAGCACCAGGCTTGCCCCTCCTCAGCCTCTACATGGCTTCCTCATGAGGAGGGGGCCATGCAGAGGCGAACCCAAGAGTGGCATGCTCACCCCTCCTCCTTTTCCTCTGGCTTCCTCCACAGGGAAAGAGCCATAGCAGCAAAGAAGAAGGGTTGGGCACTGGTGGCAGCACTGCACCCCCCACAGTGGGAGGAAGGCCCCATGGGGTGTCATCTCTCTTTTGGAGTGTCACCCAGTATGGTCCACACTCCCTGTATCCCCCAAGTGATGCCACTTCTAGGGTGGAATATCAGTGCAGGCAGAAGCCACTCTCCTTCTTGGCCATGTGGGGACCAGAAACAAAGGGCAAGAATACAAGTAATAAAATTTCAACTCCATTAGCCACAGATACACAGAATTCCTAGGTTGATTTTCAGGGACTGAGTAAAACAATAGATCTTCCTGTCTTATTCTTTGTCTGCGGCAAATGAATAGCTGATTGGAGGTCTTTGCCAAGTAAACTAAATGTTTTTTTTTCTTTTTATCAAGGTCCAAAGAGAAGCTCAGGACACCAGACCTATGAATCCCAGGAGCAGAAACAGAGGTCTTTGAGTAAAGATGGGCAGCAAGGAAGCAAGTCCAGTGACTCTGGAGAAGAAGCAGACAAAGAGTTTATTTTTGTTTAGTTGGTTGGTCATGTCTTTGGCAGTGCAAAGTCTTTTCTAATAAGGGTGGAACGATCAACTACCCTTCTTTTTCATCAGCTGTTTTTATAGAGGAACATTTTAAAGCTTTTAAAAAGAATCAATGGTTGCACTGGTAATCAAATTTCAATAATTTGACACTTTGGTTGTTGGTTGTTTTTTTTTCACCTGACCTGTATGGTTCTAGATATTCCTTTTCATGCCTTTGCTAAAGCCAGCAACTATTCCATGTTTTCTACTTGAATTTCTATGAAGCAGCTATAAAAATAATGCCTTGCATTAGGGCTTCAAGCGAAGGAGGGGAGGGGGAACCAAGCAAAAGGACTGGAAATTTTCTTACACTAACCCACACTGTACAGCAGGAAAGGTGTTGTACTGCTGAATGTAAATGTGTCAAACTTGCACGCAACTTACTTTATAAATATATTCTTGCTGAATGCAATTGCACATTGTAATTATATCAATAGAGCACACTAATAAAAGAATTTGTATAAATAATATATATTAGATGCTTGGATATGATTTTTACATTCACCCTTGGGAGACATTTTTCTTGTTTGTTGTACTGTATATAAAAACACAATCTCTTACATTTGTGTACTGTTCTAAAGCACAACAAAGAAAACAGAATTACTAATAACCTGCTGTGCTTCCACATCCATAGGTTAAATGTATATTGTTGATTGGAATGAGAGCAATGTACATCTTATTGGTATTGGTATTTTCTAGAGGCTGACCTAGGGTCTCTCTGCATCCTTTCTAACTTTAAACTTGTTCTTCTAAAGAAAAGTAGTTTTTTGTCTGTAAAAGCAATTCTGCTTTTTTCTATGTGCATATTCACAGTCATCTGCTTAAAATACAGGCTGAAGGAATTTTATTCATAATGTATATTTGTACCAATAAAAATGATTTTACAACTGGAATAAGAATCTCTCATTTTTAAACTATGTTCCCATGCTGCCTTTGTATAACTATAATTTTTACTTTGCATCTAAGGCCTAAATCAGGTATGTGGAAAGAGTGGCCCTCAAGAAGTTATTGGGCTGCAGTCCCCAAAGTACATCACTATTTACTTTGCTGACTAGGACTGATGGGAGTTGCAGTCCAACAACTTCCAAAGGGCCACGTTATTCACAACTCTGGTCTAAATCCAGTTGTTAGTCCCAACAAAAGTGGACCACTTTTCTCAATGGGCATTGAATAAATCAGTACTTACTAATGTTCCACTGATTCAGTGGGCTCATTCTAGTTGGGAGTAACTGCTGGATTTCAGTCATAATTTCTCAGTGAAGTACATTTTTATACTCTCAGTATGAACAGCAATTGTAAAGTAGTTTCCAATCAATTTTAGTCCTTCTTAGTATATATTGTATGCCTTAGCTTTTCTTGGCCCAGGAGTCTTGCCTCTTGACAAGATATTTGTTTTCTTTATTTAATGTTGCTTAATGTTTTTTTAACATTGAGACAAATATAAGAAGTCAGAAATAACTATTAGACAAATTACTTGAGGTATTAGTAGGTATTTTGAAATACCTCATATTTTAGAATTGTAGATATCTCTAAAGACTACAACTGAATATATAATGCAGGTACCACATCTACCGCAAATCATTCTGTACATCCCTTAAGTCTTCCATGCCTTCCAAAGTCTGCATGATACGTTTTCCCCTAGTAGTGAAATGTACATTTCTTCTCAAGTAAATTGAGTTGGTGGTTTACTAACTGGTTGTCTTTGCCATTTAAAAAGATCCGTTCTTTGTACTGAGCCCCTTTTCATCAAGACCTTTTTGCTCCAATCAGTTTTAAAAGGAAATGCTTCAGGGTTATGGGACCTAATCAGATTAAGCTTGCATATGCATATGTGAGGAAAACCACTTGAACACACAGCCAGAAATCACTCCACCCCCACCCCGCTTTTCACTTGCTTATAGTGCTCAAGAGGTGAAATATTTATCTGAAGCTGTTTAGCATTATGGGTGACTACAATGGCAGCTTTAATGAAATACAGTGCATATGTGGTGGCAGTCTAAAACAAAGCCCAATAGTGGAATCCAAATACTAATTAGACTAGTTCTGCCCTTTGACATCTGCACACACAAAGCAGAAGGATCCTGTACTGATAATTTCTGATATAAAAAAATTCCCTATAGTTGACCATTGTTATGCTCATCAGTAATAACTGTGTATTATCTTTTCTAATAAAAAGTATAGAAATAGGAACCCTTACTGTGACAAAAATACAGAACGAATTGGTAGGGGTCAACTGTGTACACTATAAAGTGTATTACAATGGCAGTTCAACAAATTATTGGAAGTGAATGTGCCCTAATATATTTATATATAGGGATTGAGTGGCATGCTAGATATATTATTGTCACAAAATTTGTTGGTTGAATAGATTTGTATGTCACCCTTTAATTATAAATATGCTTACATCTGCTTAAAATATGACCTAAAGTAAACATGACAAAAATTAGAACTGCAATTTCTATAAATTAAGCAATAGTTTTTCACCAAGATCCTGATATATATAATATATATTCGTGTATACGTAGAATTTTTTTTACAAAAAAAATTGACTCAAAACACCTGGGTTGACTTATACACAGGTCAATAAGGGGGAAGAAGGGTGTTTACCTTCAGCTTAGCCATATCAAAATCCCAAATTTTGGTCCCAAAACTTGCCCTCAATTTATACATGAAGTCAACTTATAGTTGAATATATACGGTAATAAATACAATACATATGTGTGCTCACTAACTCAGATTGCTAACTGCTAATAGCCAGAAAAAAACACAAAACAGCATTACTTTTAATCAAATCTTGAAGCTAGCAAGGGGAAAATGTAGGATTTTTAAAAATTATCAAGGAATGTATGAGTTGGTCCAGTTCCCTGTTTCAAGGATAGGCTAGATCATGTGATAGTAGGGTACGCATTAGTTTTGACAATGAAGGAATTGACAAAATGTCACCAAAATGCATACAAAGAAGCCCCTACAAAATTTAAAATGAAAAACAGCTCTGGAAGGCTGTGATTCTGAGTGGAGGAGCCAATGGACCTGCTTATTCCCCAGTTCTGCACTTTGTATTGCTTTCCCTCTGAGAGATCTCAGTCTCCAATTTACCCTTTATAAATTATACGTCTGGAATCCTGCAAAGAGGAAAGCCACATGGACTTTGCCAACAAGCTGTTTTTCTTTCAAAGGGTTAAGCATCACATTCTTCCCCACTCAAACCACTAGTAGCCAAACTCCTCCAGGTTCATTTTCATATTTATGTTTTAAAACATCTCTCCAGATAACAAGGCAAGCCCCCTTTTGAGGACCAATGCTTAGTTTCCCCCATCCTGTGTATAATAGAAAATCAAGCAAGTGCAAAATGTAAGCAAGATGCAAAGATCAAAACTGCCATTGCGTCACCAACTGTGCCAGGGCCATGATGATTAATATAAATGGGCTGTAAGAGAATAAATCAGATGATGTGGAGATCGGCCATTGCAAATGTTCATCTTTCTTCTGAAGAATCACCCAGGTAATGTCATTATCTCAGGGGGTAGTCTTTAATCACATCTGATGAGCAAAACAAACTGACCCTGGGTTCTCCATCTTTTGAATCATTTTTTTTTCTTCCAGTAAGATGAGGTGAACGTTAAGAAGCAAAGAGAGCTTTAAGTGATCTTAAGAAAATTGTTACCTTAATTAGATTGACCCTGCCCAGGAAGGAGAAAGGAGGGGTTGCTGGTAAATGCAATTTGCTTGAACTGAGCAAAGCAAAGCCACTATAATTTCTACTGACCTGAAAGACAGAGAGAAAACACTATTTTGTTCAGCAAAAGCACCATGGTCGAAAGGCCCATTCAGAATCGAAAGTAACTACAATATTGATCAAGGATCAAAAGAGTTAGAAAGGGACATGTATCTTCATTCTTTCTCACTGAGTGTCAGTCATAGAGGAAAGGAGAATATGTGCATTCATTTATTACAACTTTTTTCACAACCAAGTTATCCATCTTGAAAGTCAAAATGTTAGGGGACTGGGGTTGCTAGAGTGGCAGTCCTCTCTGGAGCAGGAGTGGGACTCATGTGGCCCTCCAGATGTCAGGGTTCAATTCCCAACATTTTCCTCCTTTGGATTTGCTGACTAGGGTTACTGTAAGCAGCAGTCCAACAACATCTGAAGGGCTGCATGATTCCCGCACCTGGTCTGGATCCTTGCATTCTTTCCATCTTCTAGAATGTCTAATTAACAATTTATAAGCCGCTCTGATAGCCTTTTGGCTGAAGAGTGGGGTATTTATTATTATTATTATTATTATTATTATTATTATTATTATTATAGAATGAATCTGAACATAGACTCACTTCCTTCTTCCCATCACCACCCCACTCCTGGCAGCCAAAGAAAGGGATTGTGAAGCCAGAAGATTCATCTGAGGTGCGGAGTGGGGCAACCTATCTGCTCTAATAGCTCATCTGGGCCAGCCAAGAGGAAGAGTTATCAACATTCCCACCCTCCCCAATCTATAATGGCATTATTTATGGGAGGGATAAATGTTTGACCTTCCAAATATTGCTAGAATCCAACTCTCGTCCTTTACCATTGACTATGTTGGTTAGGGTGATGGCTGTTGTAGTATCTAGAAGACTGCATTGTCCCGACTGCAGCTCTTTTTCTAGTCTAGAACCACTCTCTCCAACCCTGCTTTAATTCTCTAAAGTACCTCCACTTCATTGACAGGCAATATGTTTTGGTAAGTATTACACCATGGGAAAGGGCTTCTCAGTTTCCTGACCAACTCTGCCAGGTTAGTAAGCAGCACCATTTTGAGGTTGCTTACACCTGAGCTGTTGAGTGTATGTTTTCTCTCAACAACTTAATTTATTCTGCAGGAGAGCTGGACTTATTTAGGTAGTTATTTGCACCATTGCTTTATTAAGACTATGTCAACTCCAAAGGTGGCATAGAAGTGGATTCCTCAAAATGATGGCCTTTTTCAGCATGGGTTCCTGTGTTTGGCTTTCACTCCTGAAGCAAGAAAATCAGCTGGCACTGAAGTGAAGGACACTTATGAGTACCTGTCAATCTATAACTTCTTTCACCTCCCTGCTATCAAGACAGGAGAGAAGAACATGGTTGTCCTCACTCACTAAGCCATATCTCATTGTGTCTCACAGGACACCATTTTGAGCACTGTGGGGAATGCAAGCAATTGCATTCACTTATCACCTTCTACTCCATTCCTGGTTCATTGGCTTCACATGTCTTCAGCAGTCACAAAATGGCACCCAAAGAACTAGATCCTATGTGTGCCAAGAGATTAGTGAAGGTCTTGTACTCCCCAAAAAAGGAATTCTCCCTTATGCCCCCCCATCTTTGTTACTAGTAGTCATTACTATTGGTGCAGTGTTTCTAATTGCTTTTCCTCCTCAGAGGGGTAAATGAAGCAATTTGGAGAGGGGTGGCAGACCTTTATTTCTTCCCTCCTGCTCCTCAGGAAGCATTCCCCCTTTCCCTTTTCATCAGGCAAAGGTTTGGAGTAAGAGAGAGAAAATTAGTACTAAGGCTTCTCACATAATGGTCTGGTAGATGACAATCTGTCCTTTCCTTCTGGGGAAGCACTTTCCCTGCCTTGTATTTTATGGCAGAGAAGGATGACTTCACTGGAGGCCATTTCACACTACATAATTATAGCACTTTATATAGTTATGTTGCCATGGCAGGGTGTGACTGCCATAGCTAAATTGTTATTAATATTAGTATTTCTTACTTGCCTCTCCTCATGGATCAAGGTGGAGAATAGAAGTGGCTAACAGTTAACATCAGTTAAAAACATAACATCAGTCATGATGTTATAACTTCAAAGCATAACATCAGTTAAAAACACATAACTAAAAACACATAAACCAGTTAAAACATATAGCATCCATTTAAAATAACATGTAAGACCAAAACAACCAGAATCCTGGGATTTGCAGCTTGGGGAGGCACCAGAGGTCTCTGGTAGAGAATTCTAAACACCTTATGAAACTATAAAGCCCATGGTAGTTAAAAAGGAATTTTAAAAAAGTTACATTGGCCTGTTACAGACTGCCAAAATAAAGCTGCTTCAGGTCTCTTTGGAGGTATGCTGTTTAAATGATGCATGCACCCCAAGAATCCGGAAGCTGCACCAAAGCTGCACTCCAGTGCTTAGGGATGGAGTGTGGCTTTGGCGCAACCTCCGGACTCTTAGGACCCATGCATCATTTAAACAGCATACCCCCAAAGAGACCCGAAGCAGCTTTATTTGGGCAGTCTGTAACAGGCCATAGTGTAATGTGAAAAGGCCCTGGGGCTGAAACAGCTCAGGTAAGAACAAAATGGAGAAGAAGGGTTGCTGCATTTCTCCCTCTTTCTCCCTTTCTCAGTTGTGGAGTTGGAGGGAAACAAGAACCAAGTGACATTGTTAAGGCCTAATTTTTCATATATGAAAGGTGTGATAAAAGGATAACACTTTCCTGACATTGTTTTGTCTGGACGTTTTTCAAAACAAAACAAAAACTCTCACTGAATTGTTTTTGGCAAGCTTATTCTTGTTGGATAAAATTGTTCCTCTGTGGTCCACACACATATAATAAGAGAAATCTGACAGTTTAATATATATATATATTTATTTATTTAATATGTTATACATGTTCCATATGTTCGTTTAATTCTATTTTTAATTTTTATATGATATAAATTTTAAAAATGTTTCTCTTTTAAGCCTTGTAAGCCACTGAGACCCAGACTGGAAAAAAGGCAGGATATAAATAAATATAATCACAGTAAGTATCAGAAGAAACAAAACAATATCATAAAGATAGCAGACTATTTGGGCTGCCAGATGTTTTGGATTATCAGTCTCTTACCACTGTCAGTCTTGGCTGAGGTTGATACAAATTGTCAGCCAAAACATCTGGAGAGCCAAAGTTTCCTTACCTTTGTAAAATATTTTGCTAGTGTAACTGCTAGCGTTTTCAGATCTTTCTGCTCCTCAAACCTCGAGTGTTAAGATAAACATTGATCTGTGTTTGAAAAATGGAAATTAATTTTTCTTTGTCTCTTGGCGGTGTTTTTGCATGGCAGGGGCAGAATTAAATGTTCCATGTTAACTGTGTTCAGCTACCAGGACGCCTTTGATCCCAACACTCAATGTTTACTTCAGCATTCAAAGATGGTTTTGTGGACTGCATTGTGTTGCTCTTATCAAATATTACCTCAGCTGCTTTTAAAACGCTTTTGAAGCCAATGCTTGTTTTAGTTTAAACTGTATGCAATGAAGTTATTTCTGGAGGCGTGTTAGTCATTTCTGTGTTGAAAGTGCAATTTTATATTATCACTGAACATTCTTTCTACATTTATGAAAGAAACTTCTACAGGATTACACTAGGTTGGGGTGTCTGAATTGTTCAAACTTTACAGGCATCTTTCAATTTTATAGCATCTCTGTTATACTGAAGAGCTCTGGTGATGTACTGGTTTGGCCATTGGACTAGGATACCTGAAGGCCAAAGCTGGAATTTCTGCTCAACCATGGTTCATCTTCATGAGATTACCGCACTATACTTTTATAGTGCCGCTATTCCACTTTTACAGCTCTGGCTACCTCCTGTTGCATTCTGGGATTTGCAATTTAGGGAGAGGCATTTAGAATTCTCAGCCGGAGAGATCTTATGTCTCACTGAACTACAAAACCCATAGGATCTTCTTGGAGTCACCATAAGTCAGAAATGACTCGAAGGCACACAACACCCATACACAAGGCCTTTACAACAGTCACATATGAAACAGCTATAGGTAATTTTAACAAAGGGAACCTTCTGGAACAGGGAGAACAAAGTGCAACCCTCCAGATGTTAGTGGACTACAGCCTTCAGCATTCGTCCTCATTGGCGCTGCTGGCCAGAACTAATAGGAGTTGAAGTCTAACAACATCTGGCTGTCTACTTTTTGCCATCCTTATTCCAGGAGGACAGATGTGAGGTTTAAGTGAAAAAATGCTGTCCAAAGAAGCAAAGACAGAGCTTGGAAATAAGGGAAAGAACTGTGTACACAATCATCCATAAAGAGTTTTACTCTTGCCTATAATGTCTTACTAATATACACACAACCAGACAGTTTTTAAATCTTGTTGATATGATAAATAAAGTGTTTTCACCTAGAAACCACATGAACCCAGGCTGAGCTTTGGAGAAGCCTGCATAGATATTATATGGGCCAAAAACGGGCAAACGTTGATACAATGTGCAAATAAATATTAAACGGACAAAACATTGTATGAAAAGTAACTGACCCCAATGGCAAAGTTTTTATTCCTAATAAGGCCGCAAACACGATTCTTTGAATATCCTAGTGTATCAACAAATATATTGTACCATTGTAACCAAATGTTGTTAGAGACAATATGCGAACAGTACAAAACTTCCTCACAATTTGAGATTCAAGCTTTTGAAAGGAAATATAGGCAAGGCATAGCAGCTCTTGGGCCTGAGTGTATTAAGAGAAAATGTTGGCAGCAAAATGCATTATTCTTTCATGTTTTACATGCAGGATTATAACATTAAAAATGAATATATGCAGTTATGGTTTCAGGAACTAAAGGAAGCAAGAGGATGTAAGAAATTGGACAAGGCTGCTGCCTGGAGCCAGGATAATTAAGTTTAAGAAGGTAATGCTTATGTTTATTTGTGCAAGCAGGCAGAGCCTGGGAAAGGTTGGGGTACAGGGGGTGACTGAGTTAGGAAGGATGGCAACTTCTAGAGTCTCCCCACATGTCATGCTGGCTGGTGGATTCTGGGTATTGTAGTCTCAAGAGTTTGGGAATTGTAGTCCAAAAGAGGATTTTTTTTAATCTGTGTTCTAGTCCCAGCATCAGACTAGAGCACATGAACTTGGAATCTGACATTCATGTTCAGCATGGATTCTTTTGGAAAAGGGAAGTTTTTTCAAAGAATTTTCACATGGAATAGAAGCTGGTGGTCATTGGACTTGTAAGATGGTGGATAGGTGGCTAATGGAAGACACAGCTGTTATCAACTGTAAGTAGAGTTAGAGTCGACTAATTCTGATCTTGTCTCCATTTTCTATAGTCCCTTGGCATCTAACTGAACGGAAGAATACCCTATAGATTGGGGTAGAGTTTCTGCACCCAATATAAAATAAACATCTACATTCCAAGAACTACTAGAAAGTGAGACTAGCTTATTTTCCCCAGATCCCTAGTAGCTATGGGAGAAAGTAATTATCTCTCATAGCTACTATTACTATTGTCACACTTGGAAAATTGGGAAGAGAATAATAAATGGGTTTGCTTAAGCCCATTCATTAGATGTGGAGGCAATTCTTGTTCCAGACATCACATTTAACATTTCAGAAACCTTTTATCCAGAGCATAATAGTGATGCTAGTCAATTTGTGACCTCATGGTGTTAATTAAATGCTTCAGTTCTGGTATCATTTCCTTTTTCTTTAATAGTCACACACATCCAAATGTTTTGTGCTCAATTTAACATAAAAGGCTGGTGAGTTTTATTGACTTGAGATTGGCTTTATTGTATTTCTCTGTGCATTATATTTATGAAAATGTTAATACTGAGAGACTGACATATCTAAAAGCCTGTAAAATGTAGATGGAAGGGAAATCGTTCCTTCATATGAACTATAATTTCCACCAAGATGTTATTTCCTAGTTACTTTAACGTAGGCATCTGGCATGTCCTCTGAGCTAGCAAATTTTTATCATTGAATACCAGAACAGCTTTATTGGAATATACTGATTACTGCTCAGTGTCAACTTTGTGGAAGTAACAACTCCAAGCTATTGTAGATATCAAAAACTATTCACTTAATTGCCAGCAGAAACATATGGAGTACTAATGGAGTACAGCTCAACCAGGCTTACATGTAGTCACTTGTTTCATAAATCAGCAGTCCCAAAAGAACAGCATACACATCTCCTTTAATATTTTGTTATGTGCCAGTCATACTTAGACCAGGCCCTGGAAAGTTAATCATTAACATATGTTGCATTGATTTCAATGGGTCTATTGTAAATGTACTGTAACTACAATGTAACTATACTGTGAATGTAACTACAACTACAAACTAGAGCACATGAACTTGGAATCTGACACTCATGTTCAGAATGAATTATTTGGGAAAGGGTAGGTTGTTTCAAAGGATTGTCACATGGAATAGCAAGTGATAATCATTGGATCAGGAAGGCAAGGTGGTTAATGGGAGACACTTTTCATTTACTTTTCAACCATGAGGGTTGGTCCACAGGGGCTTGATTCCAGGACTCCCAGTGGATACCAACATCTATGGATGCTCAAGTCCTATTATATACAGTGGCATAGTAGGATGTTGTCCCGTATATAATATGGCAAAATCAAGGTTTCCTTTTTTAGAATTTGTATTTTATATTTATATATATTTTAAAATATTTTCAAACCGCAGTTGGTTGAATCCATGGACAAAGAATCCATTAATACGGAGGGCTGACTGTATCAGTCCAGCCCATTGCACTGATTATTTTGCTATAAAGTTTGTACTGGCAATGGAAATCTCAAAATTCAATATCCAAATTCGGTTAGCAAAGTTGATCAGTAACAGTGATGGAAAGAAAATACTTCTCTGGGATGGGGAAAAGTTGATGTTTCTCAGCTACTGGAAAATGTAAATACAGCCATATTAACTTTGCCAGAATTCTAATGGCAGAAACTTTTTCAAAAATCAATGATCAAAATTAGTGATGGCACAAAAGGTCCTAATTACTTGATTTGATACTCCACCTTGCAGTGCTTGGATGTATACCTACTTGAACCCCTCTAGATTTTCTACTCCAGTTCAGAATTCTGAAGAAATTTCTATGTATGCACCGGCACTGGTTCCAAGATCTCATGCCCAAAGTCATCTCCTTTGTATCTGCAAACACAAACATTATTTTAAAGTCAGCATCATAATTTACATAGAACTCTAGCTAAAAGTGCCATGTAACTTACGTTGCAAGCCCATGGACATCTACCCAGAAGGAAGTCTCTTTGAATACAGAGGAACTTAATCCTACCGGACTACACAGGACTGCAGCCCAAGCCTCCCAACCAACCAACCATCTCTTTAGAGAGTATCTTTTCTAAGGGGGCCAGTTCTTGTGACTCTGTTTCATGCAAATGTTTTGTGTGGTGGCTGCTGACCTCCATCAAGTTCTACATTTTTCTCTTGCTTCTGGGTATTGTGCTGGGTTTTGATGAGTTGAATTTTGAAGCAGCAAGATAGGTGAAACTACATTTCACAAAAGGAAAAGGGGATGTGCTATTTTAACTGTTCTTTCCTAGGAAATCATAGGTGAAACTACAGTTCCTAAGAGGTAATTCACATAGGAACAATGCCCTCTGACCTTGTAAAAACAGTAAATGAAGGAAGATATTAAAAGAAGGCCCACTCTCCTTCCTCCTGCAATTCAAGCATTGGATATCACTGTTAGAAATTGTAATCTCTCCTTTATAATCCCAATGTTGATTATGTTTAAGTATCATCTTGCTTTTTTGTTATTGTCAAGACTCCCCACCACCAGAACTGTTGTTTCCTTCAAGTTATTGAAAATGTATTATTCTTAGCCATCCCCACCACTTTGAACTACATTTCTTATGGCTTTTGCAGGAAACAATAGCCAGTGCTCTTTATTAAGCCTATTAACAGGGATTGTTTTGCAACAATCTAATGCAGGGGTCGGCAACCCCTGGCCCACGGGCCGGAAGTGGCTTGAGGAGGCGGCAGGACTGGCCCCAGCCCAGTCCTGCTGCCGCCGCTGCCGCCTCCTCCTCCTCCTGGGCCGCACGACCGCGCTGCCCTCCTCCTCCACCACACAGAGGAGGAAAAGGAGGGCTGCACGGCCTGGGGCAGAGGAGGCAAAGGGGGAAGCCCCACACCGCCCTCCCTGCCTCCCCGTGCAGCCCCGCGCTGCCCTCCCTTCCTCCCCGCGCAGCCCCGCACTGCCCACCTCCTTCTCCTCTGCCTCCTCCACCCTGCCCCCAGTCTGTGCGGCTAATGGAGGAGGGGGGAGGAGAAGAAGGAAGAGGAGGAGGAGGAGGTAGAGGAGGAGGGGTGAGGAGGAGAAGAAGGAGGAGGAGGAGGAGAAGGAAGAGGAGGGGGGAGGAGAAGAAGGAGGAGGAGGAGGAGGAAGAGGAGGAGGGGAGGAGAAGGAGGAGGAGGAGAAGAAGAAGGAAGAGGAGAAGGGGGGAGGAGAAGAAAGAAGAGGAGGCGGAGGAGGAGGTGGTGGTGGTGGTAGTGGTGAGTGGCCAGAGGCCTCAAGGTTTTTTAAATTTTTATTTTGTGTGCTTTAAGTGCTAACAAGTCTCCCTTGCTTTGACAATTATAGTGTGATGATGATGATAATGATGATGATGATATGAGTCAGCTTGAGAGGCACGCAGGCACTGTTTCTTAAGCTGAGAGAGTGTCACCTTCCAAAGTGTGTTTTGGGTGCTTTTAATGCTAACAAGTCTCCCTTGCTTTGACAATTATAGTGTGATGATGCTGATAATGATATGAGTCAGCTTGAGAGGCATGCAGGCACTGTTTCTGAAGCCAAGAGAGTGTGACTTTCCAAAGTGCCTTTTCTGTGTGTTTTTGGTTCTTTAATGGTGATACTGATATCAGAAAGCCTCTGAGGCACGGCCAATGTAAATTGCTGTGATTTTTACAAACTCACGCACAGTGAAGAAAGACCAAAGTCCCTTGACCAAGTACAGTACACACTTCTGAGAAGTACACTTGGTGCAAGAACTGTGAAAACACCTTGACATGTTCAATATGCATAGCCATGTGAACCCATGTTCAGTGTGAAACCCAAAGAGTTTGGTTATGCAATAAGCCTCTGAAATCTGCAAGAGGCCATCTTAAGTAAAGCCATGTTCAATGCCCAAATGTGCTGTTTGGAATGGGGGGAGGGGGGTTAGCCAGAAAGGGAAGTCCATTTCTGCCATCTGTCTAGGAATAATGCCCAAATGTCCTCCATTTTGATCATGCCTAAGAAACATGCATTTAGATTAACATTTTAAAAAAAGCATCCAATTTTTTTGCATGTCCTCCATTTTTAAAAATGTGTCCTAATTTGAAAATGTTGTCCTATATTATTTAATTATTTAATTATTATTTTTTTGCTCCCCCCCCCCCCCCCCGTTGTCTGGGGGACACCAACCCGGCCCCCGGCTCAAAAAGGTTGCCTACCCCTGATCTAATGTCTATGTTTTACAGCATAAGGGGAAAGTTTTGAAGGTACAGAACAGAGCAGGACAATGGCTATGGTAGCAGAAGTGTAGGATGCTGAACAATTGAAGTATTGTATTTCATCTTCATGTATTCAGTAGCTGCTGTTTCATGAGGTAATCACTTCCATAGTTAAGAAAACTGAAAGCAAAAGGCTCATTCACACTAGCATTTTTGTGCCAAGTCGATTATTTTATTTGTTTGTTTATTTAGCACTGTAGATTTGCACAGCGCTGTACATACAAACAATAAATACATAAGAGTGAACTTGCCTATGGTGTACAATCTAAGATCAGGGGAGATTCGATGATGCAAGACTGAACCAAAGTTTCTACTACATTTATTCTCATCTAATCTCCCTGTGGCAATTTAACCCTGTAGAAGCTCACATTACTATTTGTATCGATTTAAAATGGAGCTGAATTTCGATCATTTGGGTTTTTTTTAAAACTGTCAATCAAATGATGTGCACCCATATCATACTGTTTGGGCAAATTTCCCCCCCCCCCCCCCTGGGTAAAAAAAGACCAGTTTTTTAAAAAAGATGTGCTGCAATCCCTGGTTCCAAAAGAACTGGGTTAAGGGGGATTTGCATCAGCCCCCTGGAATTTGGGTCAGGAAAAAACGGTGCAAACGTGAATTCCCCCCCCCCCCTTTTGAGACTGGTTTGCAAACCAATTTATAACATAGTGTGAACAACCCCAAAGAACAAATTGGTATAGGAACTGTGATTAGGTATGAATTTCCCAGGAGGTAGCAATTATCAATCTACAAATAGCAGAACTTGACAGCACTATAAAGACTAACAAATTTATTCAAGCATAATCATTTGTGGATTTAAGAGTCCATGTTTCTGCTGTTTGCCATTAAAGTCTATTAGCAAATAGTAATTGTACAGAAATGAACTGGTGCAGGCGTACCTATAAAAAGTAATCTCCATACTCAGTAAAGCTAAAGCAAACAGAGTAAAACTGACACACTCACAAATCAAACTTACATGCTCTCCTGTATGGAACAACTGGATAAGCAGCTGGACAAGCATAGACACCATTCTAGAGTCATTTGTATTGCTATCAGTTTCTTTTCTTTTCTTTTTTCTTTCTTTCTTTCTTTCTTTGCTCCTTTAATTAACGTTAAGCCTTTGACAAGAGGATTCTCATTATTTTGAAAAAAGGGAAAGAAAGAGGAAACAAGAAAAAGATATATGACGGGGTTATAGAATGCTGTTGTTGTTGCAATGCTAGTTGAAAAGGTAAGCAAATGAATGTCCCCTATGCTAAAAAATACAAAACAAAAGAATACCACACCTAAAGACTGCCAGATTCAATGGCAAGTTCAATAAGCTTCTCTGCTTGGAATAGGTGGGGAGGGGTCCACTAACTAACCTTTTCCTCTCATCTGGCAGCAAAATATCTTGGGTCAGCCCTGCAATGACAAGCATGGTGTATCATCTCAGTGTTGGACTAGGAATCCAGGAGACCAGCATTCAGCTATCCACTCAGACATGGAAACACACACCTTGGGCAAACCTCTTCTAAATAAACCATGCCAAGAAAGAATGGTGGAGTTGTTATAAGTCAGAATCAGCTTGCATGTAATGTAGCTTTGTCTAGAATATCGACCACAAATATACTCTTGTGTTACCTTTTAACCTGTGGATATTATTTTAAACCCCAGGTTTCAGAACATTCAAGGTGTGCCAGCATTTCATTTAACAAGAAATACCAGCATCTGGGACTGGAACTATATAATACATGTACAGTAATATGTTCTCAATAGTCACAATCAGACTATTGACTATCCAAGAATAAGAAGCGTGGATTTGCCATAAGGTAAAGAGCAATGGCCCAACTGGCTCAGTATTTAGTCTGCCATGAGTGGATAAAAAAATTCAAGAACTTTCTCAGTGCCTCAGGCACTGAGTACAATAGCAATAACATTATTTGAAGTTACTCCCCTTATAAAGGTATAGAGTCTTACTCAATGCAGTCTTACTCAATGCTTTGAAATATCTCATACATAATTAAGTGCAGAGCATGGACAACAACAAAATTATGGAACATTTCTTTGCCCCCCATTTTTAAGGTATTAAAATAAACTTGGAAATTTTCACTTTAGAATGAATTTCTCTATAAGGTTCATCACAGATACCCTTCCCCTTTAATTTTTTAAAAGAAGTTCTCACTTAAAGTTTAGTTCAGGATGGGAAGATAATTGGCCCCCCAGATGTTTTGGATTACAACTTCCATAAAATTTTACGATTGCACAGGCTGGCAGGAGTGCATTGAATTCCAAAGAACCAAGGCATCCCTTCGTGTTATGTATCAAGTCATTTCCAGCTTCTCTCTGTGTGTGTGTGTATGCCTTCCAGTCACCTGTTGACTTATGGCGATCCCATTAATTCCATAGGGTTTTTTTAGGCAAGAAAAAGACAGAAGTGGTTTGGCCAGTTCCTTCCTCTAAAACAGTGCTTCCCAAACTTTGGTCTTCTAGATGTTTTGGACTTCAGCTCCCAGAATTCCTGTCTGTTGGCCAAGCTGGCTAAGGCTTCCAGTAAGTCCAAAATACTTGGAAAACCAAAGTTTGGGAATCACTGCTCTAAAACATAGCCTCCAGTATGTCATATTTGTTGATTGCGCATCCAAGTACTTAGCTTTCAAGATCAGGCATAATCTAGTGCCTTATGGTGCATTTAGGAGGGCAACTCTATAACAGAATTTTCCTGGCAAGGTTTGTTTGGAAGAGGCTTGCCAATATCTATCTCAGCAACTGAGAGAGTGTGGCTTACCCAAAGTTACCCAGTGGGTTTCTGTGGCTGAACAGGGATTCGCACTCTGGTCTCCTGGAGTCCTGGTCCACCACACAAAACACTATATCATACTGGCTCAAAGGGTTCCTGCCTCCAGTTTAGATTCTAAAGTATTGACTTCTGGTTTCCTTTCCACTCATTTTAAGTGATTTCAGGCATATTCTCAGAGCAGCAATTTGTTGTGTACCCTCAGGTTGTTTCCAGTTTATGGCAACCCTAAGGTGAGCCTATCGTGAGATTTTCTAGGTAAGTCTTTTCAGAGGGGGTTTGCCATTAACATGCTCTGAGGCTGAGAGAGTGTGACTTGCCTGAGGTCACCCAGTGACTTTCCATGGCTGAGTGGGGATTCAAACCCTGTTCCCCATAGTCCTGGCCCAACACTCACACCACTATGCCATGCTGGCTCTCTGGAGCAGCAATTGCAAGATACAATTCATTTGCCATATGCAAATTCTTCCCTTGACAAACCCTCAGACATCCTCAGCATCCCTGTGAGCCCTAGAAAGATTTCTGTTCTGAAATTCTGGCACAAAAAAAGGAGAGGTAGTGTTTAAAGGCAGGATCAACATCTGCCTTTCTTTTTTGTCATGCCTTGTGGTTACCTTTCACCTCAGAGACATTAGAAGACACCTGCCCCACATCCACCCTTTATGAACTTTCCCTAAATGTTTCAGGCCCAATGTCTTCCTCTTAATAAGTTTTATATTTTTGGTAGTGTATTTTATGTGCCTATATGGTTGTGAATTCACTCAGGCAGAGGGTTCTTTGGTAACAAACAAACCTTAACTTTATTTAATAACATATAGCAAGAGTTTGTTTGGTTTGTAACATCTTACCTGATGAAGAAGCCAGTAGAGCTTTGAAAGCTTGCAATAAGTATATCGTGCATTTCGGTTGGCCAATAAAGGTATCACTGTTTGGTGGATTTTTGTTTGAATTTGCTAAATGACCAACAAAGCTACTGCTGCATGTTTTCTGGATTGCAAGAGAGGGGTCCTTGTTGAGATGCAAATGGACTGTAAATTTCCTGGACATTGAAAATCTCCCACATGGCCAGGAGGAGGAGGAGCCAGCCTGCAAAAGATTCCCTCCGTATACCATCTTAACTAAGGACAGAAACAACAGAATGCAGGCGTCTTCCTAACACCTCTAGTTTTTCTCCTGTTTGGTTTGTAACATCTTGCCTGATGAAGAAGCCAGTGGAGCTTCGAAAGTTTGAAACAAGTACATCGTGCATAGTTTTTTGTGGGGTTTTGGGGCTATATGGCCATGTTCTAGAAGAGTTTTCTTCCTGACGTTTCACCAGCATCTGTGGCTGGCATCTTCAGATTCTCTGAAGATGCCAGCCACAGATGCTGGCAAAACGTCAGGAAGAAAACTCTTCTAGAACATGGCCATATAGCCCAAAAAACCCCACAAAAAACTATGGATGCCGGCCATGAAAGACTTCGACTCCACAGTATATTGTGCACTTCAGTTGGCCAATAAACGTCTCACTGTTTGATGGGGTTTTGTTTAAATTTGCTAAAGGGCCATCACAGCTATCCCTGCATGTATCAAGGGTAGAATAGTTACAAAGGTGGTATGGTTACAATTATTCAACAGTAGCTGGTACTTCCCCCACTCGATTTCTCTTCACTGAACTCCCCTAAACAGAACTCTTGACTTAAATCATCTGCCTCACCCTTTTCTTCTGTCTGAACTCTGTACTGAACTCACTGAACTTAACCATCGCTTACTCCTCCCTTTTATATCTACTCTTTCCCTCAGCTCCTCCCTTACAGTCAGCCCAAACCAGGATTGGAAGAAGACTCCGTCACAGCCCCCTACTAACTGATCAAGTTGAGCACAGTAGGGAGTCCAGAGGCTTCCTCATCTCCAAGGAGCTTCTTTAAAAGTCTCTTTAAGCTTCCCAGGTGACTCTAGTTTCTACCTTTTGACTCGAACAGGTCTGTTTTCACCCACTTGTGCTGCTCCTAGTAACTAGTCCAACATCCTTCTGGTGCATTGACTGCAATGCCAAGAGAAAGAACAGTGTCCATCGGGGTGGGCCCTACAACCTAGCAGGAGGGAAGGGCAGGGTGACCAGACATGTCCTCCTTTTCCTGGACAGGTCCTCCATGGCAACCTCCTATCCAGGAGAGATTCCAAAAGGCCCTCCATTTTGGCTAAGAAGCAGGTTGACATTTCTAGGAAGGTTTTTTTTTTTTTGGTGAGGTTTGGGGGCTGTGTGGCTGTGTTCTGGAAGAGTTTATTCCTGATGTTTTGCCAGCAGCTGTGGCTGACATCTTCAGAGAATGCTGGCATGGAAGAGAGTGGAGTATATATACTGTTGGTTGAGAGGAGGTGATTTGCATGTTAATCTGTGTATTGTTTTTTATGGGGTTTTCAGGCTATGTGGCCATGTTCTAGAAGAGTTTATTCCTGATTCTTCTAGAACATGGCCCAAGAAACCCACAAAATCTATGGATGCCAGCCATGAAATCCTTCAACTTCATAAATATATTGTTCTGTTGTTGAGTGGCAAGACCTCGGGGTGTCTATTTACTTAGTAATCCATTGTCTGCTGGGGAAAACCCCTGACTCCGGGTGGCTTTCCTTTGCTGGGTCTTGATATTGGTGTTTTCCAGGACTGGTGGCCAAACTTTCTTTACTTCCAGGGTTTCTTCTTTCCTGTTGAAGTTATCTAGGGAGTTTATCACACGAAGGAAATCAGGAATTTATCTCGTGAATATCCTGGACAAATTGTGTAATTACACGAAACAATTTCCCACGACATTGCACAAAATCCACCATTGAAGCGGTCACAAAAAAGCCTTAAAATTCATCTTTTTACTTTCAGGATTTCAGTGGTGATGCATTTCTGACATTGGTTGATTTTAATATAATTAATCTCTCTTTAATGCTGAGATTAGCCTCAGTGTGATAAACTCCTAGATGTTTGTGGATTTCAATGGCCTCTCTGTGCCTTCTGAGCTGATAGTTGTTGGCATGGCCCAGAATTGGAGTGTTACCAAATAGCATTTGGGGAGGCTTCAGAGTTTTCCTTTGGCCACTTTCCTGGCCTGTCCCTCGTGTGTCAGTGCCTTGTGATTCTTGGCAGTGAGGAGACCCTGAGGGAGGGGGACCTGGAGCAGTGGAGGCAGGCTTTATTCCCTGCCTTTATGAATGCCTTGTTCCCCAAAGGGCGGGTCTCTGCCTGGGCTGCCTCCTGAATGCACCCTTCCTCCTCCTCTTCTTCTTCAGCACCTTTTGTGCCTGGCCTCCTCCTTCAGCACCATGGAGAGCGACCCTCTGCGGAGCCTTGACGCCGCCGGCTTCCTCCGCCTCTGGCAGCACCTGGACGCCGACGGTGAGACCCCAGGGAAGGAAGGGGAAGGGACAGCCCCAGGGGCAGTCGAGGAGGGGTCCCCAGGGGCCAAAGGGCCACAGACCCCAGGGGTGGGCATGGGAAAAGTTTGTGCAAAAGGTCCCATCCTGGCTCCTCTGCTTGCCTCCTTCACTCTGCAGCCAGGGACTCTTCCTTATTGTTGCTGCCTCTTTCTCCCCCATTCCCTCTATCTATCTATCTATCTATCTATCTATCTATCTATCTATCTATCTATCTATCTATTTAAATACAATCAGATTAGCAACGTTGCACAATATACATTCTATTTTATTATAAACTTCTACCCCCTCCTTATACATTATGTTTTCATATAGTCCTTATGCATTCTATTTTAATACAATCCTTATACATTCTATTTTAATATAATCCTTATATATTCTATTTTAATATAATTGTCTACCCTCTCCTTATACATTCTATTTTAATATCCTTATTATTCTATTTTAATATAATCCTTATATATTCTGTTTTAATATACTCTTCTACCCCTTCCTTATACATTATATTTTAATATAGTCCTTATACATTATATTTTAATATAATCCTTATACATCTGCACCCTTCAGAAACCATCCAGTTTGAGACCGCTTTAACTGCCCTGGCTCAATGCTAAGGAATTCTGGGAACTGCCCTCAGCCTTCTCTGTCAGAGAGCTCTGGTGGCCCAATCAACTACAGTTCCCAGGATTCCCTAGCACTGAGCCAGGGCAGCCAAAGCGGTTTCAAACTGGATTATTTCTGCAGTGCGTTTGAGATCTCTGTCTGCAGCTAGAATCACCCACAAAATGGAGTTTGAAGATTTTTAAGACACTGTTGTTGTTGTTTGTTTGTTGTTTTTCCCCCATTCCCTTTTCTTTTCTTTTTTTAACCAACCCTGCTCAGGCAACCCTGTCATGGGGTTTTCTGGACAAGATTTGTTCAGAAGGGGGTTTGCCATTGCTGTCTTCTGAGGCTGAGAGAGTGGGACTTGCCCAAGGTCTCCCAGTGGGTTCCCATGATGGTTGAGTAGGGATTTGAACTCTGGTCCCCAGAGTCATTGTCAAACCACTACAAGCCATGCCGGCTTTGGGGGAAATTTAAAGTTTGCATGTTTTATGTGACATTTGGTTCTCCCTGAGCATGGTATTTGCCCAATTCAGTTTTTTTAAAAAAAAATTTACTTATGAACTAATATGACTCTAAAATGCATTTGCATGTAAAATCCAGCTAGGAGAACGTCTGGTGTTGTTTCTGACCATTCAGGTGCAGACACTTAAGCTGCTTTTATTTCTGTGACTACAAAGTGTCCAACATTTCTGAAAGTGCATTGTTTTAACTCCAGGGCTGTTGTCTGACTGGAGCCATTTAGGGAGATTGCTATCACTGCCACCACCATCATCTCCATCATCATTTTCTCATTGGCATAGCATTAACGTGGCACTTGACAGAGTGACAAACAAAAAGGAGTTGCTGGCTGTAAGAAGCCGATAGCTTATGTTTTGCTTTCCTGATAAAATGTCACTCTGGATGTATTGTCCAGATCCAGGTAACTGCTTAAACCAGCATTGATTTATATTTGAGTCAGACTTATTAATTTTAAAAAATGTAATTTTTAAATTACCCACTTAATGCATTTTCCCATTCATTCAAGCCTTCACTCTTTCACTCGCCTCAAAATCCTAGGTGTCTAAAATCTTTCCCTATTTGCTAGGCTGTCTCTAGCATGGGTAGCTTACATCTTGTCCCCATATTTGTGTGATAGGCTGCATCCACACTGCAGAATTAATCCAGTTTGACACCTTTTTAACAGCTGTGGCTGAATGCTATGAAATTCTGGGAATTGTAGTTGGTTGTGGCACCAAAGTTCTCTGACAAAGAAGGCTAAATGTCTCAAAGCAGTGAGACATGGCAGTTAAAACAGTGTCAAACTAGATTATTTCTGCAGTGTAGACTGCAGAATCTCTGTGCTGATGTCAGAGATATCAGTGAAAGTTGTCTCAAGTTTCTATCTCTTATTTGCTTTAAAAAGTACACAAGTTATCTTTAAAAAATTGTAACCATTTAACTGCATATTTTAAAAATCTAGTGGTGTTTTTTTTTAAAGCATTGAAATGCAGCTTGTGCAAACTGTATGGCTCAAGTGAGCTTTGCTTTTTTAAAAGGCATCAATAAAAGTATGAAATGCAAATGGTAAGTGTAATTTGTAAAGATTAGGCCACAAATATTAATTGTATGCTATATGTTCAGTACTCCATATTTCAATTTATTTTAGACAATGGTTACATAGAAGGGAAGGAGCTTGATAACTTTTTCCATCATCTCCTGAAGACACTGGGCAATGAAGTAAGTACTGTCTCATATTATCTTGACGTAAGGATAAATAGGAATATACACTGCACACATGAGGAGTACTGTGGGCAAATGGGTTCTTGAAAAAGAATGTGGGGACATTCCTTTTCTTTTTTACTAGATCCCAGAATCCCCTGGTAAGGATGGTCACTGTTCCTGAGGATTCTGAGGTGGTAGTTCAGAAAATAGTTACCACAAGCTTTTTTACCACACCTTTCTTTCAGAAAGACTGGAATCCTGCCACTGAGTTGTTTGGGAACCAGGAGAGTATGACTGCTGGATTCATTGTTTCCTCTGCTCCCTTCCCTGCCAAACAACGGATTGACTGTTGTGGTTGTGGTTGCTGAAAAGGCCTACCTGCTCTGGGCATGCTGCTTGAGACCAGAGTATTTAACCATATTTATCAACCTGGCTACTTCCTTCCTTAGCAGTTCTTAAAATACAGAAAATTGCTCCCTGTTGACAGTAGAAGTTCCACTTAGCTTCTTTTCATAACAGGTGTACCAACTCCATTATTGCAGTTTGCGTGCCAAGTCTCCACTTTTGCCACCCACACAGTGGTCATAATTTTGGCACAAAGCAAACTTGCTTCTTGCAACAAATTCAGAAGGGGGGGCAAGAGAGCCCACTGTGTTTTGTTAGATTAATGAAAATGGACTGAGACGCATACACTAGTTTGGGTGAAGAGAGAGACAAAGCAACAGCAGCAGCAGGTGTTTTTCTTTATTCAAAGCAGGGATGATTAGTTTTGCAGATGCAATATTCTCATTTCCAGAATCAATTAACATGATGCTTTCTCCAGAGTTAATTTACACTAGCTTAGGGAAATGGATCTGTATACAAACAGCTGTAACTCTTGGGTTAACAGTGTGGTCAATTGTTTGTCTCCTGTTTCATTTCAGCTGACATATTGCCTCTTATTTGTTTTTGGTTTTTTATTTTATTTTATTATTATTTCTTGCTGCTTGAAATGTCAGAGAGGAGGAAACAAACAGCCGTTATCCGGTGCTTTCTTCACCCATTCTCAAATGATTTGGAGCAGGAATGGGAATTGGGTGGCTTTCCCGATGCCAGTGAAGCGCAGATCCCAGCATTCCTCACCATTGGCTATGCCACCTAAGGCTGCTGGGACTTGCAATTCAATAACACCAGGAACGGTAACACAATTTTCCTCCCGGATTTATAGCCAACTTAAAAAAAAAAGAATATGCACTAGAAAACAACTATGCAAAGGTACCTTTGAGACTAACTGAGTGGAAGAAGTTGTAGCATAAGTTTTCATAGTCTTGTTCGACTTCCTGAGATGCTTGCATCTCAGGAAGGAGACCAGGTCTATAAAAGCTTGCACTACAACTTCTTTTGCCCAGTTAGGGGCTGTAGAGAAAGCCCCCAAGGAGTGGCATCCCACTGCCCCTTTCAGCGCCAGATCAGGGCTGCAGCAACCACACACTGCGGCCCTGATTCGGCAATTTGCCAGCCCAAAAAGGGCCAGCAAAATGCTGTTTCTTTTTAAAATGGCATAAAGCTGCCTTGCTGCCGTGGCTTTTTGCCATTTCTTCGGCACAGCATGTCTAAACACTCCACCAAAGAAACATTGTGAATCCCCCCGCCCACCAGTCTGGTTCACCTGGTGGCTTCCTGGCAGCTTTGGGGTGGAGTTAGGGCATGCAACATGTGGTCACCATGCCTCCACTCCACCCTGATGCCAACCCTTTTGGCCAGTCTGTACAGCCCCTTAGTCTCAAAGATGCTACAAGATCCCCTTACAAACTGATATTCCAAACTAACACTGCCAAAGTTTGACTTTATCAAAACACTTTCATGCCACTGAGAGGAAAGGAAAAGGAATGGGAATAGGAATATAGAGTACAACGTTTGCTTACTGCTGTACCAGATTGAAAGTGTGGATTCACCTGGTTGCTCTCCATACCTCAAACACTGGTTAGTAGAATAAGCTTACATTCTTGAGAGCTGAGATCTTGAAAATGATTTCTATTCCATGCTTTGGTGATATCCACAAAGTCTAACTTTTCTAAGGTCCCAGTTTCCACCAAACTATTTTTTTTTTTAATGAAAATAGAAGTCTGCCAAGACTTTGGGCTTGACAGTAACAACAGATCAGTAATTCTTTATTTGCTTGTTTTTCCAGTACCAAGGAGGGAGCTAGAAATGAGCCTGGCTGGAGGAAGAATTGTTTCAAGGGAAGTGGTTTGTGGGAAAGGGCTTTGTGTCTGCCTGCTGATCTTTACCGCTAACTACCAACCTGCTCCTTTCCACATTATCTTGACACATGTTTTGCCCAGCCTTCCTTATTGGTAGGGCCAGTTGCATTTCTGAATGACTTTGATAGACAGCTGTGTTACCCTCCTGTAGGGTCTGACAATGGCCTAATGCTGTAATAGCACAGAGGTGGAGAATGGAATAGGCTCTACCAGGTTTCTTTTAATAGTGATGTATTTAATGGGTGAATTTATCAGACCCTTTTTGTGTGTGTTGAAAGGATCAGACGTGCTTACCAAGCAACCTAACAAGGCTGTCCTGAATAATATCAGCTTGTCATTATTTCTGTGCTTGGTGGATTTAAAAGTACAACCTGCAATATAATGAATGTCCCTATGAAAGTTGTCTCTGTTGGAACAGCAAACACTTTCACAATTACTGTTTGTCACCTCTGTTCTCCCTGTTGTTGTTTCCCCTGTAATTCCCCAGCATTGCATCCTGTCCCCCCTCAACTACTGTAATGTGTTTTCATCTACCATTAAAGAAAAGCAAGCACAGCTGGGGGGGAAAACAACAGAGTGACAGGATCAACAACATGCAAAATGGAGGAAAGGTGGAATTAACTTCACTGAGGAAATGAGGGAACTGATGTTTTCCATAGAGTTTAGTATACAGTGGAGGTCTGAGCTTCTGTGTGTGTGTGTGTGTGCGCGCGCGTGCGTGCACATGCATGCACATCCAACAAGAGAACGGGGTTGTTTGTATATGAGTGTTTGTGTCTGTGCATGGCTTCATAATGTTTCAGAGATTAAGTACAGTCCAAAAACTTGCTCTTTAATTCTTTTTTTGTCCTATCAGGACAATTCAGTTCACAATGTTCCATTTATGCTAGCTGAGGATTTCATTTATAAATGAAAATTTACACAGGTAAAAATAACCAGATTTACCTTTACAATCCAGGAAAACTGGCCTCATGGTGTTAAAGGAAAAGACAGCCATCTCCCTTCAAATGCATTTATATGCACACATGCATTTGGGGTAAGCACAAACAAACACAGAATTGTGTGTGTGTGTTGTTTTCTCTACAAACCTTCAGGTTACAGAGAGGGTCTATTACTTTTCTGGGAAGAAGTTTGAATCAGACAGTATGTTGTGTATCCTAATAGCAAACACATTTTCCATGTGTCTGCTCATATGTTGCCCAAATGGTACCTGCCTCTACAAGAAAGAGGTGTTTTAGGATTAATAATGTTTACTTATATTTATTTTTATAATGCCCACTAAAAGGCAGAACACAAACATATGTAATCAATAATGGATGATAGAACACATTACTATAAAATACTAAAATGATAAAATAATATCCTAATATACTGAAACAAACTCCAAACAGGAGGCTTGCTTGGGGGAACCCTGACATTTTCAGAAAGACAAATAATATTTAGAAGGCAAAACAACTTTAGGGAGAGGAAGTACCAAAACAGCCAAATGCTTAGTGGACACAGATCCATGCAGCCTGAATGGCTAGAATGTGAATGGAAGCCCTTTAAATGCTAGTATTCTGTGCCATGTCCTACTTGTACAAATGGTGTAATAGGGAATAACACCTGTTCAAGATACACCACTCTACCTCCATTACTAACAAGTCTTCTTTTTCACCACACTTACCATTCTGTGGACACTGAGGAAGTTCATTAATTCTTTATTGGACTGCCTGACTGGGTTACCTCTCCCCTTGTATCCTCTCCCCTCAAGCTGTGTGTGTGTGTGAGAGAGAGAGAGAGAGTATGCACATGTGTGCAGTGGTGTGTCTCTGCCCAGGTGTCACCCAGTTGGGGGGTGTGCTGCTGAGGGGCAGCCAAAAGGGTATGCTCCACCCTCTCCTTCAGCCCAGTGACAGAGGTCTCCTCATGAGGAGACCTCTGTTGCCACAGCAAAGCCAGGAGCTGCGCACTTAGGCTTTTACTTTGCCACTATAGCAAAGTGGGGAGGGGCACAGTGGGAGGAGAGCCCGACAAAGTGACACTCCTCTTCTGGGTTGTCACCTGGTGCAAGTTGCACCCCTTCAGCCCCTAGTGTTGCCTCTGTGAGTGTGTTTGAATACAAAACACACTCACAAACATGCTCACAAACAGACATACATCTGTGAGCATGCACACAAACAGTTCTTTTCAATTGGGTCATTTTACTGCCAAGCCTACAAAACAAATCTCAGTTTTGTGCATGCCTACTCAAGAAATAAGCTTTGGGGCAGACCATTTCAGGTATGCAAAGCACAGTACAGTTCTGCTCATGTCTGTGCAGAGGTCACTGGAACATCTTTTAGGCTCCCAAAGCACAGCTGCAGGTGTTGAAAGAGAAGGATATTTAAAATGTGAATGTCTTTAAATGACTGTGATAGCTAATTAAAGATTAAAGTAGGGTTTCCCTGCTTAGTAGCTGAAGAGACTCTGCTTGGACCTCAGTCTGAATTCCAGAAATGAAAATAGCAGTGGTCTTTTCCCCACAGTTTAACTGGGCAACAAGGGGGGATGAGGGTGCACCACTGACACCTAGGCAGGGATGATACAGTCTGCCATAAGGGGCTATGCACCTCTTATGTAGACAGTACTGAGCTAGATGAACCAACACTCTGACTTGGTGTAAGGCGGCTTCCTATCTGCCTATAAAATGGATGTTTGTAACTGTACAAGATAATAACAATTGAATCTTTTTTTAAACATACACACAAACAAAAACATTTTTATATAAATCTAAACCATATATATATATATATATATATATATATATATATATATATATAAATTGATACATGAATAATACTTTTTTTAAAAAAAAAACACCTCTAATTAAACTATGAAACAGATATTACTGACTTTTCCTGCAACTGATGGAAAAAGCTGCTATTTCTATACTGCCTAATATGTTATTATATTTAAGCTTCTACTACATAGTTACTTTTTCTTTTTGCAAACCTACTACTGATTCATAATCCCAATGTAACTGCAAATAAGCAATGAACAAATCCCAATCTTCTTTAAATGGATTTTAAAAAGTCTCTTTGATCACTTGTCCACTTGTCCATCTCAGCAAGTTCGGTCATTTTGATCAGCCAATCTTCTTGTGTTACAATAATAGCAACTTGTCACCTTCGGGCGTATACTGTTCTTGCTACCATAACCATATACAATAAAGTCCTTCTTCTCTAATTTGTCACCTACCATTCCTAACAAAAATGTCTCTAGTTTCAACTGCATTTTGAGTTTAAAGCTCTCCTCTAGCTTAAATGCATTTGAGTTCAATACTTTCGTGGTTTATCACAGGTCCACCACATGCTCTAATCTGCCTGAAATTTTAGTGTATTCATATTGGATAGTTATAAATTTTTTGATGTTTAATATTTTTTAGGGGTTGATCACTGTTTTTATGATGGGGGGAAGGTTGGGGTTTTGGGGTTTTTTTAATTGTAATTTTGTTTGATGTTTTAATTATACTGTTGGAATTTGCTTTGATTCCTTTGTGAAAAAGTGGAATACAAATAATAATAATAATTATTATTATTATTATTATTTGGAAAAAATCCCTCTTTTGTTTATATTTCCAACATTTATTTGAGCTGTTCTTAAACATTTTCAATAACCTATCAAGAATTAAATACCATCTACACATCATTTTATAAAAGCTCTCTCTCAAGTTATAATTCAAGGTAAATTTCAAACTCAATGTCCACATCTTTTCCCAAGAACAGTTGAATCTTGATCACTACCAGCTTCTAGGAACATGAAATTGTACACAACATGATGCATGCTTGAATAACCATGACTGATCGTTGCAGCTCCAGGGTAGGATTTGGGCTTGCTTCCAGCAATGCTTTGCCTATCAACAGTAAAGCTACCAACTTAATTTAATGTTTAATGGAGAATGTAATTTAATGTTTTTCTTCACTAATTTCCTATTAAAAGAAGAGCTCACAAACCTTCCCATGAAGAAGAAAGCTTAACAAAATAATCAGCAAAAATTCTTGGTTGGCTGTACATATTCTCCTTAAAACATTTGTTGTTGCTGCTGCTGTTGTTGTGTGGTTTCAAGGCATTTCCTACTTAATGGCAAACCTATCATGGGGTTTTCTTGGCAAGATTTGTTCAGAGGAGGTTTGCCATTGCCTTCTGCCAAGGCTGACAGCATGTAACTTGCCCAAGGTCATCCAGTGGGTCTTGTGGCTGAGCTGGGAATCAAATCCTGGTCTCCTGAGTCGTAGTCCAACACTCAAACCAATGCACCACACTGGATCTCCCTTAAAACATATAACAACAACAAAAAATTTCTGCCCTTAGATATCTTAGTCTTTTAGAAGTTTCTCATCTCAAAACTACATGCATTAAATGACTCCTTAAAACACAGGAGTTGTTTAATGCATGTAGCTTTTGGAATTGAATTGTTGTTCCCACTATGAAAATGGATCTTTTCATTATCCCCTTGTAATTGCTTCTTTTTTGGCATGATTGAAATAACAAATAGCTCTAGACCATAGTCTGCATGCTATTTTGAGACAGATTATTGGATGCTCCAGCAGCTGATGGCAACTTAGGCCTGGTACGTACCGCCAAGAAGCGGCATCCAGGTGGCAATTCTAGAGTTAGGGACCGCACACCAACCACACAGTCCCTAACCCTAGGACATCACGGTGGTGGCATAATGGTGGCCTCCCGTCCATACTGGGGGCGCCATTGTAACATAAGTGACACACAGTGTATAGACATCACTGCACGTCGCTTACATCACGAATGTGCCAATGGCATACTTGTGACATCCACGCAGCATCCCAAGAAGAATCCTGTTTTTACGGGTTCTCTTTGGGGCGGAGGGACACTGCACAGTTTGGCTGCTGCGGTATCCCTCCACAGGAAAACCGGATGCCTCCAGCCCGCCCTTTCAGGGGGGGTATGTACCAGGCCAAAGATAAATGAAATAGGCTGATCCCAAAGTATGGTGGGTGAGATCATTCAAAAATGGTTATACTGAATATAACAGCTTTGCCTATAATCTGAAAGGTCTATGAGAACAAAGTGAAATAAGAACCACAATGCCTCCAGAATATTTTTATCTCATATGAAAGATCTTGCCTATTTTAAATTCACGAAAGAAGTAATTAAAGTGCCACACAACTGAACAATATAGATGAGATTTTTTTAAAATCCACACAAAGGAATAGGGTAAATTCTACAATCTCTTTTTAAAAAAACCAATCATATATGATTATAGGCTGCACTTCCCAACTTGAGTCTGCATGAGAAGCTTAAAACCAGTGGGGGAAGTAGTTAAAAAAATAGTAATCTAAAAAAGGAACAACAGACATTAATGTATTCAACTAAACTTATTTACTTTAGTATTGGTATTGGAGCATGTGGTGGCCTTCCAGCTCCAGGTGTTTCTGGATGAAATAGAGTATCTAGATCCATTTCAATATGTAATCCTCGGTTGTGTATGTTTGTCTTCTCTCTGTGTGTGTCTCTCTCTGTCTCTCTGTGTGTAGGGACTGAGCCTTTTGCAATTCATTGCCATTTAACTTCAGTTTATTTTTCCTCTTTTTTTTCTTTGCAGTACACTCATGTGCTTATTTATCTGTCAGCTGAGGATTATACTTCATATCTAATGAAGCTTCATGTAATACTTCATATAATATTGACTCTTTTCCAACTGTGTGTGATTACACTCATTGCATAATTTATTCAATAACTCCTGTTTCTGTTTGGTCTTGTGTAAGTGCTCAGTTTGACTGGCCAAAATCTGTTGCATCATCATCATCATCATCATCATCATCATCATCATCATCATCATCATCATCATC